>NC_089492.1:134262844-134584555 GCF_036850765.1 Saccopteryx bilineata
TATAAGGGATTCTGAGGAATAAACAGAGAGACAGTTTTATTGATAAGGTACCTTTCATAATCCCTTTTTCTTTTCTTCAGCTAACATAAATCAAGCAAATTATTATGTGTCCCTTTACTCTGAAATGAGTCTGTTTTCTACTTCAGTACTCATCATAATGGTCTCATAACAACCAAGAGAACTTCTGTGTGGGTTGAGCATCTACCACGAGTCAACCACTATGTATATATGCACTTTTCTGAGCCTTAAAGAAACCCTACCAATTCGGCATCATTATCCCCATTTAAAAAAATTATTAGATTTAAGGTACAAATATTTGGACTTGGTAAAATCTTTAGTTCTACACATAATCTTATCATTGGTAAATAAAACTCTCTTTTGAATATTTGTTTGTTTTAATAGACTGGCAAATGCTTATAAACAATGGAACTAGGACAGTAATGGCAACTTGCATCTCCTATGTAATATTCACCTTCTCTGATTCCTCCCATCTGAGAAAACCTCTATCTTGAATCTAAAACTAAATCTAAATCTATATCTAAATGTGTTCAACAAATGGTTTTGGGACATTTGGGTATGCAAAGATACACACACGCACACACACACACACACACACACACATGCAACTTAATTCCTTACCTACATCATACAAAAAAATAACTGAAATGAATTATAAAGCTAAATGTAAGAACTAAAACTATAAACTTTCAGAAGAAAGCCTAGATAAGATTGTTGTGACCTTGGGTTAGGCAAAGATTTCTTAGGGATGGCACCAAAAGCACAGTTGTAAAAAAAAGAAAGGATAAATTAAAATTCATTAAATAAAAAAATGCTACAATTGTACAGAAACCATTAGAAAAAAAGTCTAGCGAACTTAATTGCAAATCTTCAATACAATAGAAGTCTTGTATTTCAAAAATGTAAAGAAATCTTTAAATTTAATAATAGGAAAAAGAACAATCTAATTAAAAATTGACCAAAAGACTTGAACAGACATTTCAGGAAAGAAGACACAAAGGACATAAAGGATTATCAATGTCGTTAATAACTAAAGAAATACAGGTTACAACCTCAATTAGATAGCATTTTATATTTATTAGAATTAGTGTAATCAAAAAGTAAGACAATACCAAATATTGGTGAAGATGTTGAAAAGCAGAAACCTCATAAATCAATGGTGTCGTAACTTTGGAAAATTGTTTGGCAGTTACTTACAAAGCTAAGAATAAAATTATCATATAGACTAATATTCCATTGGCAAGAATTGTTTTTTAAATATTTTTGTGTTTTTAAATTACAGTTGACATGTAATATTATATATAAGTTCCAAGTGTACAACACAGTGATTAGACATTGTGCAACTTACCAAGTGATCATCTTGATAAGTTTTGTTCTCATCTGACACCATATTTGGTTATTAGAATATTATTGACTATATTCCTTATGTTGTACTTTATATCTCCATGACTATTAGGTAATAACCAATTTGTACTTCTTAATCCTTTCATCTTTTTCACCCGTCCCTCCTTTAACATTTAATGTAATACTGGTTTGGTGCTAATAAACGTCTTTAGCTTTTTTTTTTTTTTTCCTGTGGAAGCTTGTTCTATGACCTTTAATTCTAAATGATAGCTTTTCTGGGTAGAGTAATCTTGGACATAGATCCTTGTTTTTCATCACTTTGAATATTTCTTGCCACTCCCTTCTGACCTACAGAATTTTTGTTGAGAAATTAACTGATGGGCTACGGGAGTTTCCCAGTGGTAGGATTCAAATAATTTAACAACAGGTTCTCTGCCCTAGTGACCGGTTTAAAGTATGAAAAAATGATAAACCAAAAGGTAGTTTATTATTTCATGCATTTAATAATTAAGGACAATAAAAGAGGTACACAAAAATAGATTATAAGAAAACGTTTTAAAATATTAATAAAAATATTAAATGATACCTGAAAAACACAATAAAACTGTTATTTAAAATATTTCCATACTGTTTCTTGCAAGGTTTTTTCACCTATGGACAGAATGAACATGACTATGGGAGCTTAGAATACATTGTTGCACAGATGAATGTTAAAAAAGAGTAAGGAAGGTAAATTTGTGATTTCCACATTGGGCAGCTGCCCAGGTGCCCACCTTAGAGAGAACGTGATTACAAGTGCCATTTGAGCAACCAGTTTGCTGAACTCAACAAAAAATTAGGTATCAGTTCTGCAGAGCTGGTGTGAATTGGCTGAATCCCATCACTGGAGTTTCCTGTAGATAACTGCTTTACTCTTGCTGGTTTTAAGATTCTCTGTCTTTAACCTTTTGCATTTTAATTATGATATGTCTTAGTGTAGACCTCTTTGGGTTCATCCTGTTTGGGACTCTCTGCACTTCGTGGACTTGTATGTCTATTTTCTTCACCAGGTTAGGGATGTTTTCTGTCATTATTTTTCCAAATAGGTTTTTTTTTTCTTGCTCCTTCTCTTCTCCTTCTTGCACTTTCATGATGTGAATGTTGTAGGCTGGAAGTTGTCCCAGAGGCTCCTTATACTGTCTTCATTTTGGGGGGATTCTTTTTTTCTTTTTGCTGTGCTGATTGAGTGTTTTTGCTTCCTTATGTTTCAAATCACTGATCTGGTTCTCAGCTTCATCTACTCTTCTATTGATTCTCTGTAAATCATTCTACATTTCAGTTAGGGTATTCTTACTTTTTGACTGGTTCATTTTTTTAAGGTTTTTATGTTCTCACCAAGTTCCTTGAACATCCTTATAAACATTGTTTTAAGCTCTGTATCTGATAGTTTGTTTGCCTCCATTTCATTTAGTTCTTTTTCTGAAAATTTCTCCTATTCCTTCATTTGGGACATGTATCTTTGTCTCCCTCTTTTGGCTGCTTCTTCATGTTTATTTCTGTGGATTAGTAGAGCTGCTATGTTCCCCAAAGTTGGTAGACTTGTGTAGTAGATATCTTTCTTGCAGGGCCCGGTGGCCCAGCCTCCCCAGTCACTCAAGCTGTGCCCTCCAGGTGCACCCCTGTGTGGGCTGTGTGCACTGTCTTGTTGTAGTTGAGCCTTGATTGCTATCGGGTCACTGGGAGAGATTGACCCCAGGCCAAACAGCTAGAAGGAGCAGCTGTGACTAAAGCGGAGGAGCTGCTACGTAGGAGTTGACACTATGGAGCAAGACTAGCTTCAGTTGCTGGGGTCACCTAGCTTAAGCTACACGATGATGTATAGGTGGTTGCAACTTGTGCTGGGCTTACACATTCCCAGGAGAGGCCACACTTTGAACCAAGACCAGTTGCTGCTAGTGCCAGGCCTGGGGCCACTTAATAAGAGATACAGAATATGCAGAGGCCAGATGCTGCTTGTATGAGGGATTTTAGGGAAGTCTGAAGCATGAACCAAGAGAGACCATTCTGAAGAGAAATGAAGGTAATAGTTTATACAGAGACTTGCACACAAATGTTAATAGCATTATTCATAGTAGCCTAAACAAATCAAATACCCATTAAATGCTAAATGGGTTAAGAAAATGTGATATATAATGCAATAGTATATGGTCAGCAATAAAAAGAAACAAAATAATGAGACATGGTACAAAATGAATAAACTTCTAAAAATATGATAAATAAAAGAAGTCAGATACAAAAGAGTAAACATAATATAATGCTGTGTATATGCAATGTTTATAAAGTGCATTTTAATAGAGACAGGAAACAGATCAGTGGTTATTTGGAGAGGGGGTAAGAATGAATGGAACTTGACAGTGAACAAACTCAAAAGTTTTTTTAGGGGAGTGTGGCGATGAAAATGTTGTAAAACTGAATTGTGGTGACAAGCACCACTCTATAAAACTGCTAAAAATTAGTGAGCTATAGAATGATGAATAGTCCTGGCCAGGTAGCTCAGTAGGTTAAAGTGTCATGCCAATATGTAAATGTTGTGGGTTTGATTCCCAGTCAGAGCACATTCAAGACTCAACCAATGGTCCTGGTTGTTAGTTCAGTTGATTAAAGTGTCGTCCTGAGACACCAAAGTTGCTAGTTTGATCCCCAATCAGGGCACATTTGGGAAGCTACTAATGAATGCACAACTAAGTGGAACAACAAATCTATGGTTGTCTCTCTCTTTCCATTCTTTTCTTCCTAAAATCAATAAGAAAAAAGGATCAGAGGTCAGTCAGTATGAATATGCTGAACTATTTTTCCTTTGATATGCTGAACTATTTTTCTCTAAGAATTTTCTATTTATCTTTGATTCTCTTTAATTTAAAAATATTTTTTTAGCAAGAGAGAGAGACAGGAAGGACAGACAGACAGGAAGGGAGAGAGATAAGGAGCATCAGTTCACAGTTGCAGCACCTTAGTTGTTTATTGATTGCTTTCTCACATGTGCCTTGATGCGGGGGTGGAGGGTAGGGAGGGGTTTCAGCCAAGCCACTTACCCCTTGCTCAAACCAGTGTCCTTGGGCTTAGAGCCAGCAACCTTTAGTCTCAAGTCAGTGACCATGGGGTCATGTCTATGATCCTATGCTCAAGCCAACGATCCCACACTCAAGCTGGTGAGCTCACATTCAAGCCAGATGAGCCTGTGCTCAAGCCAGGGACCTCGGGGTTTTGAACCCGGGTCCTCAGCATACCAGGTTGATGCTCTATCCACTGCACTACCATCTGGTCAGGCACTTATTATTTTCTTAATATTTTCTCTTTAGAGTTTTGTAGTCAGATGTTCAGATGTTTTCTTCCACCCTTCTTGGTTTTTTTTTTTTTTTTTTGTATTTCTTTATTAAAAAGCCCTTCTTGTTTTTGTTCCTTCCTTTCTTATTTCCTTTATATCATTCCAGGAAATTTTGCTCAATTATTCCTTCAAAATATTTTCTTCTATTTGATAGCTTTTCCTTCTGTGATTTCTATTATTCTGATGTTGGCATTCACAGTGTTTGTTTGCTTAACCTTTCTTGTTTTTTTCTTCTTGTTGTTGTTTTCTGAAACAGGTCTTCAATATGATGTTCCCACTCACTAATTTGTTCTTTCACTCTATTCACTCTTTATCTTTTACCCAGAGTTATGTGTTAATTCAGAGTTAGCCAAACTGCAAGATTACAGGCACCGTCCTCCAGACTCCCAAGCCTGACTCTAGCTGCAAGTTCACAGGTGCTTAGGGCTACTTTCACTTCCAACTAGCTGGTTAGAAACTCAAGGGTCACCATGGATTCCTTCAGACTTATCATTGATAGAATGACTTACAGAACTTGGGAAAATGTTGTACCTATGTTTAAGGTTTTATTACAGCAAAAGAATAAAAATCAGAACCAAAGGAAGGGATGCCGAGGGTGGAATCTGGGATCAAGAAGTTCCCAAAGGCAAAACTTTTGTCCTTCGTAATACTTTACACTTCTGACTATGATATGTGGTAATATACACAGTATTGTCAACCTAGAAGCTCACTATAGCATGAGTATTCAAAGTATTTATTGAAGTTTCATTATACTGTATAGGCATTGTTGACTAAATTATTGCTCTTATGATCAAACTCAATCTCCAGCACCCCTATTCCTCAGAAGTTGGGCTGATTTCCCATGGCTCTAACCCTCTAATCACATGGTTGATCTTTCCAGCATGGCCAGCTCCCACACTGAGGTATCTTTTTCTTTTCTTTTTTTTTTTAGATTTCATTTATTTTTGGAGAAGAGGAGAATAATAGAGAAAGAGAGGGAGACTGAGAAAGATGGGGCAGAAATGGGGAAATGGGAAGCATCTACTCGTAGTAGTTGCTTCCTGTATGTGCCTTAATTGGGCAAACCAAAGGATTCGAACCAGAGACCTCAGTGTTTCAGGTTGACACTTTATTCATTGTTCCATCACAGGTCAGGCCTCCTGAGACATCTTATTAGGATAAAACTTTTTTGGTAAAGTTAATATTTTTACTGCACAATATTGTGTTCATTAAACAATTACATTTCAATAAGTAATGTTTTATTTAGATATTTTGTTTAGATATTTATTTCTTTTATTTTGTTTTATAATATTAATATTATATATGTTATGCTTATAAAAATGTCTTGTTCTGTTTTGTTTAATATCTCTGCTCCTGATGCTATCTGGTATCTGTGTCATTGCTCTCTTTTTATTTCAGTTTCATTGAAATATTATATAATTGGTATATTAAAAACTGCACATAATTAATGTATATAATTTGGTGGGTTTAGACATACACACATGGTATTCTCATCACAATCATAATAAACATATTCATTGCCTTCAAAAGTTTCCCTGTGTTCCTATTCCTGTTCTTTCCTCCACTTTATTTTGGAAAGAACACTTAACAGGAGATCTACACTCAACTAATTTTTATTTGCAGAATACCTTATTGTTAGCTACGGGCACAGTGTTGTTTGGCAGGTCTCTGACACTTGGCTGTTTTCTTTTAAGGTGGTTGTACTCATTTGTCCTCAAGGTCCATGAGAAGTAAAGAGATGAACACTAGAACCCAGGCGAGTTCAAAGGAGGAGAGGAAAAGCACTAGTGTGAAGAGCTACAGAAAACCACTCTGCATCCACACTGATTAACTCTCTAGCAAAGATTTTACTCTCAGCACTTCAGCCTCACCCCATGGAGGTTTTTCCTTGGATTATAACCCATTATTATGATTTGAAAGAAAAAGGGTATGGGACTAAACACCTAGGCTGTCTTATCCCTACTTACTTTTCTCTGCTCCTCCTGCTATGAAAGCCTCTGTGAAGCTGCAGCAAGTTTTAAGGAGGAGGGAGGCACTGGTGGTCTCAAGGAAACAGCTCCCTTGATACCTTGGTCTGGACCCTGCCTTAGGGTAGAGGCCTAATCTTCTACCTACACAATATTTTAAACAACTCTCGCTCCCTCAAAATGTTTTTTACAGTTGTCTCTGTTATTTCTTAGGCTTCTAAAAGTTTTAGTTGTTTCCTTCATTGATCTTAAGAAAGGAAGGCAGCAGCTTTTGCTAATTCTTCCTCTTATTCAGAACAGAATCAAATGATACTATATATTTATTTATTTATTTATTTATTCATTCATTCTTTCATTCATTCATTTATTTAAGTGAGAGGAGGGGAGACAGTGAGACAGACTCCTCATGCTTTGGGACTGGAATACACCCGGCAACCCCTGTCTAGGCCAATGCTTGAATCAACTGAGCTATTTTTAGTGCTTGAGGTTGACATGCTTGGACCAACCAAGCCACTGGCTGCAAAGAGTAAAGAGGAAGAGAAGGGGGTGATGGGAAGAGAAGCAGATGATTGCTTCTCATGTGTTCCTTGACCAGATATAGAACCTGGTACATCTATGTGTCAGGCCAATGTTCTATCCAATGAGGCAACCAGCCAAGGCTAAATGATTGTTCTTGATCCACATCACAAAGACAAGGCATCCTAGGCTAAGTTTAGTCAAATAGGGTATTCATGAATCCATCACTAACAAGGAGCAAACCCATATTCCAAACCCAGCCGGACTGAATCCAAAGTCTCTGTGTCTGTAAGAGGGTTTAGACTAGACTGAATTTACCTTTCTGTAGCTGTGTAGCTGTCAAGACTTTTCTGTATCTACTTCCACTGTGACCTGAGGAAAATGCAGTTGGAGTGGGTTGTGGAGTGTCTGCCAAAGTGGCGAGCTCCCTGGAACTCTGCAAATGAGGAATTACAGTAATAAGCAGCTCAGTGTTTTTCTGCAGACAAATTTCATTGCCGGTTTGTCTGACCTTGAAACTTTGTGTGACTGCTTTGAGAAATTAGTGACTCTAAATGTATATTCAGGTCACATCTGTGCTGAATTGTTTTATTTATGTTGATTGATTGTGGATTATGACACAGCATTTCCTACTTATTCAGGCTAAGTGGCATGAGAAATTTTAAGGACAAACACTGAACCAGCTGCAGAAAGTTTGGGAACACAGAAGAGAGTAATATTGCAACGTGATAATGTAAACTTCAAGAAGGTATTTTTATTAAACCATATAAAACATCTCTACCATCTCAAGACTGAAAGTTCAGGCTTATTAGGTACTGACTGCATAATGAATTTTGCATATAGTCATCATAAAATGTCCTCACCTGCTGTGGCTCTTGAGGACATTTATTAGTTTATTCCTTGTCTGGGAAGTATTTAAAACATTTCCCTAAATACCCTCTAACAGACAAAAAGAGTCAGCAAGTATCTTTAGGCAGTGGTTCTCAAAGTGTGCACCAGGGCACACTGGTGCACCCTAAAAGATTTCCAGGTATGCCCTATGATATGCCAGAAAAATATTTGCCTGTTGGGGACCAAAAACCCAACAAGGTTTTTGGAGTTTAGATTTTTGAGGGACAGAAGTGTGGGGAATTGGCTGTATGCTGACAGTCTGCCCAACACCCCACCTCACTTGCCTGATCAGATTGCAAAAGGCTGTTAAGCCATGGTGCTGGATTGTTTACACTACCCCCCATGTTCCCCGGAAAAACTGGAGGCAAGTTTCTTCCATCCTTTGTTTGGTGTAAAGTTAAGATGATATGTATGGTGGGATTTTCTGCACTCAACACTTCACAGGCGCTCTTGCCTGTGGAAAAGGGAATGGGTAGAGCAGAAAGGTCTACTTAAATGTAACTTTTTCTAGTAGTATTCTCTGTAGCCGAAAGTGTTGGTTTCTCTTTGAATATTCATTCACTAGTCTCCCCTTTCCCCCCACCCAAACAGAACCACGATTTAAGTTCAAGTATTCACTATTTTTCACATAAGTCAGGGTAACTTCTGATTAAAACTGATGCTCTCAGCCATTTATCAGGTAATTTGTTTAGAATGGGCTTGTGATACAAATCTGGCTTAAACCAAAAGGACAGTTCTCCTTAAGGGCTTCTCCTCTGCAGGAGATTGCAGGGAATGCTCTCCTCTTGGTGAGTGTGATGTGTTGAATTCCAGCAGCCATCTTGCTCTTTGAGAGAAACTAGCAGGGAGGCAAAGAGAGCCCCTGAAGATGCTAGAGGGAACAGATGGATAGAACCTGGGTATTTATGATGCCATGGAGTCACAAAATCAATACAGCCTGGAGTCTTTCCTGGACACTTCTTTTTTATAAATAGACTTAATTTTTTAGAGACATTTAGGTTCACAGAGAAAATGAGCAGAAAATACATAGACTCTCTGCCTCTCACAATAGCCTACCTGACTAGCAACATTTCACACTAGAGTGCTACGTTTGTTACAATTACACATCACTGACACATCCCTCTCACCCAAAGTCCAAAATTTACGTTAGGGTTCACTCTTGGTGTTGTGTATGGGTTTAGACAAATGTATAACGATATATACCCACCATTATAGTATCGTACAAAGTAGTTTCATGGCAATAAAAAATCCTCTGTGCTCCACCAGTTCACCTCTTTCTCCTTCCTAACCCCTGGAACCACTGACCTTTTTACTAATTTCCCTTTTTCAGAATGTCATATTGTTGGAAGCATATAGTATGTACCCCTTTCAGACCAGCTTTCTTCGTTTAATAATATGCATTGAGCCTGACCTGTGGTGGTGCAGTGGATAAAGCGTCGACCTGGAATTCTGAGGTCGCCAATTCAAAACCCTGGGCTTGCCTGGTCAAGGCACATATGGGAGTTGATGCTTCCTGCTCCTCCCCCCTTTCTCTCTCTTTCTCTCTCTCCTCTAAAATAAAAAAAATAATAATATGCATTGAAGTTTCCTCCATGTCTTTTCACAGCTTGATAGTTCATTTTTATCTGCATTCCTTTGCATGTCATATAATAAATATCCACATTTTTAATATACTTTGAGTGGAGGCTTTCCGTAATTTGGAAGCCTAACACAAATTAACCAATATGATCACTAATCATCTATGTAATAAGAATAGAAGTTGAGGGATCTGAGCTCTAATCCTAATTGAGCCTAATTACCTATGTGATTTAGGGGAGGTCATTTTCTTTCTGCAACAGAAACTGCATACTTCCCATGGTGGGCACTAAAACGAGCTCCTCCAAACCATTTTACTTCAGAAGATTGCTGTAACCAATCAGTACATGGCATCCCTTCAGCCAGTATAATTAATCTAATGGGAACCCATCTTAATTGGATTAAATCAGATGGAAGAGTGGGATTATGATGTTTAATAAAGAAAATCTTCCAAACTTGAGGTGGATAAAGGAGTACATACCCCCTTTTATATCGGTGGCCTTAAGGACAGTCAGTCATATGATGCAGTCACTGTGAGGACAAAAGATGAGAGTTATAAAAAGAACCCAGATTATTGGGTTCAGGTCATGTGTATTGATTATTCTACCTCTGGAACTTCAGTAAAGAAACACAGTATATTAATATATCACTAACATCAACTTGGGGTCAAAAGTTTGTCCCTTTTCACTCATATTGTCCTAATGAATACCTGTAATTCTACAGATCAAATGAGAAACCATAAGTAATATACTTTGAAAGATTTAGATACCATACACATCCAAGGGAACATTATTTACCCATTAAAATTAGCATGTACTTCCCATGAACCTTGAGAAGGTGAATTCACAATTATTAAATATCTACCAGGTAAAGGAACTTCTGCATATACTTTGAAATTTATCGTTAGGAAAATATTATGAGATAGTATTAATCCCATTTTATAATATAAATGAGGAAACTGAGTACTATGGACTGAATGTTTATGCTGACTCAAAAACTCATATGTTAAAATTCAACACCCTAAGTTGGAGCAAGGGCATTTGGGATATGATTAGGTCATAAGGATAAGACCTTCATAAATGGGATTAGTCACCTCTTTAAAGAGATCTCATTGCATTCTGACATGTAAGTAGGGGAAAAAGAGTTCCCAGGATCTTTTTCATGAGATCACTAGTCCCATTTATGAACCAGGAAGTGGGCCTACACTAGACACCAAATCTGCCGGCACCTCAAACTTGATTGGCACTTCCAAGATTTTGGGACTGAGAAAAATAAATGTTTGTCATTTAGACCTTCAGTTTGCAGTATTTTTATTATACTAGCCTGGATAGACTAAGACGTGAAGGCTAACACATGTTAAAAAAGGGCCAAAAGATACATGAATGATACACATAACACATTTTGACTAGCTGGATTTAGCTGTTTTCAAAGTCTGTGTTCTTTCTGCTACCATGAGTTGCTTTTAGCTTAACTGTTCTGGGACACTGTCATAAAAATAATGGCATTTGAGCTAAGTCCAAGGAAAAGATATGATTCATCCAAAAGGGTCAACAGCATGAGTAACGGCACAGAGATGAGTGGAATCATAGGGTGTTCAGGAAATGATAAAGGATGTTGGAGCACATGCTGCTTGGGGATTTAGTTGAGGAGGGTTAGTGTAGAAGTTAAAGAGGAGATGGTCGACCAAGATGGATTGGGGGAGCTGCCACATGAACAATGGGACTGAGGTGGTGCAATGAAAGCTTACACTGGGGAAGAAAAATTTTGTTGCATCCACAAAAACACTTGGTCTTACCTAATTCAAGTGTGCTGATCTCAAATCTGACATTAGTTTTTCTCTGTAAGTTACAGGTTTTTTGCAATTTAAGATTTTAGATTTTCATCTTATTGTAAAATTTTCAACATTTAGTTTAACATAATGAATTAGAATGTCTTCTTGGGCATCATCTTTGTAAAAACATAATAATTTATATAATGCAGTAAATACACTAATACACTAAAATACATAATTGCATCAGAATTTGTCTACAATTTCAAAATAGAACATATTAAAACACTTATTTTAATCATAAAATTTGCACAAAACTTATTTAAATTTTATTCAAGTAAAAATTTGCATTTGTAGCTCTTGCATTTGTATACTTGTTGAGGACCATCTTGTTTGATGCTCCAGATTTTTGGGAGCTGCTCATCACTAACAGCTCCAAGATTTTTGGGAAACTTACCAAAGCAACTGTTCAGGAAGTGAATCTTAATGTTCATGTTACATCTAATGTCACGGAAAGCCAACAGCATCCTTTGAACCAGAAGTTCATAGTTTTTGCTTTTTTTTGTTGCCAAGGAAGTTCTTTGTAACTGCCACAAAAGACTGCCATGCTGCTTTCTCCTCCTTATGTATTTTTCTGGCAAATTCTTTGTCATGTATGAGGGTTCAAATTTGAGGTGCATCAAATACACCTGCTTTTATCTTCTCGAAAGACATGGCAGGAAAAGCAGAAATAATATGTTAAAAGCATTCACTTTCTGTATTCAAAGCATGAACAAACTGCTTCATTAAGCCAAGTTTGATGTGAAGTGGGAAAAAAATGATCCTGACTCAATTAACTACAGGTTCATTCACAATATTTTGCATCTCTGCTTCTAGAGCTTTACATTTTGGCCACTCCTTCTGTGTCCAGTGTTTCTCCCAAGCTCGGCTGTCTCACAAACACAGAAAGCAAGGATACTTCGTGAAACCTCTCTGTTGTCCTAGCAGGAAATTTACCATTTTAAGATCCACACAAATAATCCAGTTATGCTCCTCATACTTCAGAAAGTCGAGGACAATTTTTATGTCATTCTTACTAAGTCATTCAATTCGGGTTGGCTAAACTGCTGAGGGGTTAATGACTGCTTGGCATCAAAAAAAGACCCTTCGGATTCTACAACCATTTCCTTATGCATCTTATCAAAATACACTTGATCACCATGTTCACTTTCTTTGTCCTTAGAAGAAATAAAACCATTGAAAACTGGAACCAGGAGTGTCTCAGAGTGTGGGAGAGGCCGTATTGCTGAAGGAATATTAGGATATGCAATCATATGCCGTTTTTTATTGCCAATGCCCTTTGTATGGATCAGACAGAAATAACAGTACTGCTGTGGTCCTTAGATTCACACCAAACCATGGGAATACCAAAGGCATTTCTTTGTGTTTTTCTTTTGTCCAGTCACAAAGCATTTCCTCACAATTATGAAACACAGTATGAGGAGCCAGAACTTGTCTTGATCGCCAAGGGGAACTTGAAAATAGGCAATATGTGCACATGTCAAAAATGATGAAATATTGCGCCTTCATCGTTGAAGTGTGTAACAGCCACATATAAAATAAAAGGTGTCAGGACTATTCTCACATTTACACCTACTCAAAAAAGCCATGATTCAATCTTAAAATAAAATAAGAGGGTGTTTTTATCAGATAATAATTTTTTACATTTAAAAACAACTACAATTATGTAAAAATGATGTTTGTAAAACATTAATTGCCTTGTGGTTATGTTCAATCCAAGAGTCATTGCCCTTTAATTTAAATTTAAAAACCAATGCATGCCATTAACTATAACAAAAAGAAATTAAAATTATATAAAAACTGGAACATGCACCAAAAATGGATTTCAGATTTGGAATCAGTGATGCAGAAATATATATTTAGAAACCTCATGCAACAGAAAATGAAAAAGATATTGTTCCCCAGTGTTATCAATTGGATACTTTGGGGGGGGGTAGTATCAGGATGCTCAGATATTGGTTTTAAAGGTAAATCTGATAGCAGTATACAAAATAGTTAGTAGAGGGCAGAATGGAAAAAACCCAGGGTTCTCTGTTCTACTATGTTTCATGTTCTTCTTTTCAAATATACACCATGTTCTATCCCAGACTTTTCTTCCTTTTCTTCTTCCTGGCTATACTTTCCACTATTAATTCTACATTAAATCTTATGTTTTCTCTATTTATTTTTATATATTTTTAAATACCAAGGTGAAATTTAAGTAACATAAAACTCATTAGTTTAAAACTAATAATTCACTGTCATTTAGTACATTCACACTGTTCTGCAATCATCACACTATTTAATTTCAAAGCATTCACGTTACCACAAAAGGAAACCCCATACCCATTAAGCAGTTACTTCCCAATGTTCTTCTCTTCCCAGAACCTCTTCAGAACAAAACCACTAGTTTGATTTTTGTCTGTATAGATTTACCTATTTGGAATATTTTATATAAATGGAATTATAGAATATGTAATCTTTTGTGTCTGGCTTCTTTCTTTTGCTAAAAATAATTTGAGATTATTTTTTTATGAGAGAGAAAATGAAGAAGGAACAGAGAAGTGAGAAGAGATGAGAAGCATCAACTCATAGTTGTTTCACTTTAGTTGTTCATTGATTGCTTCTCATATGTGCCTTGTCTGGGGTTGTGCTCAACCAGAGTTAGAGATGCCCTGCTCAAGCCAGCAACCTTGCGATCATATTGATGAGCTCATGTTCAAGCTGGCAAGTGTGCATCCAGGCTGACAAGCCCATGCCCTCACCTTGGGGTTTTGAACCTGGGACCTTAGTGTTCCAGGTCAACACTCTATCCACTGTGCCACCACCAGGCAGGATTTCTTATACATGTTCTTACTATCTTTTTTTTTAAATGTTTTACCCATTATTAAATGTAGGGTATTGAAATCTCCAACCATTATTGTAGAACTGTCTATTTTTCCTTTCAAACCTGTTATTGTTTCCTTCATATATACGGGGGTTCTGTTAGTAGATGCATGCATGCTTCTGTTATATCTTTTTTGATGAACTGACTAATATAAAAATATGATATCCTTCTTGATATTTTATAACAGTTTTTGATGTAAAACCTATTTGTCTGATATTATTATACCATTTTTTTAAATAATTTTATTTTTTTAATGGGGCAACATCAATAAATCAGGATACATATATTCAAAGATAACATGTCCAGGTTATCTTGTCATTCAATTATGTTGCATACCCATCACCCAAAGTCAGATTGTCCTCTGTCACCTTCTATCTAGTTTTCTTTGTGCCCCTCCCCCTTCCTCTTTCCCTCTCTCTCTCCACCCTCCCCCCCCCCCCCCGTAACCATCACACTCTTATCAATGTCTCTTAGTCTCACTTTTATGTCCCAACTACATATGGAATAATGCAGTTCCTGGTTTTCTCTGATTTACTTATTTCACTTCGTATCATGTTATCAAGATCCCACTATTTTGCTGTAAATGATCCAATGTCATCATTTCTTATGGCTGAGTAGTATTGCATAGTGTATATGTGCCACATCTTCTTTATCCAGTCATCTATCGATGGACTTTTTGGTTGTTTCCATGTCCTGGCCACTGTGAACAATGCTGCAATAAACATGGGGCTTCATATGTCTTTATGTATCAATGTTTCTGAGTTTTTGGGGTATATACCCATAGAGGGATTGCTGGGTCATAAGGTAGTTCTATTTTCAGTTTTTTGAGGAACCACCATACTTTCTTCCATAATGATTGTACTACTTTACATTCCCACCAACAGTGTATGAGGGTTCCTTTTTCTCCACAGCCTCTTCAAAATTTGCTATTACCTGTCTTAATAATAATTACCTGTCTTAATAATAGCTAATCTAACAGGTGTGAGGTGGTATCTCATTGCATTTCTCTAATAACTAAAGAAAATGAGCATCTTTTTGTATATCTGTTGGCCATTTGTATTTCTTCCTGGGAGAAGTGTCTGTTTATGTCCTCTTCCCATTTTTTTATTGGATTATTTGTTTGTTTGTTGTTGAGTTTTATGAGTTCTTTGTATATTTTGGATATTAGGCCCTTATCTGAGCTGTTGTTTGAAAATATCATTTCCCATTTAGTTGGCTTTCTGTTTATTTTGTTATCAGTTTCTCTTGCTGAGCAAAAACTTCTTAGTCTGATGTAGTCCCATTCATTAATTTTTGCCTTCACTTCTCTTGCCTTTAGAGTCAAATTCATAAAATGCTCTTTAAAACCCAGGTCCATGAGTTTAGTACCTATGTCTTCTTCTATGTACTTAATTGTTTCAGGTCTTATGTTTAGATCTTTGATCCATTTTGAGTTAATTTTAGTACAGGGGGACAAACTGTAGTCCAGTTTCATTATTTTGCATGTGGCTTTCCAGTTTTCCCAGCATAATTTATTGAAGAGGCTTTCTTTTCTCCATTGTGTGTTGTTGGCCCCTTTATCAAAAATTATTTGACTATATATATGTGGTTTTATTTCTGGGTTTTCTATTCTGTTCCATTGGTCTGAGTGTCTATTTTTCTGCCAATACCATGCTGTTTTGATTGACGTGGCCCTATAATATAGTTTGAAGTCAGGTATTATAATGCCCCCAGCTTCATTCTTTTTCTTTAGGATTGCTTTGGCTATTCGGGGTTTTTTATAGTTCCATATAAATCTGATGATTTTTTGCTCCATTTCTTTAAAAAATGTCATTGGAAGTTTGATGGGAATTGCAATAAATTTGTATATTGCTTTGGGTAATATGGCCATCTTGATTATATTTATTCTTCCTAACCAAGAACAAGGAATATTCTTTAATCTCATTATATCTTTTTCAATTTCCCTTAACAATGGTTTATAGTTTTTATTATATAAGTCCTTTACATTCTTTGTTATGTTTATTCCTAAGTATTTTTTTTTGTTGTTGTTGTTGCAATCGTGAAGGGGATTATTCTTTTGAGTTCGTTCTCAAATGTTTCATTGTTGGCATATAAAAAGGCTATTGACTTCTGTATGTTAATTTTGTATCCTGTAACCTTACTGTATTGGCTTATTGTTTCTAGTAGTCTTTTTGTGGATTCTTTGGGGTTATCAATGTATAGGATCATATCATCTGCAAATAGTGATACCTTTACTTCTTATTTTCCGATATGGATGCCTTTTATTTCTTTGTCTTGTCTGATTGCTCTGGCTAGAACCTCTAGTACCACATTAAATAAGAGTGGAGAGAGTGGACAACCCTGTCTTGTTTCTGATTTAAGGGGGGAAAGCCTTCAGTTTTGTGCCATTTAATATGATGTTAGCTGATGGTTTATCATAAATGGCCTTTATCATGTTGAGATATTTTCCTTCTATACCCATTTTGTTGAGAGTCTTAAACATAAAATTGTGTTGTATTTTATCGAAAGCCTTTTCTGCATCTATTAATAAGATCATGTGGTTTATGTTCTTTGTTTTGTTGATATGGTGTATTACGTTAACCGTTTTACGTATGTTGAACCATCCTTGAGATTCTGGGATGAATTCCACTTGATCATGATGTATTATTTTTTTAATATGTTGTTGTATTCGATTTGCTAGTATTTTGTTTAGTATTTTAGCATCTGTATTCATTACAGATATTGGTCTGTAGTTTTCTTTTTTCGTGCCATCCTTGCTTGGTTTTGGTATGAGGGTTATGTTGGCCTCATAAAATGTGTTTGAAAGTATTGCTTCTTCTTCAATTTTTTGGAAGACTTTCAGTAGAATAGGAACCAAGTCTTCTTTGAATGTTTGATAAAATTCGCTGGTATAGCCATCAGGGCCTAGACTTTTATTTTTGGGGAGGTTTTTAATGGTTTTTTCTATTTCTTCTCTACTAATAGGTATGTTTAGGCTTTCTGCTTCTTCTTGACTCAGTCTAGGAAGGTTGTATTGTTCTAGGAATTTATCCATTTCTTCTAGGTTTTCGAATTTAGTGGGATAAAGTTTTTCATAGTATTCTACAATAATTCTTTGTATATCTACGGTGTCCGTGGTGATTTCTCCTCTTTCATTTTGGATTTTGTTTATATGAGTTCTTTCTCTTTTTTCCTTGGTAAGTCTTGCCAAGGGTTTGTCAATTTTGTTGATCTTTTCAAAGAACCAGCTTCTTGTTCTATTAATTTTTTCTATAGTTTTTCTGTTCTCTAATTCATTTATTTCTGCTCTGATTTTTATTATCTCCTTTCTTCAGCTGCTTTTGGGTTGTCTTTGTTCTTCTTTTTCTAGTTCCTTAAGGTGTGAATTTAAGTGGTTCACTTGGGCTCTCTCTTGTTTGTTCATATATGCCTGAAGTGATATGAACTTCCCTCTTATCACTACTTCTGCTGCATCCCATAGATTCTGATATGTCGTATTGTCATTTTCATTTGTCTGTATATATCTTTTGATCTCTGCACTTATTTCTTCTTTGACCCATTCGTTTTTTTAAAAGTATATTGTTTAGTTTCCACATTTTTGTGGGATTTCTTTCCTTTTTTTTGCACTTCAATTCTAGTTTCATGGCTTTATGATCAGAAAATATGCTTGGTACAACTTCAATTTTTCTGAATTTGCTGATGTTGTTTTTGTGGCCCAACATATGGTCAATTCTTGAGAATGATCCATGTACACTGGAGAAAAATGTATACTCAGTCACTTTGGGATGAAATGTCCTGTAGATGTCTATCATATCCAGGTGCTCTAGTGTTTAGCTTAAGGCCAATATATCTTTGTTGATTCTCTGTTTGGATGATCGATCTAGAGCCATCAGCGGTGTATTGAGGTCTCCAAGTATGATTGTATTTTTGTCAGTTTTTGTTTTAAGGTCAATAAGTAGCTGTCTTATATATTTTGGTGCTCCTTGGTTTGGTGCATATATATTAAGAATTGTTATGTCTTCTTGATTCAGTGTCCCCTTAGCCATTATGAAATGGCCATTTTTGTCTCTGTGTACTTTTGCTGTCTTGTAGTCAGCATTATCAGATATGAGTATTGCTACGCTTGCTTTTTTTGGATGTTATTTGCTTGGAGTATTGTTTTCCAGCCTTTCACCTTGAACTTGTTTTTATCCTTATTACTTAAATGAGTTTCCTGTAGGCAGCATACAGTTGGATTTTCTTTTTTAATCCATTCCTGCTACTCTGTGCCCTTTTACTGGTGAGTTTAATCTGTTTACATTTAGTGTAGTTATTGACACTTGTGAGTTCCCTATTGCCATTTTATATCTTGCTTTCTGTTAGTTTTGTGTCTTGTTTGATCCTTCTCTTTTGTTTTTCTATCTTTTGTTTTTATTTGGTTGTATTCCATACATCTTTCCTCTGTTGCTACCTTTTTTAAATCATGTGCTTTTGTGGTGGTTTTTTCAATGGTGGTTACCTTTAAGTAATGAAAAGGGTTCCTACCCTGTTCATTGTAGTGCACTATTTTGTGAGTACTTTTGCACTCCATTGTCCTTTGCTACTGTTAATCTCCATCCTCTCTCCCCCTTTCTTTTTGTTGTTGTCACAGTTTAAATTTGGTTTTATTGTGTTCTTCTTCGAGCTTTTACTTGTGGCTTTGTTGTGTTTTTTTTTTGTTCTTTGTATCTGATTGGAGAACCCCCTTTAGTAATTTCTGGAGTGGGGGTTTTCTGATGATAAATTCCCTCATCTTTTCTGTATCTGTGAATGTTTTTATTTTTCCTTTATATTTGAAGGATAGCTTTGATGGGTATAGTATTCATGGCTGTAAGTTTCTCTCTTTCAGGACTTTAAATATTGGGTTATACTCTCTTCTATCTTGTAGAGTTTCTGTTGAGAAATCGAATGATAATCTAATGGGCCTAGCTTTATATGTTGTATTCTTCTTTTCTCTGGCTGCCTTGAGAATTTTTTCTTTGCCGTTGGTTTGTGCCAATTTCATTATGATGTGCCTTGGAGTAGGTTTCTTGGGGTTAAGAAAACTCGGAGTTCTGTTTGCTTCTTGAAGTTGAAGCTTTAGTTCTTTCCACAGGCTTGGGAAGTTCTCATCTATTATTTGTTTGAGTATGTTCTCCATTCCATTTTCTCTCTCTTCTCCCTCTGATATACCTATTATTCTTATTTTATTCTTTTTGATGGAGTCAGATAATTCCTGTAGGGCTATCTCATTTTTTTTAATTTTTGAGTCTCTTTCTTCTTCTCTCTGTTGTGCCTCAAGTTGCTTGTCTTCTATTTCACTAATCCTACCTTCTATCAGGCCTGTTTTATTAGCTAAGGTTGTTACCTTGTTTTTCTGATCGTGAATTGAGTTTTTTGTCTCTGTTTGATTTGTTTTTATAGTTTCAATTTCCTTGGAAATATATTCTTTGTGTTCATTGAGTTGATTTCTGAGCTCCCTAAATTGCCTTTCTGTGTTTTCTTGTATATCTCTGAATATTTTTAGGATTTCTATTTTAAATTCTCTGTCGTTTAACTTCAAGGTTTCCAATATCTTAAATTTTTTCTCCATAGATTTTTCTTCATCTATCTGTGTTGCCTCTCTTTCTTTTGTATCCATGATATTCGATTTTCTCTTCCTTAATGGCATCTGAGGGTGGTTTTGTTGATAGTATTAATGAGATTTAATAAAGAATAAAAAGTTAAAAAAATAAAAAATGAAAAAGTTGTTTTTTTAAAAAAAATTAATAATTAAATAAAGAAAAATGAAATAAAATAAAAAATTAAAAGAAAGGAAATCATTCCCTCCCTCCTTTTTTCCTCTCTTCTCCTCTCCCCTCTTTCTTGAGAAAAATCTTGTGGTGAACTCTGAATTATATTGTACTTAATAGAACAAACAATGCCTGTAATGAAGGGCCTGAATTGGGGAGAAGTAATAAAGGGGCATAAAAAAAGAAATAAAGGGGGTATGAACCCACAAAAAACAAATAAAGAAAAAAATTGGGTCAAGAATAAAATGATTTTCTTTTAGATGTTGTTTGAGTAAGAGTTATGATGGGAGGAATAAGAGGGAAACAGGAAAATGGGGAGACAAATTAAAAAATTACTATTGTATTTAGTGGAACAAGAACTAGATAAAATGGAGAGCCAGGGATGGGAGCACTGCTAGTGAGTTAAAAAGGTGAAGTAAAAATCCCCCAAAATGCCACAAACATAAGTTTGAGTCCCAGATAAGATAATTTGTTTGTTATTGAGGTTTGAATGAGAGGAAACGTAAAGGAGAAAGGAAGAAACTAATATAGAGGGAGAAAAGAAAGGGAGAGAGAAAATAAAAGAGGGTACCACTAAAAGAAGAAAAAAGAAAAAAGAGGAGAGAGAGAGAGAGAGTTAAGGTTTTGGAGTGCAACCCTCATAGAGAGAAATGAAGAGGAAGGAAAAGATAATGGGAGATGTAACACTTATGGGTAGTGTAGTTCAAGGAGAGGAGAGAGTAAGACCGGCAGAGAGTTAAACAATCAAATTGGAGGAGGAAAAGAAAAAATCATGAATGAAGATAAGAGAAACAAACAAACAAATATAATTAAATGGGATAGGTTATAAAGTCTTCGGATTATTCTTGATTTTGAGAGGTTATCTTCTTGCTTTTTCTTTTCTCTTCCTCTTCCTGGTCGGTGACTCTGTACTCCGGGTTCTGCCCCTTTGGCATGCTCAGGTAAAGGTTTGCAGTTGATAAGTCTCTATGGCAATGTCATGTATTGTGCTTCAGCCTCGTTGGCAGTTGAGGCTCATTAGCATTTATAGACTCCGACAGTGAGAGAGTCCATGTTCCTGGATCCTCTCTCCTAGTCTTTCCTTCCTGAATTAGTAGCCTGATAATCCAGCTATGGGGTTGCTGCTGCCTCTTCCTGGATAGTAAGAGGCTCAAAGAGCTGGCAACTCCCCACTCTATTCCCACTCAGCACAGCGTTCTGGGTAAGGCTCAGTCAGTCAGAGCTGCTAGCATAATCAGGCAGGGCTTCCACCCACTCAAAGACCTCTGGCTCTGCCACTCTGTCCGGTAACATGGGCGGGTGCCCATGTTACCGGACAGGTAACATGGAGGAACTTGGGGCACTTGGAGGAAACTCTCGCTCACTATCTGTGCGCAGATCAGGATATCAGGCCGGCCACCTCACCCTCTGAGTGAAACCCCGCCCGCAAGGAAAAGTTCCAGCATTGGAATTGGCTCTCGCTCCCTCCCCATGCACGGCTTTTTCAGGTCACTGGGGTGGCCTGGAGATTCCTCTTTTGGCCCACACAGAGGCCTCTGACTCTGCCCCTCTGTGGGATAACAGGAGCGCCCACTCCTGAGGTGCTCGGAGGAATCTCTTGCCCACTATCTATGCGCACCAACCAGGAGATCGGGGAAAATGGCTTCTCCACTTGTCTTTCTTTGTCTGGGTTTGGTGTGAGTGTTAGCTTGTATTGACTGGGTTGCCACAGGCACAGTTTTTCCTCGGCTTGGATCTCCATGCCATAGCCTGGTTCAGCTGTTTGTGCTGCGGCCTGGATCTATTCATCCCCTTTGCCCACCTTAGTTTCTATATTCTCAGTCCCAGTGAAAGCAGCCCTATTTAGGTCAATGAGGAAGGCGGAGCATTTCTTACTCCCTAGTTCCTTCGGGGTTTGATTATATATTTAGCCAATTTTTTGCTCGACCATACCTTCGGGTGTATTGCGAAACATCTGGAGGCTCCAAGGATAGGTTTTTCTGTTTCTGGTTGAAGATCTTGTTGAGTTTTGGGGGAGAGTTATCGGTATCACTTCCTACCGCGCCATTACTCTGACATCATCCTAGTATACCATTTGCATAGAATAACATTTTCCATTCTTTCACTTTCTACGTGTTTGTGTCTTTGAGTCTAAAGTGTGTTTCTGGTAGAACAGTACATTATTGGATCATGTTTCTCTTTTGATTTTTCCAATACCTGCCATTTTATTGGAGAGTTTAACTCTTTAAAATTTAAAGTACTTATTGATAGGAGAATAACTACTGTCACTTCTTTGTTTTTTATTTATATTTTACTTTTTTTCTCTCCATTACCTTCATCACTGCCTTCCTTTGTGTTTAATTGATATTTTGTAGCGTGTCATTTGATTTCCTTCTCATTTCTTGTGTGTGTGTGAACTCTCTACTCAGCTTTTCCTTCTTGGTTTTAGGCACTGCACTCTATTGTATGCTGCAACATAGTCTGTTGTCCCAGGAGGCTGTATATTGTTAGTTTACTTAAAATGTTTTGAGGAATCCCTGCTGCTCATCTGCCCTGAGTGAGTTCTAAATCAGGAAAAAAAAAAAAAAAGACAGACCTCTTGCTCTTGCATTAGGTCTTTATTTAGCTCCAAAGCAGATTAGAGCAAACAAACACATTTCTATGCAAATAAACTTTGCTTGGCTTCCTCTAGAACAGGGGTCCAAGGTCTCACATTGAGCATATGGGTTGACGTCTTCAGACCATTCCTGATCCTGGAAGGAGTAGAACAAGGGAAAATAAAAATACCAAAAACTATTTCTACCATTTTTAGGTTGTGTTTTTCTTGATACTATATTCACTTTAGTTGCTATGCACTTTTGAACACTTTTCAGAGTTGTGACAAATTTGATTCTGACAGTTTTTGTTCAATGTTTAAATGTGTCTGCAGAGAGGTGTGCCCTAAGGGGTCCCTGAATCAACTATTTTATTGACTCTCTCTCTCCTCCATTTATTGTGACAACCTCCCTTCAATCATTGCTTCCATTTCTCCTTCCCTCTCAGCCTCTGAAAATTCTTTAGCACTGCTGAAAGCTATCATTTTATTTTGTTTTATTTTAGTGTTTTTGTTGCTTTATGTCACAGTTGTGTGTGTTTGCTTGTGAATGTTGAGGAAAAAGGGAGGTAATAGCAAATTAGAAAGTCCAGTTGGCAGAAAACAAATTTTAAATTAGCCTAATTAGGTGTCTCTAAATATATATATATTTTACATTGAATACCATTTGATGGAAGGTGCACAGTACTTTTCTGGTGAAATATTTTATAATGGAATTTTGAAAACATCAATAATCAAGAATGATCTATTTAATAAAAGGGACAACCAAATGTTTATTGAAGTATGTCACTGTCAAGCTCATCGTGTTCTGGTTTAGAGGAAGTAAGAAATCCCTATTATGAGGGAATTAACACCACAAAATATAAATCTTATGAGTAATTAGGCAGCTGTATATTTATCAGTACAGAATGTATTTTAATTTTTAATTAGGGCTTTTGTTCCAACTGACAAAACAATGGCTTGTTTGCAATCTTCCACTGAAACAGACTTCCCAAAATTAAATCTGATGCATCTGTGGGTCCCACTGGGTCTCATTTGCTCTCAAGTGTGATGCAGCAGGTAGTCCCCTCAGTGAGTGTGCCCAGGGCAACGTTGTGCTGCTTTAAAGTTGGCTATGTTTTTTCCCCACATAAGATTCACAAGGTAAATAAAAAACAGTTTTTTTGAGCAATGCATTTCCATTTTCAGGGAAATAAAAGAGAAATGTTATTACAAAGGTATTGGAATTATTATATGAACAGCCAGAATGGTGTTTATGGGCCTAGAATGCAGATTCTATCTCCAGAGAAACCTCAGAATTGAAGAACTCTTATTGGGATCGTTGTTATATTGCCCATGACAAAAATCTTCCCATTTATCTCCACCCCAATCATAAACAATATGTATATAATATAGATGCAAAGAATAATGATATTTCAGAAACATATTTCTGTATCCCTGGCACTCACTTCTTAAGGAAATATTATTTGCTATATTAGTAGATATGAAAATGTGTGTGGAGGGAGTTGTTAAAAACACCAAAAAGAGTTCCAGAATTTAATCAGAAAACCCAAACCTGAATCCCAACTCTCCAGTTTACTATGTGGCTTGAGCAAATAGTTTTGTCTCTGTGTTTTAGTTTTCTCATTGGTAAAATGGGAATCCTTTTGCCTGACCAATAATTTTGCTGCATTGTCATAGTAATTTGATGATACATCATATGAGAAAGAAGCAGCATAACCACTTAAGTTCTGACTTTGCTGTTTACAGTGATATTTGGTAAGTCACCTAACTATTCAAGATCTTCAGTTTACTCTTGTGCAACATGGAGATAACAATGCTAATCTCACAAGGCTTTTGTAAGGATACCTGAAAATTCAGGTAAATGTTTTTGAATATTTTAAGAGTGTAATCATGTTTTTTGAATAAATACCATAGGAACTTTTTGTTCTTAAGAATCGACATAAATCTTTCTAACAAAAGTACAATGGAATTCACTTCAAGTTGATTTTGGAAATTGGGAGATTTGTTCATTAGGAATTTGAAGTGATACCGACTCGTGGGTAGGAGTTAAGCCCATGAAAGACTTCCTCTGTAATGGGCTGGATGATAGGTATTTTAGGTTGCTGAATGTTAGGTGTCTGTCACACCTACTCAGCTCTGCCACTGTGGCACAAGAATGTTATGTGAAATCCTCAAGGAAGAAAAGAACATGCATCTCTAGGGGAACGATGAGAATCCATGTGATACTTCTTTCCTTTATTGGGAGTCATTTGCAGGTGGGAGAAAGGGCATTGCCATAATAGATGAGCTTGATCCAATCTTTTCATTCATGTTTTCCTCTCTGTTAGATGTGAAAATAACCATCATTGTACAGGACCTTGTAGAATATTAATACAAATTAGTGGCCTGTAGTGAATGGACTTAAGTTAAGATATCAATTAGAAGACACAAGCTCTCTGCACTCCTAAAGATCCAAAGAGTATCAACAGGAGAAGGTCTGCTGATGACCAGCTATCAAGGCAACTACCCTGCGGTTGCTCACCCTAGTCTGTCTGCATCTAAAATACATGATACTGACATTTTATCATAATATAATAGCAACTGTCATTCAACTGGGCACCTGACACTAACAGTTGTGTGCCACCAGGCCATTCACTGTGTAGTTGTGGCCCCCAATCTCTCCTTATTTTTAAAAAATGGGCTGGACTAGATGATAACTAAGATACTGACATGCCTTCCCATTGTGGGGATGCCATGATGTGGATTGAGTGCATGCATAGGACCTCACTACCTTTGCAGAACAGCTGATGGACATAAGGTCTTTCAGACAATGAGGAACATCCTCCTTTGGATAAGATATCAGATAGGCTAATTTTGTACTAAATTTTGCTGTGTAGTGAATAATATCAATAAAGTTTTCCTTTTGCAGAACCTAGAACACAAGATTCTACTCTGCCCATTGTTTCTCTTTTTTCCTCACTGTCCTTTATAAACCATACACACTTAACCCTGTGTTTTTATTATTTTTGTTTGTTTGTTTGTTTTTAGGATTTCCAGAACACGTTTCTATTTGGCTTAACCAGATCTTTGAATGAAGCCTTGGAGGTGATGCAGTGTAGTGGTCACTGCCATGGGCTGTGTTGTCAGTGAGACGTGAGACCTAGTCATAGGTTTGTTGTTTAGTATCTGTGTGGCCCAACCTCACGTTGGTTTTACACCTGTAAAATAAGCACAATGCCTACTTCTTGGGGAAGTTCTAATGATTAAGTGTGACAATGATAATAAAGTTCTAAACATATTATCTAGAATATAGGAAGTCTTCAAAAATAATAATAATTTTTATTATTTTATCATTTGGTTCTCTTTGAAAAAAAACTTTTGTTTAGCACCACGAAGACAGATTAGAAAGGTGTTCCTTATTTCCTTCTATTTCAGCTACCAAAACCAGCTTTTTTGCTGCTGGACTACACTTTGATGGTGGTGGACAACTGTGGCAAACACGATCAGGCAAATACAAGTGCCATATCATGTGACGGTACCCAGAGTGTCTTCATTAGCTGCTAATGTGTTCATTAAGCTAGGAAGAGCCACGATGCAGTAAGTGATTTATTTTCTCAGCAAATAAAATGCTAATTGAATAAGACTAACATTAAAAATAAAAAAAATTTTAGTTCATTTTCTGAAGTTTTATTTTTGGCATATAGGCCGTAAGCTCTCTGACATCTCTCACAGCAATATATTTGCTGATTTACCTCTATGCACAGGGGAAATAAAGGACAGGATAAACAAATGGGACTATATCAAACTAAAAAGCTTTTGCACAGCTAAAGACAATATAAACAAAATAAAAAGACAAATCACACAACAGGAAAACATATTCGACAATATGTCTGATAAGGGGTTAATAACCAAAATTTATAAAGAACTTGTAAACTCAACACCAGGAAGATAAACAGTCCAATCAAAAAATGAGCAAAAGAAATGAATAGACACTTTTCCAAAGAGGACATACAGATGGGCAATAGGCATATGAAAAAATGCTCAACATCACTAATCATTAGAAAAATGCAAATTAAAACCACAATGAAATATCACCTCACATCAGTCAGAATGGTGCTCATCAACAAAACAACACAGAATAAGTGCTGGTGAGGATGTGAAGAAAAGGGAACCCTCCTGCACTGCTGGTGGGAATGCAGACTGGTGCAGCCACTGTGGAAAACAGTATGGAGATTCCTCAAAAAATTAAAAATGGAACTGCCTTTTGACTCAGTCATCTCACTTTTTGGAATCTTTCCCAAGAATACCACATCAATGATTCAAAAGAAAAATGCACCCCCATGTTTATGGCAGTGTTATTTACAATAGCCAAGATCTGGAAATAGCCCATGTGTCCGTCAGTGAACGAGTGAATGAAAAATGTAGTACATATACACAATGGAATACTATGCAGCCGTGAAAGAAAGGACATCTTACCTTTTGTGACAACATGGATGGACCTGGAAACTATTATGTTAAGTGAAATAAGCCAGGCAGGGAAAAAAAATATTGTATGACCTCACTCATTTGAGGAATCCAATGAACAATATGAACTGAGAAATAGAATAGAGACAGAGGAGGGATCAAAGGGTCCAGAGGGAAAGCAGACAGAGGGAAAGGGGATGATAGGAAGGGATCAGAAAAGGGAAAGATATTGGTGAAATTAGACACACATAACACAACGTTATAGAGCAGTGGTCCCCAACCCCCGGGCACAGACCGGTACCAGTCCATGGGCCATTTGGTACTGGTCCACAGAGAAAGAATAAATAACTTACATTATTTCCGTTTTATTTATATTTAAGTCTGAACAATGTTTTATTTTTAAAAAATGACTAGATTCCCTCTGTTACATCCGTCTAAGACTCACTCTTGAACCTTGTTGTGGTCACGTGATACATTTATCTGTCCCACCCTAAAGGCCGGTCCGTGAAAATATTTTCTGACATTAAACTGGTCCATGGGCCAAAAAACATTGGGGGCCACTGTTATAGAGAACAGAAAAGCTAATCTTGGAGGGACAGGGGTACTGCCCTCTGATACATGCTGGGTTATCAGTGGTAGTGGGTATAGAATGAGGTTCTAAGACCAAGGGATCTCAGAAAGCTTGGGAGAGGAGGCAGGAATTTAGAAGTTCCAATGAAGTAGGCCAGGAAGGGAAATTATGAATGAAAGGTTCATAGAAAACAGTGAGTCTAGAGCAGAAACTGGGAAACTTGGTAATGAGCTGAAGGGTAAATATTTTAGGTTGTCCTGTCTTAAGTGATCTTTGTGCCTTGTCTATTCAACTCTGCCACTGTGGCAGAAAAGCAGGTATAGAAGTTGTAAATGAGAAGGCATGGCTGTGTTCCAATAAAATTTCATTTATGAACATTGAAATTTGAATTTTATTAGTCTTTGTTTCGTCAGTGTATTTAAAAATGTAGAAGTCATTTTCTCTTGTTTACAGTGCGCAATCAGGAGCTGGTGACAGTTTGCTGACTTTTAGCCTAAAGTTACATTCATGGAATTGCAAATTACAGAGAATTGAACAAGAAAGGACATCAAAGTGTAAAAGTGCAGCTGCCAGGCAGGCCGAGCTCCATAGATAAGAACCTGGCAAGCCTCAGGGAGAAAATGGGGACACATTTTACCTGGGCTGGGCTTATCTTAAGTGCTGCCTAAGGTCATCGGGATTTGTGGAGGGACACGAGAGGACATGAAGACTGCTGACGGACAGGGCCTCACTCTGGCAGGTCTTGACCTGCTTTTTCTTATTATTTTAAAAATGTTTCCTTTCAAAGCTGCCACATCTCCCTCTTCTGCTGGTTTTGACCTGTCTTCTTCAAAATACCTATACTGTCTTCCTGATGTTTTTCTGAACAAATGCCCAGAGTCTTTTCTAAAGCCCAGTTTGCTCCACAAGGAGATTTTGTGTGAGAGGAGTAAAGCCTGCATTTCACACAAAGACGATTACTTGCTAAAGAGCTAAAAAGAGTCCCTGTCAGAAAATCTCACCCAAAGTGACCACTCTAGAGAAAACCTCCTCTCCAGCATGCATGTACAGGCACACCCGGTTCTTAAATGTCCTCACTTAATCCTAGCCTAAAACTCTGTGCTTCTCTCCTTTATATGCATAAAACACCTGAAAATGTGCATTTCTGATAATAATATCAAGCCTGCATAAACTCAAGCTCTGCTACATGCTGGTTAAATGACCTTAGACATTGTTTGAATTTTGTCTAATCTGGATTTTTCAAATACATTTGACTATCTCCTAATCTAATAATGCAAGCATTACCAGTTTTTCAGAATGTTTGAAAATAAAGATATTAGTAGATTTAACTAATTTGTATATTCCAATATGTATCTGTTCTAAATTATTTAGAATACATTACATACAGTGTATCCATAAAGTCATGGTGCACTTTTGACTGGTCACAGGAAAGCAACAAAAGATGATAGAAATGTGAAATGTGCACCAAATAAAAGGAAAACTCTCCCAGTTTCATACCTATTCAGTGCAGTTTGATGTGGGCTAACACAGAGATTTTTTTAGGGCTCTTTAAGTAGCTATCCCGTATAGCCTCTACAGACTCGTCACTGACTGATGGCCTACCAGAACTGGGTTTCTTCACCAAACTGCTGGTTTCCTTCAACTGCTTATCCCACCGAGTAATGTTATTCCTATGGGGTAGCACTTTGTTATAAACGTGCCAATATTCACGTTGCACTTTGGTCATGGATTCAAATTTAGCGAGCTACAGAACACACTGAACTTTCCTCTGTACCATCCACATCTCGACTGGCTTGGCTGTGGGCTGCTCCACTGTATACACGGTGTTACGTCATCATCTGCGCATGTGCACATGTTGCCACACCATCCTACAGAAACTGGGAGGATTTTCATTTTATTTGTTGCAGATTTCACATTTCTATCATCTTTTGTTGATTTCCTGTGACTGGTCAAAAGTGCACCATGATTTTACGGACACACTGTATTTCAAAGAGTCTTTTAAATACATTCACACATACACACACACATTGCAGTGAATGACACAGAGATAAAAAGTGTATATATGTGACTTCTGAGTTTTCTTTGAATTGGATTTAGAAGCAAGGAGATAGGACTAGCTTTACAGGCTTAGATTCATCTTAAATTAGATATAAGGGTGGAAATATTGTTAAATATCTCTGAATATTTATTTCTTCATTTTTAAAAATGGAGATATTAATTCTTGCCTTCATCACAGGATTATTTTAATAATCAACTGAGATGATAGAAAGTGTTTTATGAAAAGTAGAGTGCTATGCAAATCTAAGTCTAGCCTCATTAACATCATTTTCTTTCCTGTGGTGACCTTGAAATCTGGTCAAAACTCAACGAATCTCCAGCTTGAAAACCACTAACAATAGAACAACAAACTTTCAGGAACAGTCAATGGTTCCTTGACAGCAAAATATACTTACTGATTTTTCTATATATGGTTAGAAGACCAACTTCAAAATGTGCTTTATTAAAGTTCAAAAGGCACTCTCAAAGTTCAACAATTGGATTTTCACTGAATCTTGAAATAGGAGATTCTTTCCACATAGGCCACAAGTGTATATAATATATAATTTTCCGTGTATCTGTTATTGCAACAAAATGTTGTTACTAGGGCACCAGGAGTTTGATGTTTCCCTTTGATCTGGAGAAAGGAGAAACAGTCTCTGTGGGAGTCATGGGGGGAAGAAAATTTCTTCCCTGCTTCTGAAGAAGGTCAGACAACTGGCCAATTTTGCCAGAGCAGTCAAGCAGTTAGCTGAACTAATTGCTTCCCTGAAATGACTTTCTCTGACTGAATATACTAGCTGTTTGAATCTAGAGGGATGATCTCCTATTGCTTGCTTGGCCCAAAGCCACAGGCAACATAGTTAAAATAAAACAAAATAAAAACAATTAGAAAAGTGGTCTTAAGGTATGCACAGTGACTCGTTAAGCGGGTCCATCCTTTCTCTATGGACTTCCTTTCTTGCTCTGTTATGGTTGGTCCATCAAAAGGCCAAAATACTCTGATCTTTAATAAAAGATTCCCAAATAGGACTATACTGAATCATTAAAAAAAGATTTTTTTTCTCATTCAAATCAGTGGAAGGCCTTTCATTATAGCCTCTGCTTACTCTTCATGAGAAAATAAAAGTGAGATTAAAAAAAAAACCAAAATTACCAGATCATAAGGGGAAAAGAATGCCTCTTTTTTCTATTGGTGAGATTTGGTGAGTCAGGCTACGTAAGAAAGCATTCTTTCAAGGATACCCGTCTGGCAAGATTTTATTGATATTGACAGAACACGAGGCAATGAATGGTGCAAGATACTTACTTTTGGGAAATGGAGGTCATTCAGACTGCAATGTTTAAGGGAAGGCATGCAGGTGAAATAGCTTGAGAGACACAGGAAAGGATTGTCAAGACAGTTGCAAGCCTATCTTTTAGGCTCATGTCTTCAGTTCCTGATTGCATGCTGACTAGTGACTCCAATATTCCTACTCCGGTCCAGTTTTGTTTTCTGCACTCCAGATCAATACATCCATTTACTCATTTTATATCTCCACATGCAAATCTCAAAAGCATATTCAAGTCTACCTGCTCAAAACTGATAACCTTCTACTTAAAATGTCCTTTCTCAGTAACTGATACCATCATCTGACAAGGAACAAATCAGAAACTGAAAGATGGTTTTGAAACTTTTTCACTCTTCACCCATCACAGCTAATTTATTACTTTATTTTCTAAAAGGTTTTATTTTACTTAGAGCATTTTTAGGTTCACAGCAAAATTAAGGTTTTTTTTTTTTTTTCTTAAGTGAGAAGTGGAAAGGCAGAGAAAGAAACTCCCGCATGCACCCCGACCAGGATCCACCCAGTATGTCCCCTATGGGGCAATGCTCTGCCCAGCTGGGGCCATTGCTCCATTGCTTGGCAACTGAGGTATTTTAGCATGTGAGGCAAGGCCATGGAGCCATCCTTAGCATCCATGGCCAACTTGCTCCAACCGAGCCATGGCTACAGCAGGAGAAGAGAGAGATAGAGAGAGAAAAGGGAGAGGGGGTGAGGTGGAGAAGCAGATGGTCACTTCCTCTGTGTGCCCTGACTGGGAACTGAACCTGGGACAGGCACACACCAGGCTGACACTCTACCACTGAGCCAATAGGCCAGGGCCAAGAGGTTTCTAATATACTAGTATACGTCCTGGTTCCACACACACAGAGCTCCCTCATTATCAACATCCACCATCAGAGTGGTTATTTATAACAATGGATAAACCTGCATGGACACATCATTATCACCCAAACTCATTAGTTTATATTATGATTCATTCAGGGTGTTATATATTTTATAGGTTTGGATAGTGTAATGTATAATGAAAAGTATCCATCATTATAATATTATGAGGAGTATTTCTTTGTATTCAATCTATTCAACTCTATTGTCCCCCAACCACATACTGCAAACATTTATTTTTCTTCATAGTTTTGCTTTCTTCAGAATGTCATATAGTTGTAATCACACATTAAGTAGCCTTTTCAGATTGGCTTCTTTCACTTAATAACTGGCATTTAACTTTCTTCCGTGTTTTTTCATGGCTTTACAGCTCATTTCTTTCTAGTGCTGAACAATATTCCACTGCTTGGATGTAAAATTTATCTATTCACCTACTGAAGGACAGCTTGGTTGCATCCAAATTTTGACAATTATGAATAAAGCTGTTCTAATCATCTATGTGCAGATTTTTGTGTTGTGTTTTCAACTCCTTTGGGTAAAAACCAAGTAGTGGGATGGCTGGATCATATGATGAAGTATGCTTAGTTTTTTTGACAACCTCCAAGCTGTCTTCCAAAGTGACTGTACCATTTTGTATTACCATCAGCAATGACTGAGCATTCCTGTTGCTCCACATCCTCACCATGACTTGATACTGTTAGTTTTCTGAATTGTGTCCATTCTAATAGGGATGTAGTGGTATCTCATTGTTGTTTCCACTTGAACTTCACTAATGACCTATGACATGGAATATCTTTTTATATGCTTATTTATTATCTATATATCTTCTTTGGTGAAGCTTCTATTAAGGTTTTTGATATATTTTTAATCAGGTTGTCTGTTTTCTTATTGTTGATTTTAAGAGTTCTTAACATACTTTGAATAACAGCCCTTTTTCAGTTTATCTGCTTAATATAGGAACAAGATATGTTTTGATATATCTTCTTAACAGATGTTATTTGAAATTTTTTTCCAGTCTGTTGCTTATTTTCTCATTTTCTTGAAATTGTCTTTGCAGAGCAGATATTTTAATTAAGTCCAGATTATCATTATTTCTTTCATGGATTGTACCTTTTGTGTTTTATGTAACAAATCATTGTCATACCCAAAGTCATCTTAGGTTTTCTTCTAAGTTATCATCTAGGAGTTTGATAGCTTTGTATTTAACCTTTATGTATATAATGTATTTTGATTTAATTTTCACAAAGGTGTAAGTTCTGTTTTCAAAATATTTTTGTGCACATGGATATTCAGTTGTTCTGGCACCATCTGTTGGAAAGGCAATCTTTGCTTTGTTGTATTGCTTTTATTCTTTAACAAATACAGTTGCTTATATAGTATATACATATATACTTTTTAATTCTTTTTCTTTTCTAATTTCATTATCTAAAATATTCAGTATGGTTAGTAAAGAAGTTATAAAACATTCAAGCTTCTGACATATCATTTTCTTTTTAAAAAATGTATTTTAACATGTTTTTTGCAAGACAGATCTATTTGGCAACACATTATCTAAATTTTTGTCTGTCTGAGAAAACTTTTATTTCTCATTCATTTAAAAAGAATAATGTCATAGGAGACAGAATTCTAGTTCTTTATTCCTCTCATTTTAAATATTTCACTCTCTTCTTACTTGTGTGGTTTCTGAGAAGTCAGATGTAACTCTTTACCTTAGATTCTCTATAGGAAAGGTATCTTTCATCCGACATTTTTCTTCAGGATTTTTTTGTTTATCTTTGATATTCTGTAGTTTGAGAATGAAATGCTTAGATGCAGTTTTTCAGCATGTATTTATCTTGGTATTCCCTGAGCTTCCTTTACATTTTCTTTATCCATTCATCTATTAGTGAACACTTAGGTAGTTTCCATGTCTTGGCTATTGTAAATAATATTGCAAAGAACATGAGGATGAACATATCTCTCTGAGATAGTAATTTCATTTCCTTTTGATATATACGCAGAAGTACAATTGCTAGATCATGTGATAGATCTACAGTGTGTCTGTAAAGTCATGGTGCACTTTTGACCGGTCACAGGAAAGCAACAAAAGATGATAGAAATGTGAAATCTGCACTAAATAAAAGGAAAACTCTCCCAGTTTCATACCTATTCAGTGCAGTTCGATGCGGGCTCACACACAGATTTTTTAGGGCTCCTTAGGTAGCTATTCCATACAGCCTCTACAGACTCGTCACTGACTGTTGGCCTACCAGAACGGGGTTTCTCCACCAAACAGCCGGTTTCCTTCAACTGCTTATCCCATCGAGTAATGTTTTTCCTATGTGATGGCGCTTCGTTATAAATGTGCCAATATTCACGTTGCACTTTGGTCACAGATTTGAATTTAGTGAGCCACAGAACACACTGAACTTTCCTCTGTATCACCCACATCTCGACTGGCATGGCCATGGGCTGCTCCACTGTATACACGGTGTTACGTCATCATGTGCGCATGCGCACATGCTGCCACATTATCCTACAGAAATTGGGAGCGTTTTTCTTTAATTTGGGTGCAGATTTCACATTTCTATCATCTTTTGTTGATTTCCTGTGACCAGTCAAAAGTGCACCATGACTTTACGGATACACTGTAGTTTTAATTTTGTAAAGAACTTCATACTGCTTTGCATAGTGACTATACTAATTTACATTGCCACAAATAATACACAAGAGTTTTCTTTTCCCTACATCCTTGCTAATGCTTGTATCTTTTTTCACACACTCTCTCTCTTTTGTTAACAACCATTTTACCAGCTGTGAGATAGCATCTCATTATAGTGTTGACTTAGTGACACTGAGCGTTTTTTCCTGTTCTTGTTGGCTATTTGTATGTCTTCTTTGGAAAATTTCTAACCATGTATCCTGGCCATTTTTAAATCATTTTATTTATATTTTTCTCTTGAGGTATAGAAATTTCTTAATATTACAAATATTTTCACTCATTCCATATGGTTTTATTTATTGATGTATATATTTAACTTTTACTTAATGTTTGTTTTATATTTTGTGAGATATAAAGATATGAAATGTTTTAGATTATAGTGGACTTAGATAGATAAGAGGTATATAGCAAGCAATACAAGATGACATTTAATAAAAATAATGTGAGCGATATTTTTTAAAGATTTTATTTATTATTCATTTTAGAGAGGGGAGAAAGAGAGAGAGAGAGAGAGAGAGAGAGAGAAGGAGGAGGAGCAGGAAACATCAACTCTCATATGTGCCTTTACTGGGCAAGCACAAGGTTTTGAACTGGTGACCTCAGCATTCCAAGTTGATGCTTTATTTACTGCGGCACCACAGGCCAGGCGTAAGTGATTTATTAATACTATATTCAGATTAAAAACAAGATATCATATTCTGCTGGGTTAGAGAAGTTATTACAGACTAGGGCTAAAGAAGCTAAGAGAGTTTATGCACTGAAACCTGAATAATGGTTGTTTATCTTGTAACAAATTGCATAAATAACACCACCACCATTCAATTAGTCAAGCAAGGATAAAACCTGGGTATCAATCTTGACTTCTTCCTTTATTTATTTATTACCCACAGCAGAAAAATTTCTATAATTGTTATTTAGTGAGTAAGACCTGGGTGATTGTTTTAGACCTCAAAATATCTAGTTAACTTTTCCTCTTTTATTTTATTTATTTTTTGCTTTTGGACTTTTATTTCTAACCATTTAGTAACAATGGCATGGAGGACTTGTCAGCATGAGTTAGTCATGGGAATTACTTTGTCTATGTCAAAGCAAGTCTTAGGAATCTGTCAGGGCAGAGGACTTGCTCTCCCTGGGTCTGAGCTTCCACATCTATTAGGTGAGAGAGTAGGCTCAGTACTATCAATATACTACATGAGGCATCACTTGTCTTGTATTGCATGCATCATCTAGATGTGGCAGTCATAAAAAATGAAAGGTCAGTGGTATCTCTGGAACTGAGCAGCACAGAGTTCTAAATAATATCTAACATGCAACAGGCAAATGTCCTTTTGATTCACACCAAATAAGGGTCTGTATGAAAAACCACCAGCTTGAGTTTTGAAATGTATTTATTTTGCTTCTATATATGTTCTATTGACTTTATAAATTAAACAATTTAAGCTTGAGTTTTGAAATGTATTTATTTTGCTTCTATATATGTTCTATTGACTTTATAAATTAAATAATTTACTATGCAAAAGATAATCTGTGTTTGCAGAAAAAATACTGTAACCTTTATTCAATTGAACATAATGGTAGAGGTTTATGATTGTCAGTGGTTTGTGGTTTGTTCAAGGTAACCATTGCTATGTATTATCTCCACTGTTATTATTCTAGGTTGGAAGCAGATGAGTCATGATTCATGAGCAGTAAGAAAATATATGAACAGAGTTTACTGCTGTGATAAAATAAAACTAACCACACAGTTTATCTGACTTTTTATAGAATACATAATCTTTATTGTGTTGCACAGTAAACAGGCATAAATTGTAAACTGTTCACTTTAAGACTCATGATTAAAATTACTTTTACAAAGACAAATGACGTTTTTAGTTTTCTCAGTCTTCTTGTATCTTGAATTAACATCAGTGGAGTTCAGTAATCAAAGAATGGATTCAGAATGGGGTATCTACCACTACTTAAAAGCAAAATGATTAATTCTCTAAACTCATTATATCTATAGCTAGAAGAAGAAGAAATTGACTTTCCATGTTTCAGAAGAAAGGACAAGTTGTTTAGAATTTTTTTTTTACAAAGACAGAGAGAGAGTCAGAGAGGGATAGATAGGGACAGTTAGGAACGGAGAGAGATGAGAAGCATCAGTCATCAGTTTTTCATTGCAACACTTTAGTTGTTCATTGATTGCTTTCTCATATGTGCCTTGACTGCGGGCCTTCAGCAGACCAAGTAACCCCTTGCTTGAGCCAGCGACCTTGGGTTCAAGCTGGTGAGCTTTTGCTCAAACCAGATGATCCTGTGCTCAAGCTGGCGATCTCAGGGTCTCAAACCTGGGTCCTTCCGCATCCCAGTCCGACACTCTATACACTGTGCCACCACCTGGTCAGGCCAAAATTTTTTTAATAAAAAATTTGTAGAGGAGTAAATCTGAAGATTAAGTGTATCTATTACAACATAGAATAAAAATTAAAATGGTAATAATTGCATTTTTAATGTACTTGTTAAATGTCTAAGACATGATGATTTGGTAAATTAAAATGGTCCCCACTTGAAAGATCTTGGTTGGATATTAAAAAAAATAAACACTGTGTAATGGATGGACCTTCTTATGTTAAAAATATTTGCTGCCTTGCCCTGTGGGGAGTATACTTTTGACTCCCACTTACTTGGGATTTAGCAATGCAACTCAGTGCAAAAAGTATGAGGGAAATAATATCTGCCACATTGGAGCATAAACTTAGAAAACACTGTGAAGTTCTTTAATTTAAGAGGCATTGCCCTGCCCCGTGCCATCAATCTAGGCATTCATAGGTCAAAGAGCAATAATAACCACCATAGATGAAGAAATCCTTCCAGGACACAATTGCCTATTCAAACCAGGGTCAGTTAAGTTTTCTGTAAGTCTGAAATCAAAAGTTATTCAAAATTCCAAAGGTTACCCTCTCAGCAATGGCCTTGAAAATATAAATAATGGCATTATCTTTCCAGGCTAATGCCAGAGTAAAGGAAGAAAGAAAACAAACAATGGTTTTGTGTTCAGCTAACCTAAGAAGACTTGATCCAGTGTCTTAGGCAGAAGCAGTCTATATCAATGTCGCTACTTCTCTTTCTAGTCAATTTGATTTGCAGGTCTTCAACATTTGTACAAAATTAGGTATCATGTGAAGTCTTCTTTAACTGTGAGATGTGTTCCCCAGCCTCAATGCCTTCTAGATTTGTAGCAGTGTCAGTGGCCAGGAGCACTTGGTAAGGTCCATTTCAGCAGGATTCAGAGGTTGTCATCTTCTGATGATGCTTCCAGCATACCCAGTCAGCAGACTACAGGTTGTGACCAAAAGGATAATTTGAATTGAAGCCTGGAAAATCTCCCTTGAGTTCTTAATGATAGTTTTAAGTGTAAGACAGTAAAGACTTACAGTAGCTGATTACACTAGCACATGATAACAAGGGACCAGTAGAAGGTTATATACCAATAAACACTGGTCTACAAGTGACTATCTCATGTTAAGTCAAAACACATTGTCTTTTTTAAAAATATCTTTTATTTATTGATTTTAGAGAGAAAAGAATAATAGAGAGAGGGGGGAGACATCACTGTGTTGTTCCACTTCTTTATGCATTCATTGGTTGATTTTTATCTGTGCCCTGACCAAGGATCAAACCCACATCCTTGGAGTATTGTGAAGATACTCTAACCAACTTTGCTACCCAGCCTGGGACCAAAACACATTTTCTAATGGTGAGAGCATCAGCCTCGAGGCAGGGAAAGGTTTCAACCTATTTGGAGAACATCATATAACACTAAGAGCATGTTGAATACTCATACTAAGTGGTATTTGAATGAAGTCCAGTTGTAGGTGCTCAAAGGGGTTGGAGGGAGGAGGTCTGAGGCTCCTGAAGACAAAATAGGTTTTCTTAAATGCATTAAGGTAAGTAAAGCATAAACTAAAAATAAAGTTTGCAAGGAAGCTTGAAAAAAAATGATTCTCTTGAGTTTCCCATAGTCCTTGCTGTTCATTTAGTTTATAGACATCTTTTACTCATTTACATTTCTTTGATTCAGAAGACTGTTGCCATGTTACATGGATTTTAGAATAGAAAGATTTTGGAAGGGTCTATTTATTTTGCAGCAGCAGAACAGAATTCACTCAAATGTGCCATAATTCTTATAAATTCTATTGTTGCTGATTTGCATTAAAGTCAGCTACTTGGGCATTTCCCTGGCTAATGCTCAGGTTCAGTACTTTCGGTATGAACTTCAGTTTCATTGATAGCAATTTAAGAAAGTAATGGAATAGCAGTAAGAAGGTCATTTCCTTGTTGTCCTTTATTAGAAATCTAATTGAGAATTCATAAAAAATGAAATTGACAAGAATATTTGGTTATTTCTGTAACACTGAATAGTTTAAGATAATAACTAGAATTATTATAAGTGATAACATTATACCAGACCTTGTCATATTTTTAGGAATTTTATATAGTTTCTCTAGAATAACATATTAACACATGAAAAATAACCTAAGATGTTTTATCATCACTTATTTAATAATGCTTCTTACATAATTTAACATATCAAAAATAAATAATCAGTTTAATATCTCCCATTTTATAAGTAAAGAGAACAAATCTTTTGAAATGTTCTAGAGACTCTCTTACAAACTTCGAAGTTAGTCTGTGGTCAGACTTTATGTAGAATTTGATTCTTGGGAAGTGTGTCAAAAATATGAAAAGATTTTAAAGCACTTGACTAAATATGGTCACACATTATTATGAAACAATACTTAATTATCTATTTGACTAAAATGACATTAAAGATTATAAATACAAACACAGAAGGTTAGCACTTACTATTAAAAAGATTCAGTTTTGGCCCTGGCCGGTTGGCTCAGCGGTAGAGTGTCGGCCTGGCATGCGGGGGTCCCTGGTTCGATTCCCGGTCAGGGCACACAAGATAAGCGCCCATCTGCTTCTTCACCCCTCCCCCTCTCCTTCCTCTCTGTCTCTCTCTTCCCCTCGCGCAGCCGAGGATCCACTGGAGCAAAGTTGGCCCGGGCGCTGGGAATGGCTCTGTGGCCTCTGCCTCAGGCACTAGAATGGCTCTGGATGCAACAGAGCAACGCCCCAGAGGGGCAAAACATCGCCCCCTGGTGGGCATGCCGGGTAGATCCCGGTCGGGTCGGGTGCATGCGGGAGTCTGTCTGACTGCCTCCCCATTTCCAGCTTCGGAAAAATGAAAAAAAAAAAAAAAGATTCAGTTTTTTAAAAGTAATCAAAGGCAACATAAAACAGAAAATTATTTGATAAAACACAGACTATTGGCCCTGGCCAGTTGGCTCAGTAGTAGAGCATCACCCAAAGTGTGGATGTCCTGGGTTTGATATCTGGTCAGGACACACAGGAAAAATGACCATCTGCTTCTCCACCTCGCCTCCCCCTCTCTGTCTTTCTCTCTCTTCTTCTCCTGCAGCCATGGCTTGACTGGTTTGAGCAATTTGGTCCTGGTACTGAAGATGTCTCCATGGCTTCCACCTCAGGTGCTAAAAAATGGCCCAGTTGCTGAGCAGCAGAGAAAAGGCCTCAGATAGGCAGAGCATTTCCCAGAAGGGGTCTTGCTGGGTGGATCCAGATTGGGTAATAAATGAGAGTCTGTCTCTCTGACTCCCCTCCTCTCACTAAATAAAATAAATAAATAAATACAGAATATTTGTTTTATTGGAAGTATTGGAAGATTGCTTGAAAAGAAAAACCTTTTACAATTTGTTATAAAGATAAGAGCAGTGGTCCAAAAAAACATTTTTCCATTTAGTAGAAAAAAGAAAAATTCTGGTTTTACTTAAGTACACCTTTGAAATTAAAGCTTAAATTGAAAAAAAAAAACCCTTATAATAATAATTGAATTTTCAGCTTTTAATTACATAAGGCAAAAGTCTTTCTCAAATGTACTCTCTGTTTTCAACTTTTTGTATATATTTAGTTTGTCCTTCATTATCAGAAGTTCTAGTTTAGGCAAAATGACTCTCATTCCTTTAACAAAAATGCATCTTCTTTTATTATCACTTTTCTTAGCCAAAATCACATCTTACTTTTTGCATAAAGTTACCCCATTGTTATTTCTAATAGCTTCAATTATATTTATTAGATTTTTATCAATCTTTCTGTAACCTTTATTTCTAGTAAAAACTTAGGAGTAAACAATTTTGAACATCTTTTACATTAGCATTCTGTGTCTTAAAAATTTTATAAACCTTTTTAAAAATTTTTTATTAATTTTAATTTATTGTGTTAACATGGATTCAAGTGTCCCACTCAATATAACTCCCTCATCCATCCTCTTGTCCCCACTACCCCACCCTTTGCCCTCTTCCCCCAAACTCCCTCACCCCTTCCCTCTGAGATTTGCTTTCCTATTATCTGTATCTATGTGTTATAAATACTTTTTATAAGTTATAGAAGCATGCTTTTTCATAGAAACTTTCTGAGTGTGGCATAAAACATGTGTAGTAATAGACCTAAATTTATGTTCAGGTTTTTTTGCAAGAATAAACCAAAAGCAGATAAACCTATGTTCAGTAATTATGTTTCTATGTCTTTTTTATTTGGAAATGACTTAGACTTTTAATACATTTTCATAATTTAACTTAATGAAATCTTAAGTTATTGGACATCTATTAACTTACTTGCTCTTAACAATTATATTTAGACTAGCTGTACCTGACCACGCATTGCTGTGGCTCAGTCTGGTTAAAAGGAAAAGAAAGAAAAGAGAAAGGACATGTTTCTAATGTTTAATTTCACAGTGCTTGTGGGTATACAATATTTTTTTTGTTCCATTGTCTGTGCAGATATAGAGATTGTCTGGTTTGCCGAGTGTAGAACATGCAACATATAATTGTCATGTGAGAAACAATCCGTGTGTAGATCTAAAGTGCACAATTCTAAAGATTGGCCCTGAGCTTTGTTGATGGTGATTGCAAATGCCAATAAAATTGGAAACTGCAATCTCTTAAATTGAAATGGCATATCTGTTGGAATCGTAGGAATGCGAGGAATGAGGACATCTTCACCTTTGAAAGGTCCTGTCAAGATGGTTGCTTCTACTACATTGCTTATTTTTTTTTTTTACAGTGCACAGACCCAAACACTTCATGTTTTACCATGAAATCCATCAGCGAGTTCAGCTTCTGTCTGAAAACACGTGCTGTGATGTCATGCCTATCCACTGGTGATTGGCCAGGAAGTAAGAGCTGTTGTATATGGTCCCAAGCTGGATTGCATGTGAATGTAATGAATAGGTCCGGACTCCCCTAGTGACAAACATATGCAATTGCATCTTGAGCAGACTCATGCATATGACATGGACTGCCTGTATATGATGATGGCAAAATCGTTAGTCTTCCAACGTTAGTTGTATTACCGTCATTTACAACTGCATCTTGCAAATGAATATATTCTTCAGAGCGAAGCTTGGTCTGATTTAAATGGATAAATATCAAACGTTCTGTTTCAAATTTTGCATACATATCTACAATGTATTGGTGAAACAATTGACAGCATTTCAAAATGTGATTGTCTTCATTCTCTCAAATCATTAATCGGTATGAATAATAGTTCATAGCGCTGCATTTCATATTTATTTCTTTGCCACTGACTGAATTTATCATCATAGCATTGAAGTGATATCCATAGTTACCATCCCAAAAAGTGATTGGATATTGCAGGGCATTGTAGCATTGATGAGTTTCTGCAACTTTTGTCAATTGATTGTTTCTCCAATGATGAACAATAGTCTAGGTTGGAATTGATCTCCAACTATAACAATTGCCACTTCGTCTATAGTTGGAGCATTGAATCTTCGCACATGTTCTCCAGCAGCCATTTTGTCAGCATGAATAACAATCTTGTGTGTATCAGATGGCATCATGTCAATTGCTGTTTTGAACAAATGCACTAAATTTTTTTTTTTTTCGTGAAGAAGGTCTTACAGTTGGGAAACAATGGACCTTTTTATGCTGGTAGAAATTCTGCAGCATGCATTCAATTCATCATTACCATCACCAATGAAATACATTTGTAGGAATTTATGTTGACCATCTGGGAATGGAAGCAGGGATTTATGATAAATTTGTCCTTTCACTTTGAAAGTTGGCATAAATTGAGCTGTTACCATTTCTGTGCCGAATGAACAACGTCATTTGGAAGCATGAATTCTATTTTCTGATGTTAGATAGGATATACTTTGATTTGGTGCTATATCTGGCAAGCAAAGTTTTTAATGGCTTTGGCGGTTCTCCAAGTTGAGGCGGTTTAATTTTTCTGGAGGCTCAACACATTCCTTTTGTTTCTCCATTAAATTTCAGAGCCTTGCAATAAGGACACACTTCAGTCATAGTGCCAATGAGAACATGCCAGCTTAAATTATAATCATCAGCTGGGTTATACCGGAATGCAAGGCAATTGTAATCGCATAATTGCTGAGCATGGAGTTGTGTTTGATGCTAATCTGCTGTTTCTTGTTGATGTCTTTCAGCTACTCTCAGCCTGTCGCATTCACTCTGTTGCAAACAAAGCAGATCTGAAGCTGCAGAATGCGATCACCGTGCTTGCAAACGTGCATCCTCAAGTCTGGCTGCATGTAAATAGATTGTAAATTGGAAATATTGAAATGGAATTGTAAAATATTTAGTATAGTGTGTGTTGCTTTTACGTTCAACAGATGCACTGTTTTCTTTTAAAAAAGCATGTTTTTACCTGTCACAGATATGACATCTATATTTATGAATATTAGGTATATAAAAAAGTGTATATATTTGAATGCAACATTGCTTCAAAATTTCAAAGCAATCGATGAAGAACTTTCAGAGATTTAAGATTTTGAACAAACAAACATTTACATTTTTATTTATATAGATTACTTAGGAAAATTTCATGAGACATTAGATGAAGTCAGTTATTATCTTAAGCTATTTTGTCTGTTGACAAATTTTGTAATAGAGGTAACATAAACTTATTTGACCCTTGATAAATCTAAGTAGAAAAAGAATTGTTTATCTGCATTATATTCAATGTTCATAACTTCAGAGATATGTCTGTTTTAATTAAGCTAATATACTTAAACTAGATTTTATTTATTAATGATTACCTCAGACCATGTGAATAAATATATAAATTAGTTTGTTTTTAAACAATCAAATACAGCTCTTTTGAAGTTAATTTTAGCAATACCATCCTGAGGTAGAAGAATATCACACACTTACAATATACATATATAGATGCCTAGAGACAAATGAAAATAAAGATTTTTTAGTAACAAATATTTGTGAAGACACTTAAGATTTTTTATTTGCCCAATTTCTAAATGCTGTGTCTTTTTTTCTTTTCTCTTTCTCTTCTTCTTTTATAAAGAGAAATATTTGCATTTTAGAGATTGAATCTTAGGTCCTAGAGAGTAGAAAATCTACATTTATTCAAAAATGTATTCAAGTATTCTCCAAGATGGAACTTTTTTGGACATATTTTCAGGACAATTCTGTTTCTAATGTTCAAAAACATATAAGTATTTTGAAAAAATTAGGGAGGTTTGGGATTAGAAAGAAAAAAACTAGACACATCCTCTCATCTATAGGTGAACATCATATTCTGGAATCTTTCTTTCCCTCTGGGTGCATTTGGCTTAAAAGAGAAGGCCTAGAAAAATTTTCATTAGAGCTCTGATCGAGTTGCTAAGTTGATTAGAGTGTCATCCTAACACGCCAAGGTTGTGGGTTTGATCCCTACCAGAATCAACAAATGAATGCTTAAGTAAGTGGAACAACAAATTGATGGTTCTCTCTCTCTCTTTCCCTTCTCTCTAAAATCAATAAATAGAAAATACATTTTTTAAAATTCTTATCAGGTGATGAATATGAGCTTTCAATTTGGCTAAATTTCAGATCATGAGGTTATTAAATCCGTTCAGATATCTTAATTAGGTTTCAACTGGAATAAAGAGTATTTTATTTCAGGCAATATTGGACAATCCCACTAATTTTAATTCCAGTTTCCCCTGACTGTTGATGGCAATAATGTAGCAGTTTGCTAAAAAAATCTTCCTAGTTTTGTCAACTTTGGGACAGGTCCACACAAAGCATTTAGGTTGATGTTGAAGAGTTTGCTTAGGGTCTTTGAGGACAATCTTTTTTTTAGTGTCCCAGTTGATTACAATTGAAACATCAATTTCTGGGCCAGTGTTTTTGATGATATTCTTTCAGGAGGGCATCATGGGGAAGCCCTACATGTTATTTGGGGTCTCTAGCCCTGAAGCCATTGCAGCGATAAAGCTATTAGCTTGGTAGACTTATTATGTTTATGATCTCACTCCAGAGTCTTTTCAAATTTGTCAGTTGTAGTCCTGAGTTTAGACAAGCTTGGAAAAGATCAGCTTTTATTTTGTGAGTCCTTTCTGACCTAGGATCTCAAACATCATCCTTAGGTTTGGCCATCTTGCCTCCTGCATCCATTTCTGGGTTCCCCCTATCTTAGCAACATGTGTACAAGCTGATAAGTTTTTTTCCTAAAAACTTTTTGGGGTTCTTTTAAGGTTTAAAAAATTCTTTAACAATAGCTCTATTTCAGTCTTTGACTAAGGCGTAAAGAACATTTAAGGAAGTTCATGTACAACCTCAGGCAGCTTTATTTTAAATGGTAACTTTTGAATATTCTCTTCAGAATGAAAAAGCAGTTTAGAAAGAGAATTACTTTAATGAATACTCAAATAGAGGATGATCGAGAGGAGCAACAGGAGTTATGTCAGTCTTATATTATATATATATATATATATATATATTATTGTCTTTTGTTTTAGATACATCCTGTCTCTTTAATTTTTTATTAGCCTTTTGCAGTAAAACTACTTTGAAATTTTAAAATATTTTAGAAACCTCTGTGGAATTGGAACATTTTTCATAATGGCCATTGCAGTTCTTGGCAATTTATTATAAAATGTGGCCATTTTACTCAGTATCTACAGCTTCTGAGACCAGTTCTTAGACAGAAAATAAGCAGGTGTGCTGGAAGATGCTGCACTCAGCTCTCTGGGAACAAAGGATTCCATTTCTTTAGCTAGGCCTTTGATTCTTACAGCCAAACTAACATATAAACTCTCTGGCTTTCAATATTTTCTGTTAGCAATATCCTTTACCTTGTGTGCACATTAACAGAAACCAAAGAAATGCAACTGTGGACACCAGCAGTAATCAGGGAACTAGAGTTGGAGGGCAGGATTGAAGGAGCAGACTCCCAAAATGAGGACTGTGGACTGACTCTAAACAGAAGGAGAAGTGTAGCTGCTGCCAGCTGTTTCCAACATGGAATCAGGGGAAATATTTCAAATAAATGAAGAGCTACAGCATAAACTGTCCCTGTCAGCAGCTCCCAACAGGGACAAAACCAAGAACTGGGGTTTCAACATTACTGCAGATTAGCCAATATAGACCCCATGTGCACCACCAGCTATTGCCAGTGTGATCTTAGCCAGCAAACCACAGTATGTCAAGACCATGAGCTGGAATTAGGGAAGGGATTCCAACATGCAATTGCAAACTGAACCAAAGGCTAGGGACTTTGGATTTCAGAACCATCAGCTAGCTTCAACCTGACCCACTAATTCTTAGTGTGTACAGCCAATTAGATTGGGAACTCAAACACAAAGAGAGAGTACAGCTCAAACCGAGAAGGACTTACCGATGGTCCTGGGGAACAATGAAAAAGACAGTGACCTCAAAATGGGGTTCGTGGGCACCATGTCTATGTTGCTCACTGTCCCTGAATGCTGTCAGAAGTTTGCTTCTGTCCTGACACTGCCACTACTCTGATAAAGAACAAATCTCAACTGAGTAAATCTGAAGAAATATCTGGTTTTATTAAGTAATTCATAAATCAGGCCACATGACATCTCTCAAGTAGAAGGATGTTCTAAGGGGATGTACAAAATGGAAGGTTTTTCTAGAAAGAAGGGTGAGGTGAGACAGGAGACTTATTAGTCAAAGAAAAATAAAATAGTATTTGTGGACTGAAATCCCTTTTAGGTGAAAGAAAATGGCCAGGGTTTAATCATGCAGACTGCCTGTTCTCCCTTAGGCAGATGGAAAGGGCTCATGTGACAGATTAACATACTGTTATTTCACCAGAAAATTCCAGACTGCTTGATTAAGATGTTTCTGGGATAAATTGAAAATGCAATTAAATTAGATATTAAATCTAGGTTTGGTATTTAAGCCCCCCTCCTTTTTTAACATATATTAAACCCAGAATGACAGTCAAATTCCCATGGGCCACCTGGGTGTTATAAATGAGGAAAGTGTCTGGGACAAGCAAGTAAAGCTGGTGGTATTGGCCACTGGAGCACCTAGAGGCTCACCCATCTCTGAGTGTGACCAGCACACACCTGTGGACTTACACTGCTGTGAATATTGACACCTCTCTATCACACTGCACTATAGCTTCAGTGTAGCCAGATTTCATTTTTCACAAGCAGCCAGGAGTGTGGACTTCTATGTGAAATCCCAGAACTCTTCATGCTCTATTACCCTGTCATATCCTCAGGCTCGCCTGTTCTTCTGCTACATTGACCTGTCCCTCTTCTCTCCTTGGCTGAGTTTAGTATGTCCCTCAAGAGTCCCCTCCAATGTTATCCCCTTTGTGAAGTTACTTTTACATCCTGAGGGGTTTTATTCTACCTCTCTATGCTGGCATTACCACATCGTCTTACAATTTTAAAGCTAGGAGCTGCAGTAGGTGTGCTCTGCACAGCCCGGAGGGCTGTCACACACATAGGTTCGTAGGGAAAATGCGCCCCCTGGCATTGTGCACTGAAGCTTCCCCAAGGCAACAATGGCCTTGTATTTGTTCCAATGCGAGGACAGCCTTTGAACAGAAAAGTGTGTAATGTGCAATGAGCAAGTGCTTGCATGTCTGTGTGGGGCTTGATTCCTCAAAAGAGGAAAATGGTTAGTTCATTGTCCATTCCTGCAATAAAGAGACAACTGAGAGGAATCAAGTTTCTTTGCAGACTTAATAACATTTGAGGTTAGTTTCACATAAAAATCACATTTGGAAAATATTCTAAAAAATTATTTAAAAAATGTCTAATTCTCTAACTTCAGATATGCTTTTGCATTCTTTTCTCTAAGTAAGTACTACCAATACATTTTTGAACAAATCACACACACACAAAACACACACACACACACACACACACACACACATGGAGATAGGTGGTCTTCATGTGTGTCTGGCAGCTGTAGTCTTTTAGCCAGGATGCACGTTAAAGCATTGTTCTACAAGAAGTAAATCTGGAGAGGAAAAAAAAGAAGAAAAGACCTGGCCAACTGGCTCAGTGATAGAATGTCAGCCCGGTTTGTGGAAGTTCTGATTCAATTCCAGAACCAGGGCACACAGGAGAAGCGCCCATCTGCTTCTCCACCCTTCCCTCTCTCCTTTCTCTCTGTCTCTCTCTTCCCCTCCTGCAGCCAAGGCTCCACTGGAGCAAAGTTGGCCCAAGCACTGAGGATGGTTCTATGGCCTCCGCCTCCAGTGCTAGAATGGCTCCAGTTGCAATGGAGCAATGCCCAGATGGACAGAGCATTGCCCCTTTGTGGGCTTGCTGGGTGGATCCCAATCTTACACATGTGAAAGTCTATCTCTCTGCCTCTCTAATTCTCACTTTAGAAAATTATAAAAAAAAAAAAAGAAAGAAAGAAAAAAAAGGAAGCACAGTGCTGGAACATGCTGTAAATTCATGGCTTCTACACCAAGAAAAGTTTCTAAATGGCAAGGGATGTTAGAAAGGATATCTTGTAGAGGGTGAAAGGCAGAAACCATGAGTCAAACCAAAACACAAGGCTAATGTGTTCCAAAAGGAAAATTTATTTTAAAAGCACCTGGGTGCAAGCTGGCTGAGACCAGCAAAGGGTGTCTGTCGGCAGAGCTGTGAGAGAGAGAGAGAGAGAGAGAGAGTATTGGATATGGGGGCTGCTGCAGGCATACTGGGGTTTGTAACCTTGGTTACAAGACTGTCTCTCTTTCCCAACCTTCAGGTTCCTAATGATGGCCTTATCCCAAGGAAATACTCAGAACCTTCCTAAGGTGGAAGGAGTTGCTTAAGAGAAGAGGGAAGTTAGGTGAGGAAGATGCTTAATGAAGAAGTTGCCCCAGTGGAAGGTTGGGTGAGGGGAATTTGAGTTTAAAGGGTCTTTGATTTAAAGAAGCTCTGAACCAAAACCTAACTGAGAGAAAGGACAGGAGTCCATACATTTTTCTGAATTAATAGAAAAACTTGATTGACACAACAACCACATAAAGCAGTGGTTCTCAAACTTTTTGAAATTGGGGTGCATTTAAAATCCTACAAATAATTGTAGGCACACTATATACAAATTTCTGAGAAATATGTTATAATAATTAAGTCAAATATTAAAGAAAAAAAGTACAAGTATGCTTTTATGATAATTTAACAAAATAAATACAACAAAAATTAAATTTATTCTGACATTAGAAAACATCCTTATGTTATATTTTTTGAGTTATGCTTTTTGAATTCATAAAAAAGAGGGGTTAAATATTAAAAATGACAAAACATTATCTTTTTATATATATAGATACATTCTTAGTAAGATTTAGTAAATTTGGCAGGTCCTGGCATGAATGTGTTAAGTTTTTTCATTCTTATGTTTGTGAGAGACATGAGCCTGATGTGTCCTAGTGATTTCTTCAATGTTAGACATATATTTGAAAGACAAACTCTCATTTCCTCACCAATACATTGGAGAATTCCTCTCTTTTTACTTGTAATTGTGTTGAGGGTAGAAAATCCTAATTCACATAAATAGGATGTTGAAAATTGTAGTAAAAGTTTCAAAGCTTTTTAGATATTGCCACATATTCTTCTTTTATAGAAATCCAAAAGGCTTCAAGAGACAATTCCTCATGTTTAATCATCAATCCACAATCAGTGGATATAGCTGCCAGTTATTCTTCTTCTGTTAATGTTAAACCAAAATCACTTGAAGCTTCCATGAATGGGTTTCTAATCCAATCGTATTGTTCAGTGTTAAGTGATGGAAAATGCTATAAATTAAATTCTGCCTATCAACCTTCAAGTCCTATTTTATTTATACTTAACTTTTGCTCACTTCCAGAATTGAATCCTTCAATATCATGCTTCTTTTTGAGAAATCTATTCATTTTATTTGGGTGTATTTATCTAAAAATAATATAATGATGTGTTAATAATAAATATAATAATGATGTGTTAATAAAAAGAGCGGTATTTCCATAATGAAATGATGTATAGAGTAACTATATTTATTTTTATATCTGGGCACATGCCATGAACCAGTGCAGCTAGTTCTAGGTTCTGAGTGGGAACAGTGCAGAATTAAGAAAATACAAAGTTGGGAGGATCCTGTAATTGCTGTTAGCAAGAAAAAAGCATGCCCCAAAACTGCATCTTGCTTTATTTATAGGGCAAAGTGGGCCATTAGCAAATCAATAAGATCTTTGCTCATGTTTCCAAGACAATCCAAGAATTTTACCAAGTACAGAAAACCCCCATCATACATATCATGTTAACTTTACACCAAACAAAAGATAGAAGAAACTTGCCTCCAGCCTTTTCGGGGAACATGGGGGGTAGTGTAAACCATCAAGCACCACAGCTTAACAGCCTTTTGCAACCTGATCAGGCAAGTGAGGTGGGGGTTTGGTCAGACTGTCAGTTTACAGCCAATTCCCCACACCTCTGTCCCCCAAAAATCTAAACTCCAAAAATCCTGTTGGTTTTTTGGTCCCAAACAGGTACATATTTCTCTGGAATACTATAGGGTGCACCTGGATATCTTCTAGGGCACACCAGTGCACCCTGGTGCACACTTTGAGAACCACTGACATAAAGCTTTAGTGTAAGCCATTCTCATGAAGTCAAGCCACCCAATCTCTGAGTCCTTGTCCCTCTTTTTTTTTTGTTTCTTTCCTCATCTCTTTCTCCTTTTTTCCCTTCCTCTCCTCCTTTCCATTTTCTTCTCCTGTTACATTTCTTTCTTTCTTTTAATCCTCCACTTCCTCCTTTTTTCTTTTCCTTTCTTGTTCTCCTCTTCCTCCTTTTTCCTCATTCTTTTTTTCTTATTGTTTCTTCTCCTCTTAAAATATAGCCCTAATTTTGGAAGAAAGTGGATCAGCAGAATTCATTTGATAGTCATTTTTAATGGACTGCATCTATTCCAGGATACGAGGGCTAATGATAATTGAAAACTATTATGAAATAAAATTTGACAGATTAATCACATTTTAATTAATCCCAGTCACATTTTCAGTGATAACAATTTCTATATGTTTTGTGTAATATTGCTTTAGTCATCTCACATGGTTCAGAATAAGTGGGTTTATTTTTTAATTAACTATGGGTAGCCAATGAAATGGCTTTGCCAGTTATCTTCTTATCTGCCTATTTTGTCTTTTAAAGTATACTTAAACACCAGAAAATCTCTTTTGTTTAGTTTAATTTTATTAACTAATTTTCATTTTTAAGGGTTCATCTGTTCCATGTGTTCAGGATATGACTTAATATACTTTATAATTTCAGTAATTAATACAACCATTTTTCTAAAATTCAATTGCTTCCTTATTGAATCAACTTTCTCTTATCTTAGAATGCTAGAATTTTTATAATATTAAATACTCTGTAGTTATGATTTCATAACAGAGCTGATTAAAATCCATGAGGGTTTTTTAAGCTGCATGTCATGCTTAAAACTTAACAACACAGATTTTTATAAAGTGAAGTAGAGAGGAGATATATCAATGACTGGTTACTATTTCACTTATCATAAAGGGTTTATCACTTGTGCATATTGCAAATGTAATAAAAATATTTCACTTTTAAAAAGAGTAGGTCATAGGAAACCAACATATTCATATACTTGTGAAGATTTCAGGTTTACAAAATTGCTTTATTCTACTACACATTAAGAACATCTACTATTTTGAGACTTTGGATGCTCTTTCCATGTCTAGGCATCAATCATCTATTGTTTTCTAACTCTATAATTTATGTAGTAATTAATGAATATAAAGAAATTTACCTATACACGCAGTATTTTTTAATATTAATAGTATGTGTGACATTACTCTTAACTTGATAATCTCCCTTTCTTTCTTGTTTACTGTTTTGTTTTTTAGAGAGAGAGAGGAAGACAGACAGGAAGGGAGAAGGATCAGAAACATCAACTTATAGCTGAGGCATCTTAGTTTTTCATTGATTGCTTTCTTATATGTGCCTTGACTGAGGGGCTCCAGCTGAGTCAGTGATCTCTTGCTGAAGCATGAACCCTGGGCTCAAGCCAGCAAACCTTGGGCTTCAAGCCAGTGACCTTTGGGTTCAAGCCAATGACCATGGGGTCATGTTTATAATCCCATGTTCAAGCTGTTTAGCCTGTATCCAAGCCATTTGACCCCACCTCAAACTGGCAACCTCAGGGTTTTGAACATGGGTCCTCAGCATCCCAGGCCAACACTCTATCCACTATAGCACTGCCTAGTCAGGCAGTTCTATTGGCTTGATTCACACCAATCGCAAAGTGAGACCTTTTGGTATCTCCACCCTGGTCCCAGCCACCACCATATGATATCTTGTACCAAGTGAGAATGTCTTCACTTCTGTTGCCCATTTCATTCATCCTACTGATGAGCTAAAGTGGCTGTTGAAATGCAAATCTGATTAACTTCTCACCCTCCACTAACTTGGCAGTAGTTTCCTATTCAATTTGGTATGAAGTTCAAGTTGTTGTTTTTTTACAAGACGAGGCCCTATCTGTGAGAGCTGTTATCTTTGCCTATTTCTCCAGTTCTCCTTTTCACTCCACATCCCCAGAAACTCAACTGTTTCATCTGCTGGACTTCCTTCAGATTTTCCAACAAGCCAAACTTAGCTCTAACCCCTAGTCTTGACACATTCTATTCGTTCTGCCTTAAATGTTTTTACTTCCTCTAGTATCACATTATAAATAAAATAAATATACTCTAAGTTTGTGAAAATAATGTTTCTACCTAAAGTGTATTTTTAAAATAAAAATATGAATGAATTGATATTTCATTTCAATTTACTCATTTTGAATAAAAAGATTGTATTTACCTGAGGTAATTAAATCATTTTACTCACTCTGACACTTTCTGTATTTTAGTTGTTATACTTAGCTCATTTATATTTAAAATGATTATTAATGTGTTGCATTAACATTTAGTATATTTGTAACTGTTTCTTAAAAGTTACATTTATTCTTTGATCTCCCCCTTCTTTCTATCTTCCTAGTTTTAATTAAGCATGTTATATGATTCTATTTTATCTCCTCTTTTAGCATATCAGTTGCAGTGCTTTCAAAGCCTAACTTTGTGATTTCCTATAGTTTGCCATATATATTTAAATTAATCTAAATTCACTTTCAAATAACACTCCATCACATTAAGTTAGTGCAGGTGACTAAGAACAGAAAATTCTCAATTCTTCTATCCAGTTTCTTTCTTTTTTTTATTATTTATTCATTTTAGAGAGGAGAGAGGGAGAGAGAGAAAGGAGAGAGAGACAGGGGGGAGGAACTGGAAGCATCAACTCCCATATGTGCCTTGACCAGGCAAGCCCAGGGTTTCGAACCAGAGACCTCAGCATTTTCAGATCGACGCTTTATCCACTGTGCCACCAGAGGTCAGGCTATCCAGTTTCTTATTACATTGCTGTCATTCATTTTACATATACGTGTGCTATAACTACCCAATAAATTATTACTGTTATTACTTTAAATAGTTACCTTTTAAAACAATTAAAATATTTAAATTACTTTATTTTCATTTATTCCTTCTCTGACATTCTTCCTTGCTTTAATGTAAGTCTGAGTGCTTGACCTATACCATTTTCCTTCTGCCTGAAAAACTTATTATAACACAACTTGCAAGGCCCACTTTCTTGTGTAAATTTCCTCAGTTTTTGTTTTTCTGAGAAAGTTTTTATTCTTCATTCTTTAAAGATAATTTTAGAATGGTAGTTTTATTTTATCAACACCTTAAATATTTCATTCAATCTTTTTTTTTGTTTGTTTGGATGATTTCTGACAATTTCTTATTACTCTATTGGTACAATATTTTACTTATCTCTGCCTCTTTTTAAGATTTTATCTTTGTTTATATTTATTTATTTTTTAATTCAGTGAGAGGAATTGAGGTGAAGACAGACTCCCGCATATACCCTGACCGGAATCCACCGGCAAGCACATTAGGGGGAGATGCTCTGCCCATGTGGGGCATTGCTCCATTGCTCAGCAACTGAGCTCCTCTCAGTGCCTGAGGCAGAGGCCATGGAGCCATTCTCAGTGCCCAAGGCCAATTCATTTCAATTGAGCCCTAGCTGTAGGAGGGGAAGACAAAGAGATCAGTGAAGGAGGGAAGGGTAGAATGGCAGATGGGTGCCTCTCCTATGTGCCCTGATTGGGAATCTAACTAGGGAGATCCATACACAAGACTAATACTTTAGCACTGAGCCAACTGGCCAGGGACCATTTTTAATTTTTTTATTTTTTGCAGTTTGAAATGATATGTCTTGGTGTAAGTATTTTGATATTTATCTTGTTTGATGTTCTCTGAGTTTTCCAAATTGTGGTTTGGTGTCTGTCATTAATTTTGGAAAATTCTTGTAAGTAAAGAAATGACAATTTTTAAGCTTTTCCATATTGTAGCTAAAACTGGATATCTAACTGCATAATTTTTAAAAGAATAATAAATCATTTACTAATCTTTCTCTTCTTTAACTTGAGAATAGTAATACATATTTACTTTGCTGAGGTAAAAATAATAAAATTTTTAATATAATGACTGCTCACAGTAGGTGCACAAAAATAGTAGCTGCTTTTAATTTTATTATTATTGTTAATTAAAGTTTTCTTTGCATCATTGGTTCATTTTAATTATTTTGGTAATTAATGTGAGCTAATTAGTTCTCAACTGATATAACTAAATAACAGCTGTTCTGGAAATTTCTTTTAAGAAAGAAAGACTGTTTTTGTTTGTTTGTTTGTTTTGGAATGGGAGCCTTTATTTCTTTTTTTTTTTTTTTTTTTTTTTTTTTTATTCATTTTAGAAAGGAGAGAGAGAGAAAGAAGGGGGGAGGAGCAGGAAGCATCAACTCCCATATGTGCCTTGACGAGGCAAGCCCAGGGTTTCGAACCGGCGACCTCAGCATTTCTAGGTCGACGCTTTATCCACTGCGCCACCACAGGTCAGGCGAGAGCCTTTATTTCTTGAATAAGTTTTATTTTTATTTGTATTCTTGCCTGATAAAAATAAAGAAATAAAAACTAAGACTAACATTTTTTTTATTGTGTGCTTACATTGGAGCAATCATTTTATATATAATAAGTTTTTATTTTCCACAGAAGTATAGTGAAGTAGATGTTATTATAATCACTTATGTGTAATTGATGAGTTAACTATTTCTCAGAAAGGTTAATTTATCTAAGATTATTGAACCAATAAATGGTAAGGTCAAGGTTTGAAACCTTATGTCTAACTAGTATGTCTGACTTTCTTCACAATAAAGCCTTTGGTCTTCAATTGAGCACAAACATGTCTGAAACTTTAGTAGTGCATGAAACCGTTTTAAAAGAAAAAAAAATATGCTATATTACTTTATTTAGATGTTTACTAATTTTTTATAATATTATTTAATCACAGATACACAAGAACCAGGTATAAACTCTCTTTCAAATAGCTCTTATCCAACTACAGAATGAACCAAGAGCACAATTTAAACGGAACAGAATTATGCAAATGATCAAATTTAACTAAGTGTTTTTGCTACAGAATTAAAGAGAAGGATACTATAAGGCAAATGAATGTTAAAAACAGAATTTAAGCACTTTTGGTGGTGTATTTTGGTGGATTCTGATTGGTGCCAAGCTTGTCAGAACAGCAGCAATTATATGTAAAACACACCACATCTCACACAGGAAATTACATTTGTTTAGTCAATGAATAACCATAAACAAAAAGGCTCTCTTTAGTGGAACTTGTGGAAAGGGACAGTACAGAAACAGTATCTGGACTGAACAGTGTCTTCTGAAATGGTGACCTTGTGGTCTCAGTGCTAATGATGTCAACGATTTCATTGACCTGGTTTATATACAGTAAGCCAGAACCACTTTTCAGTTCCCTGACGAGGTATTCTACACTGCTAATAACTAGACATTTTATCCCAAAATGCACAATGCTATTTTATAGAGAATGTCTGCCTAGCTTTGTTAAAAATAGTATTATATTATTTTAAAAGTAAAAATCATTATAGCTTACTTTCATTTCAGTCCAACTTTTTTCACCAAGTGAAAGAGTAAAATAACAAAATCTTTTTTTCTCATTTGATACATTTTACTGCTTTATACTCATATGTGTTTAACTTATTATATAAAAAAATAGTAATTCAGGTATCCTTGACCTTCTGAGATATCTTCTTTGTCCAGGAGTATCAGCCTTAGTTTTTAATATAATTCTGACCAGGGAAGGCAATGCATTTGGTATTTTCCACCTCTATATGTGGATTAAGTATAAAATTAGTCCTGCTGTTAAGGGTTAGAGTCCTATTATAGCATGAATTTACAGAGTATTCCAGTCAGCCATAGGTTCCAAAATTCACCATTTTTGGCCGAATCATTATTACTTTTTATCTGCCTCAATTTTCTGGGATTTAGAGAAGCAGAAAAAAACAATTATCAAGCACTTACAATTTTTCAGACACTGAGCTAAGGGATTTCTATACAAGGATTGATTTAAGGAGCAAATAAACCTATAAAGTATTATAATCTATTAGAATCCCACAGAAATTGAATTCCAAGCAAACTGAAATTCATAGAGAATAAGAAGGGGGGGGATGAATTAGATACCCCAGATTAGTTGGACTCCAATAAAAAAGGATCTCCTCACATCTTAAACTGATCCTACTATGAACACTTGTAATACCTATATCTTGGACATGTGGGCTGGACAAATGTCTATTGGTTGGAGCCCTGCTATAAAATAAATGAATTTATGACATCCATGACATGGTTTTTCATCAGAACTTGAACACAACCAACAAACACATGAATGTTCAATAAACAAACACACAATTCTTATTCATTGCACATTCCAATCAAGATTGAGTTTGCTGCATTCTTAATGTTAAGTATGTTAAATTGATGCGTAACCCATCAAAGATTATTTGTTGTTGTTGATTGCGTTTTTGTCCCTAAGCCTCAGGCACAGAATCTCGGCTTTCTGTCTTGTCTCACTGGTAAAATCTGATTATCAAATTATCTGGTATGCTTTCTGGTAAAGCCCAGAATATCTTTCACATCCCTTATTACTTTATAAAGTAGACATTGAATTTTCTATACTTTAAGTAATTAAAAATACTTCCTAAATCTTAAATTCCTCACTTAACATTTCTTGATTTATGCTAAATTATTTGTTTTTAGTAATCTTAGTTACCTTAGTTATGTTACTTAATTATTCATGATTTCTCTATGTATTTCTAATTGGCTACATAGCTCTTTTTATTTTTCATCTCCAAGCTTTTAAAACAAAAACTGGTGGGCCCTACGAATGAGTGACAGAGGTTCTTAGACCTTCGCTATTAGGGTGACAAAACACGCCAGTTTATATGCTGGAAACTGATATCAGACCAGGATAAAAGGGAGAGTTTACCAATCTTGAAGATGCTGTGACAATTTAAATTGCATAGGAGATAAAATGCAGTATGACCTCTTAGGAGGGAAAAGACAGTTGTGTTAATGCTTCCAAGTGCTGAATTGCTTCAGATAAAACATTTATTCATGGTTTTAGTTGTATTAACTATGAGAGAAGCTGTGGTAAAGACTATGAAAGTGCAGTGCTGTCATTCTTTTCAAAGACCTTCCTGAAGGTTGGACTTTTAAAATGCTTCAGGAGCAAGAATGGGAAAACACTCTACATATATAAGGAAAGATAAATGGTTGCTACCATTCATGAAAAAGCAAATATCTGCCTGAATATAAACTCTCTCTTTATTCATTTGCTTATAATGATTTCTTTGCTTGAAGTGACTTCTCTATCTTGGTAGACTATTATCCTTCAAGACACTGCTCAGATATGACTTTTTTTTTTTTTTTAATGAGAGGAGGGGAGATAGTGAAACAGACTCTCATAAGTTCCCTGATAAAGATCTACCTGGCAACACCTGTCTGGGGCCGATGCTAGAATCAGCCAACCTATTCTTAACACCCCGGCCAATGCTTGAACAAATCAAGCCACTGGCTACAAGAGGGGTATAGAGAGAGAAGGGGTAGAGGGAGGGGGAGAGAAGAGGATGATCACTTCTCATGTGTGCCCTGACCGGGGTTTGAGGATGGAACCTGGGATGTCTGCATGCCAGCCAGTGCTCTATCCACCGTTGGGCCTAAATAGAATTCTTTGGTAAAGCCTTCTCCAATTTTCCTTTTCTTTCAAATTGATATAAATTCATTCAATTTAATTCATTCATCCATTATTTCATTCATTCATTTAGTCAATGAACCTTTCCAGATTATCTACGAAGAACTGGGTCTATAAATACCAGTAAAACTTAAATTCAATCTACTAAAAGTTTATAATCTACTGAGAATAGATTCACATATTGAGAAAAAAGAATTTTTATATCTGTCAAAGCTTCTATTAGAGACATTTTTATGAAGCATAAGAAATTCACAAAGCAAAAGCTATTAACCACCCTTGGGACCTAACAAAAATGTTATGGGGAAGGTAACTTTTGTGATTACCTTAAAGAATGTATATATTTGGCCAATATGACTTAAACTATAGGTAGCCTGCCTATATTATTTTTGTCTTTACAATTTTGGGGCATTCTGGCTCAAATGTTATGGAGCTGCTCTTTGGCCACATTCAGATCAGGTTTGAAATTCTGAGAATTAACCACTCCATCACAAGCAGCCCTCTATCACAGATAAAGATTGTCTATGATCAAAAGAAGGGTCTGTGATAGAACATTAAGTATAGTGGTTGGTGGATAAATCCCTCACCTTCCTTACCAAGGGCCACAATAACTCTGAGAAATGTGTACTGACTGGGAGGTCCCCAAGTAAAGTAAACTTCAGTTACCCACAGTAGTAACTGGCTTTATTATGTATACTTATAAGCGAACTTCCCTACCTGTCTCACTGCTTTATCTCCCAACTTCCCAAATACCTGCTATATGTTGTTGTAAGATGATTTTTAAAATGTAAAATCACGACTCTCATACAGTTGTGAAATAAATATATATGAATGATTTCATTTAATTTACAAATTAATAAGAAAAACAAAGGGACTGGAAAGATGTCACAACTGAATCAAAGGTTGAATTGCCAGATCAAATATAGGATGCATGGTTAAATTTGAGTTTCAGGTAAACATCTTACAATTTTTCAGTGTAAGTATATCCCAAATATTGAATGGGACCGTACATATGCTAAAATATAACTATTTACTTGAAATCCAAATATAACTGGCCATCTTGTTAGTCTTATTTGATAAATAAATTTCTCACAGGAGAATTTAAACTACTATATATGGATGCCAAATAAGGAATGTTGTGAAATAAATTTACAAGTAGATGCAAAACTGGAAGAACTGGTCAGTATCTACAGGACAATAATCAATTACATTCCACTCGGCACAATATGTGTATGGAAAAGAATCATTGGCATTGATAGCAGTTTTCTACAACTTACAAAGCTGTAAAATAGGTCAAAGACAATAAAAAATAAGAAAAACTGGGAGGATGTGTTAGATAGGGCATTCAATAGTCTTTTTGTCTACTTTTCATTTCATAGAGTCTTATTATTTCTCCCTCTACAATAAGAATTCTGAGAGTCTGCTTTTGAGAGAACACAAACTGCATCTGTTTTGGGAACACATGAAGTGATCAATCTAGAAAGTGGGACAGACTCATGGTACACTATAAAAACTGTATAGGGTTAAATGAAGGGTTGTGTTGAGTGGTAAGAGGATAGTGGTAAGTTAAGAGTGAGACAACTAAGAACCCTGTGTACATTGTTAAGTAGCTTGGGCTATATCTTGTAGCAAATCTGGAGCTACTGAAGAAGTAACAAATCAGACTTGCATTTATAAAGATCAACCAATCAATAGAATGATGAATGGATTTTAGTGCTATACAACTGAAAGTGAGAAATAGAGGCAAAAGAGACAGTAAATACAGAAATAAAAGAGAAAGGGGAGGAGAACATGGGAAACAGTTAAGGACATAGAATAGGCAGGAATGATATATTTATTAAAATGTATGGATTGCATTGGAAGAAATAGTGTAGGATTACTATAAAGTTCTGCTTTAGTAGGAATATTATCAGACATAGACTATCAAGCCTTAGTTGGAAATGTTGAGTTTAGCTTTGAATGCATAAACATCTCTCAGCAGACAGCTAGATATGTGGTTTAGGATCAGGAGAATGGTCTGGTCTAGAGGTATGGATGTGTACATCTTAGTACAGTTTAAAATAGAATGAATGAAATCACTGAGGAGAAGATGGGCAAAGACAAGATGCTGAAGGGTACACAGAGGTAGAAAACTCAGCAAAGTAACTTGAGAAGCAATGTTGGCCATTGGAAGAATCAGGAAGGCATGTTTTAACAGGAAAAGAGAAGATATATTCAGGAAACAAGAAACTGTATCAAATGCCAAGGAGAAGTATGCCAGTAAGATTAGTAAACCACTAGTAAAGTGGTAAGTGTTTTCATGAAATATTGGGACAGTGTTTCCCAAAGTATCTTTTGAGAAACTCAAGTTTAGGCTTCCATGTCCAGATAAGTTTAAGAACATTTAATATTATATCCTCCTTTTATTAGTTTAAAATAAACATCATTTAGATAACTGAAAAATTATGGCATATTTCTCCAAAAACCAAAAATATGGAAAGAGGTATGATGTAATGTTACTTACTCCAGAAGTTTCCAATTTGAGTTGACTATGAAGCACTTTCTGCTTTCTATTTATATGCTCTGAAACTCATGCTTCTGAGAAGGATGCACTAGAATTAAGAAGAAAATAAAAGTATTGAAGAAAAAAGTTGAAAAAAAAAGAAATGTAAATGTACTTGAGCAATATTTCAGAGACTGTACGTACATTATTACAATTAAACTTCACAATGATCCTATAACATGGACACTAGTATTATCTCCACTTTACTGATGAAGAATCTGAAGATATTAGAGAAGGTAACTAACTACAGTGTGTTCATAAAATCATGGTGCACTTTTGACCGGTCACAGGAAAGCAACAAAAGACAATAGAAATGTGAAATCTGCACCAAATAAAAGCAAAATCTCCCAGTTTCTGGAGGACAATGTGGCAACATATGCGCATGCGCAGATGATGACAAAACACCGTGTATACAGTGGACCAGCCCACGGCCACGCCAGTCAAGATGTGGATAGTACAGAGGAAAGTTCAATGTGTTCTGTGGCTTGCTAAATTCAAATCTGTGACCAAAGTGCAACGTGAATATCGGCGCATTTATAACAAAGCACCACCACATAGGAATAACATTACTCGGTGGGATAAGCAGTTGAAGGAAACCAGCAGTTTGGTGGAGAACCCTGTTCTTGTAGGTCATCAGTCAGTGACGAGTCTATAGAGCTTAGGTAGCTATATAGAAGAGCTACCTAAAGAGCCCTAAAAAATCTCTATGTGAGCCCACATCGAACTGCACTGAATAGGTATAAAGCTGGGAGAGTTTTCCTTTCATTTGGTGCAGAATTCACATTTCTATCATCTTTTGTTGCTTTCCTGTGACCAGTGAAACGTGCACCATAATTTTATGGACACACCGTATTTTTCCCTAGATCACATGGAATCAGCCTCTGAACTCAGGTAGCCTAACTCTAAGCATATGCTCTTATCCACAATGCATGTTCTATAGATTACAGAGGTTGGCAAACTATAGCCTATAATCCAAGTCCAAAATGTCACTTCTTTCTGTAAGAACTCTGATCTAAATTTTTTTTTACATTTTTAAGGGTTGAAAACAAATAAAGAGTAATGTTTTAGAACATATGAACATTATATGAAATTAAATTTTAATGTCTATAAATAAAGTTTTATTGGAACACAAGCAGTTCCATTTGTTTACACATTATTTATAGATGCACAAGCAATTCCATTTTTTTACACATTATTTATAGATGCTTTCATACTACAACAGCAGAACTGAGTTGAAACAGAAAGAATGAGCCACAAAGCCTTAATTAAAATTTTTACTATCTGGCCCTTTCCAGACAGAGTTTGCTGAGTCCTATAAGAAAGGACAGGATCTCTAGAGAAAAATGAAAGTACAGCTTAAAGCTTAGGTGACACAAATGACATTATTATTATTATAAGTTTATGCTAGGCTTGGGAAAACTGAAGCCTTCTATTTAGTTAATATAAGCCTGTTATAAATGGCAGTGTGCAGAGCCAACACATAGCAAGCAGAGTTTGGCTACACAGAACAGAAACCACTCAAGACAGCAAAAATAAAGGGTTGGAACAGCATCACTGTGTTCTCAAAATGTGGGATTCCAAGGATCAAGGAACTGAATTGCAGTCTTTCTGTAAAATGGACAACCGTTGAGCCTTCACGTGTGCCCTCTTTCTTATTTTAGTCTCTTGTCTCTAATTTGCTTCAGCCTCCTTTTTTTCCCCTCCACAGTGCATCGTTCTGCACATTCATTTGCCTTCATAAAGCTGCCCCCAAATGGTAGTCTGTCTGCACAACCCAAGCTCTGCATGACCTTCCAGCTTCCTGCTAGACATCACACTAGAAATGCACACCTCTGCTAAAGCCACAGAAAGAAATCTGACCACTCTGGCTCAGGGAGGTACATGACTCAGTACAATTAGTTGTAACTAAAGGACTGGTTCATAGGCTTCAGATTTCTTCTTCTGACCTGAAAGGAAAGAATTTAAGAAAGTCACGTGTTCAAAAATAGTTTTTATAGAGTTCCCACCCTGGGAACAAGACATCTTGGTATTAGTGTGTTAGCAAAACTGAAAAATGCTGTGTATGGTTTGAATGTAATGACAGTAGAAAGAGTTGGGAAACAGATCTCAAAGTGACTAGAGAGGACAGCTGTGAATTCTCATCTCCTCCCTATAAAATCAGGCAACTAATGAAGGCTCTCTTTTTTTGGTACCTCTCATTCCGTTTGTTGATAGTGGTGGTCTTTCCCTGGGCTGCAAAGCTTGCTGAAGCACAACTCCTTGTGGCCAGCATAAAATGTACAGATGTCTGCTTGTTTCCTTCCCTCATTTTGCACTGGCTCCAAAATAATGCCACTTTCTAATGAGATTTGGAATTAAATAGATAGGTCTTAGTCTGATGGCCTTGGGCAAAAAGTCCACATGTTGGTCCTGGAAGGTGTGGAAAATGACTATGACATATCAATTACTGATATATTCCCAGGATGACTGCCTGTGAAAACTGGCTTAACTCATTGGAGATAACTCAGATCAACATAATAGCTATTCTTGGATCATTTGTATGAAGTAGCAAATCAGAATATTTAATGGAATAGATGGGCTCCTGGAATGTGGAAAGTGGCATCTTGTGACAAATGTCTACCTTTTTAAAAAATATATTTATTTTATTTTTTATTTTATTTTACTTCTAGTCACTTAAATTGGGGCAGAGGAAAGGTAAAAAAAAAAGAAATTCAAAAGGTTGTCTGAATCTAGAGAATGTTGTGCATCATTCCATTCATTCAACACATTTACCTTGGTGATGCCACACAGGTTCAGTGACCATGTGAGATTAGCAGCACTGATTTCTAGGACAACCCTATGAGCACTGAAGAGGTATTCAAATGGGTACTAGTATTTAGCCACTGTATAAGAAAATGTTTTCTTGTAAAGTAACTCAGCAAATATGTCACATTGCCTTGTTGCTATACCCATTAAAGAAAGGCCAAGGAATCATTTACAACCTTGCTAATTGTAATATTGTATATCTGTCAAGGCTTGAGTTGGCTGTAAAGTCTGAGTGAAGAAACCAAGCTCCTTCAGATACAAGTTGAAGTAAAAGAATAAAATCACCTGTCAAAGAAAATATCTCATGAGCCATTTGAAGTAATTCTTATCAGTTTGTCCCTTATGGCCAGCAAGAGGGAAGCCACACTTTATGTCTTCCAACTGCTTATACTTCCTAAGTAGAAAACTTAGGACTTGGAAAACCTGTGAGACACTCATTTACTCCTATATCGGAAGAGAGCATGAGGGGTCATGTTCAATGAGGTAGACTCAGAATACTATTCTAATTGACAATCTTCTTATCTATGCATCCTCTCAACAAACCACTACATTTACCAGAAAGAGCATCAGTCATAAAGTTTGGACATTCAAATTGCTTTATAAAAGTTGTTCCGCCAGGCAGAGGAATTTGAAAGGTATCAGCTATCACCGATGACAAGAAATCATGTTTATCAATGTTCAAGCAAGTTTGAGATTTGAGGGGCTTCCCTACACACAGATGTAGTACCTGGGATGCAGATCACTCAGAAATAAAAACCTTTCTTGAGTCACTTTATCCTGTTTAGTTTTTGCACATATAAAGTCTAGTTTCATTCAGTGATTAGAGAAGTCAATGGATAATTGTATAACAATTGACAGACTTTTCCTCAGTATAGTGACTAATTTATAATATCCATAATCATGATGTGTTCAAGGTAGAATGACTGGCTGTGGCTGATCCTAGGTTTACTTGTGAAATTATGGTGAAAAGTGCATTGGATACTTCCAGGGAATCCTTGCTTCTGACTGAGGCTGGGGCAGAAATGTCAGAATTACCTCCCAGGTTGTTTATTGTGTACTAGGTATAAATAACTCTACAGGGGAACCATAAAAGGCTACAATCAAAGTTTTATGTGTGTTTTCCTCTGGGGAATGGTGTCGGAGAATGAAGAAAACATTTCACTTCTATCTTGTACACCTTGTATGCTTTTATTTTTTTACCAAGGTCACGCATGTGTTAAAAAGTGGACTGGCATTCAAAAGCTGTGAGAAATCTCTGTGTTCTAGCTGAGTTATTCTCTGCAGGATAGAGGCTGGTTTTGTTATTTGTTTATTTTTTTTTGTCTTTTTTTCTACTGAACTTGAGAGTATATGTATTTCACCAAATGCTCTTAAGGGAAATAGAAAAATTGACTCTAAAATCTAGATGTCACATATTTAATATTTGAGCAGCATAAAATCTGTCATGTTTGAACTGCTTTGGAAAGCAGTTTTCAACCTGTATGTGGCTTAGATTTATAAATACATTGTCAAAGAACATTATGCTAAGTGAAATAAGCCAGTCAGAGAGAGACAAGTACCATATGATTTCCCTCATATGTGGAATCTAATGAACAAAGTGAACTAATAAGCAATACACAGACAGACTCATAGATTGAGAGCAGGGGTTGGGGAGTGATGGAGGGATTGAGCAAAAAGGAAAAGAAAACATAAAAAAATCATAGACACAGGCAGTAGTGTACTGATTGCTGGGGGAATGAGGGTGGTTGCCCATATATACAGTGTACAGAAGATGATGTGTTGTAGAATTGTGCCCATGAAACCTGTATAATTTTGTTAACCAGTGTCACCCCCAATAAACTGAATAAAAAGAAAAAATAGATTTATAAATACATTGCCCTAGAACTCACTTAAAAATAAAGCAGTTAAACCAATTGATTGGGTTTATGAAATAATGGGAAATATTGCTTTCGTTAAGGTCTTCCAATCTTGTGTGCTTACTTCAATTTAAATCTTTTTATTCAACTCCTACTAAGTGCAAGATACAGTCCTAAATAGTCTGAGGTGAATCAGAGGTACATGGTGCCCTGCAGCAGTCTACTTTTAACTGGTTAAAGAATAAAAGATTAAATAAGTACCACTCAGGTGTGAATGTCTAAGATCTGTGCAGTACAGAGAAGTGACAGTGCTAAGGAATATCCAGTTGAAGATAAAGTTTTCTCCCTGAATGGTTATTATTCTTATAGTGATGGTGTATTTCATCTCTTATTATGAAAATATGTTTAAAACTAAAGTTTGCAGAGGACAGAAATAGCACTGGGCTGGTTATCTAAATATCTGGATTTCAGTTCCAGTTCTTTGTGGGTCAGTTTCACTGGGTAGATGTTTGGCAATCATTAGGTTCAAGGTTCCTCACTAGTCTGCCCTCTTGAGTACAAGTTTAAGGATACTCACACACCCATTTTGCTGTGCTGAAATCAGTCAGGTGATATAAGGGAAAGTCAAGGTGCTGAGACCATGGAGGGGGTGCTCCTCTTTGGAACCTTTTGGAATTTATCTATAGGGTGCATTTTACCTTAGAAGGAAGTGCTTAGAGAGCCAATGAAAATGATAGCCCCTCCTAAGGAAAGAAGGCATGAAAAGTAGCTTAGTTCTATACGTACAGGTTTTTTGGTCAGACTTCCTCCTTCCACCATACTTTGCTCTGCAATTGTTTTTAGAATTAAGATGCTAAATTTAGGTCAGAGGATTGAAAAGTGTGTGTGATCTCATGGGGAAATGTGTCTGGACAAAGTCAAAGAGCTGGCTTTTGTTTTTTTGGGACAAAGTCTTGATAGCTCTATAAGAGGGCCTTGTTTAATTAACAAAGAAATTCTAATATTGTCTGATGGAAATATCTCTTAAAGAAACAAAATAATTTTGCCTTGATGACTGTCCTTATTTTCTTTGGGAACAGGAGGATAACTGAGGATTTGCATTTTCAAGATGATAAGACTGACCATTTTTGGTTTCATTTTTCCCAAAGAAATAAAACTTCTTTAGTTTTGACTTTTTCTTGTGTCATCTTTCTTTTTCCTTTTATGGTGTTTTTATAAATATATCCACTCTGTAATTTGTCACAGGCAGAGGTACCAAACAACTGGTTATAGGAAAACACACGTATCCTTTTTGGTTCCAACTCAAAACCTAGGGATAGCTAGAATATGTTATATAGCATTCATAAACTATTTTGTGGATTAATCAATTAGGTGGGTATTTGTTGTGCCCTCCATGTAATGCTATCTTCTACGCTACACTTTTATCTAGGCCTCTCATGTAGAGGCCCTTGGATCCCTAGAGGTTTCAAGGATAATTTTCAAAACACTATGAATCCCTTCAATTTATTGTGCTGGCAAGAAAGTAATTTTGGTTTTATAGTGTGAAATAAAACTCTTTTTTTATACAAAAAATAAACTTTAATCAATTATGTATTTTCCATTTTGTTCAATGACCTTTTGACATCTTTTCTTGCATCTTCATGATTCCATGCTCATAGAAATTTTGGTTCTTATTAGCAAAAAACTGGACCAAGTGGATTTAAGGTCATCATCATTTGTGAAAGTTTTACCATTAAAAGAATTTTGCAAACTCCGAAATAAATGGTAATCAGATGGTGCCAGGTCATGGCTTTATGGGGGATACAACATCACTTCCCAACTAAGCTCCAGTAATTTCCCTCGAGTTATTAAAGATGTGTGAGGCTTTGCATTATCATGGTGAAACACAATTCCTTGGTGATTTGTCAGTTCTGGCTGTTTTTCTTTGATTGCTTCATCCAGTTTCTTTAGTTGTTGACAGTAAACATCTGAATTGATCATTTGGTTTCTTGGAAGCAGCTCAAAATACACAATACCTTTGTAGTCCCACCAAATTGACAGTATGACTTTTTTCTGATGCAGTTCAGCTTTAGATGCGGTTTGTGTGGGTTCATCACTCTTGAACCATGATTGTTTTCGAATGATATTACTGTAGATGACTCATTTTTCATCACCAGTGATGATTCTTTTCAAAAAAGGGTGGGTTTCATTGTGCTTGACATGCATATTGCAAATATTAATGTATTGTGTTAAGTGAATCTCTTTCAATTCATGCAGAACCCAAATATCGAGCATCTTAGCGAGTCCAAGACATTTAAAGTGATTTACAATTCTGTGTGATACGTTCAACCTCTCTGCAATCTCTCAAATAGTTATATGATGATTCTCTTCAATTATGGCTTTGATTTGGTCATCAACTTCAGTAGGTCAACCAGAACGTTGGTCATCTTTGAGTGAAAAATCTCCAGAATGGAATTTTTTAAACCAATTCTGACATGTGCATTCTGTTATGCAATCAACACCATGAACTTCACATATCTTTTTGTGAGCCTCAGCAGCTTTCTTTTCTTTACAAAAATAAAAAAGTAAAATATATCGATAATGTTTGTTTCTTCACTCCACATTAAAATTGACTCTAAACTAACAGTTGCAAACAAAATTATACACAACTTGCTTCTAAAGTAACCTAAATGTGACTGATATCAAATGTCCAAAGAAAAAAACCATAACACTAACAGAAGTCCTTCAAAACAATTACAACTCTATGTGTGACAACCAAAAATACATTCTTGCCAACCCAATATATGCAAACTTTGTGTATATGCTCATCTAAAAATATAAACTTATAGCTTTGATACAATTTCCAAAGGGCTCTATAACCTGAAAAATGTAAGAACAACAAATTTAAAATCTAAATTTTTAAAGGTCACAGGCTTTATCTTTTCTTTCCTTGGTGTCTGTTACACAAAAATCAGTGTACAGTATAAAATCCATCACTGGGGGTTAATTCAATACTGTGGGTATTTATGGAATGCCTGCTTTATTCAGGCAAAATTTTTATATGCTAGGCAAAAAAGTTGAAGGTTAAGGAGTGGAAAAAAGGAGTTTCAGGGTTTTCTGAGGAGGTCATTCCCATCAGCCACCTGCTGAATCAAAATTTCAAGAAGAGGAGTAGACACAGTGATGAGCTGCAAACAAGGTTTTCCAGGTCATTCTATAGGCTCTCACTCCCTCGTGCAGGTTCAAAATCATGAGCCACATGAGAAAGATAAAGAGATATACACTACATAAATATACTTCAAGACAAGACGGACTCTCTTTTAAAAAGAGAACTCATTAACGTGAACGAAAACAACATGAATTAAAACAGTGAAAGAGATGTGAATTTCAGAATATCAGTGACTTTGAGCCAGACCTTGACGTGTGAGAAAATTTCAGTAAGAACAAAATGATAAGACTTGAAAATGCTACTAGGTCTGATGGAGAAGGGATGGAAAACAGAGTTTTCTGATTTTCTCCCTTGACAAAGAGAGTGACCACAAGGGAATATGTCGTATAGGCATCAGGTACAAATACGCTATTGCAGAGCTGCACACAAAGGACTATGTAGGTTTATCTGAGCTGGCTGACAATACCTTTACAATTGGCTCCACCATGAATTCACCCTCCTTTCATTCATATTCAAGCCTATTATAAACAGTATGTATAGTCTGACTGAATTCACACAAATAGATGGAATTGCCAAGAGCCAATTTAGTATAATCAATATACTTTTTTTTTTTTTTAAACAAACACATACCAGTTTGATCCCTAGTCTGGGCACACTTAGGAGTAGATTGATGTTCCTGTCTTTCTCTCTCCCTCTCTTCCTTCATCACTCTCTAAAATCAATAAAATAAACATTAAAAAAAAAAACCTTTTTTAAAGCACACACATTTATCAAAGCTTCTTGATTAAAAAAAATTCATTATGAGAAGAGAACTTAGATTTTCTGGGATATCCTGACAAGGCCAGGGTTTGTCGCAGAGGCTGACAATTCGATTCAGATAATTTCCTGTGCCTTTATGCCTTTCGCTGGTGATTGGCTAACTGGTATTTTCTTCAGGGATTTTGCTCAAAAACTTAATGAATATTGTGTTAGTGCCCCGTGGTTGCTGTAACAAGTGACCACAAAGTTGGTAGATGAAAGCAACAGAAATTCATTCTCCCAAAGCTTGGAGGCCCAAAGATCAAACTCCGGGTGTCAAAAGGAACACATTTCCTCTGAAGCCTCTGGGGCTGAATCTGCTCTCTGCCCCTTTCAGCCTCTGGTGGCTGTGGGTGCGGCTCTCTGCTTCATGCCTCCCCCTCTGTGTGTCTCCTTGGAGTATCTCTCACAACACCTTTTCCCCCTCTTATAAGGATATTTAAGATAGTGTTTTCTACTTCATCAATTTCTGCTCTAATTGTCTAATTTCTATTTTTTCTTTTAATTATTTTGGATGCAAAATGCTCTTCTTTCTCTTTTTTTCTTTCTATCATTCTTTCTTTCTTACTATCTTTCTTTCTTTTTTAGTTTTCTAAATAGCTTCAAGTATTAATTTATTACTTTTATTTGAGTATACACATTCAATATGCTGTAAATATCCCTGTAAGTTCTGCTTTCACTATATCGTAAAAATTTTGATAAGTTGTATTTTCATTTATTTTTCAGTTTAAAATAATTAAAAATGTTTCATGGTTTCTTCTTGATCCACTGTGTTATCAATGTCTAAATATTTTCAAATTTTTCAAACTATTATTCTATTATTATTTTCTCACTTAATTGGATTATGGTTTTATGAGTTCACGTCTTTTACATTTGCTTTACGGCCCAGAATGTGGTTTACCTTGGTGAGTGATCCATAAAATCTTAAGAAGAATGTGTTAGATGAATCGTGTTATGAATGACATTTAGACCAAATTACAGGCATAACTTGTTTTACTGTTCTGCTTCATTGCACTTCGCAGTTAGTGCATTTTTTACAAATTGAATGTTTGTGGCAACCATACCTTAATCAAGTCTATTGACACCATGTTTTCAATAGATTCAGATGATGGCTAGCATTTTTTCATAAGTATTTTTAAATAAAGGTACACATATTTTTAAAAACAATGGTATTAAGTGCTTAATAGATTACACTATAGTGTAAACATAACTTTTTAAAACATTTTATTTCTTGACTTTAGAGAGAGAGAGAGAGACATGGAGATGAAGAAAGACAGACAAAAACATTAATCTGTCCTGTATATGCTCTGACTGGGAATTGAACCAACGACCTTTGTGAATCAGGACAAAGCTCTAACCCAGTGTTTCTCAACCTTTATTGTGCCATGCCCCACCTTAACCTTTCTAAAATTTTTATGTCCCCCCCTATGTAACATACATAATTTTTAACATTAAAAAATGATTTGTTCACTTAATAAACATAAATGATAGGTTCTAGGAAGAAATCACTATGAAATTGTTAACAAAACACAGTAAGTAAAATTTCAAAACATATAATGAAAAACAGAAATTTAAATTCCAAATAATTTTAATACAGATTTTTCTATATTAATTTATTATTTTAATTTAGTGTGATCCTTGCGCTTGATGCTTGCTGCACAGAGATTTTATATTAGGTGCCAATTTGGTTAGCTTTAGTCTCAAGTCTCCACGTTGTGTTATATCCAGCCGATTTCTTTTTTTTACCAGTAAATCATTTACAGCACTAAATCCACATTCAGCTAAAAATGAAGATGGAAACGGTAGCAATAGTTTTCTTGCACATTTGGTTGAATTTGGGTATTTGATTTCTGTTTCCTCACAAAGCCATGCCATCGCTCCTTTGATATTAAATAAAGCTTTAACTGACTCACCATTTTGCAATTCTGCAAGTTCTTCTTGATACTGCATATTTGATATATCAGACAAATCCACTAACATTGACTGCATCATCCATGTTGGGAAATCAATTTGTTTTAAATCAGAAAATCTTTCTTTTAAATCAGCCGATAGAATATTCAAATGATTGACAATAACAAGTAAAGCAGTATCAGTTACTTCACATTTTTGGAGCCAATGAAACTGTTTAAAGTTTTTGTTGTTAATATGTTTCTGACATAACTCAATATTGGTAATGAAACCAGATATCTTTGCTTTTGTATCGACAAGAGTTTTATTTGTTCCTTGAAGTTGCTTATTTAATATATTTAGTTTTTCAAAGATATTGGCTAAATAACTCACAAATGCTTTACCATCTATTGTTAACAGATACTTCATTTCAGGTTTGTTGCTTAAAAAATCACTAAGAGTATCAAACAGTTCCATAAATCTTTTCAAACAGTTTCCTTTAGATAGCCATCTTACTTCAGTATGAAGTAAAAGTATCACATGGTCTTCATTTTGTTCTTCACAAAATAGCTTGAAAAGATGCTCACATTTGGCACTAGCTTTAATAGCATTAACACACTTTATTACTGTATGTAATACTTCATTCAGAACAGGTGAGATGTTTTTAGCTACCAAGTTTTCCCTATGAATAACACAATGCACAAGAATCATTTCTGGATTCGCATCTTTCATCAATTTTAAGCAGCCATTTTTCTTGCCCATCATATTGGGAGCACCATCTGCAGCACAAGATGTTATATTTTTCATTGGTATATCATTGATATCTAAGTAGTTTTTTTAGCTTATTATATATATCTTTGGAGGTAGTGGTGCTTTCTAATCTTTTACAGAACAACATTTCTTCAGCAAAATGTCCTCTATCAATATATCTTACGTAAGTTATCAATACTGCCTCACTGTCTCTCAAAGTTGATTCATCCATTTGCAAGGAGAATTTTCTTGTTTTCAGCTTTTCAATAAGTTGTTTTTCAATATCCTCACTCATTTTGTCTATTCTTCTGCTAACAGAATTGTTACTGAGTGGCATAGTTTTTACATCTTTGTCATCTTTTTCAAGAACCGTTTTAAGAAATGCTGATATTGATGGTTTTATTAAATTCTCTCCTATAGTGTGATTTTCTCCAGTTTCAGCGCTGAATAAAGAAATTTGATAACTAGCCTCAAGAACACAATTATTAGTTGAATTATGAGCAGTAAATAGCGACTTTAGTGTTGTTCTTTTTTCAAAAATTTTCTTTAAAGTTTTAAAGTAACTCAAATCTGAATTAATATGAGCACTATATTTCACCTTCAAATGCGCCTCAAGATGACCTTGTTTCATTGATTCGTTGGTCAAGCATTGCTGGCATAAAAGACAAAAAGGAATCCGCTCATCGTGAACAGCGGGTATGAACCCAAATTTTAAATATTCCTCTGAATATTGATGAGTTTTTTTCTTGCTTGCACCACTCATTTTACCATGGGCTATAATAAAAATAAGATCAATTAAAAACTAATATTAAAATATGTGTTAAAATATATTCAATGTGACATAGAGTAAATGTATACTAAAAATTCATATTTATTTAAATGTATATAACACATTTACTACACTACCACCGCAAATCAAAAGGTATCTATATTTTTTCCACTTGACAAAATTTTCCGGAAAGCTATGCTTCTAAAATTAAAATTGTCATGCATGCACTATTATAGCCCCAATAATATTTATAAAATATTAGTGCTTTCTAGCCCCGATGCAAGAAGTACTTAATAAAGAGTTTAATATTGATGAAAATAAAATCAAATACTTACCAATTATATCTATACAATATATATATGTATATTTATTAAATCAACGAGCTTTTACAACAGTTTTGACTGACACTTATTTCAAATTAACACCAACTGAATGATGTGAAACACAACAGAAGTTGCGATGGGCCAATTAGGTGAGAATAACTGCGTTGTTTAGCGAGTTTTTAAAACGTCCGGTATTCCCTGCGGCAGACGGCACGCTCCGCGGTGAACCCAGGACGAAGTTTACTTGAGGACGCCAATCACCCAGTTGATATTTTGGTCTCGTCAAACGAAATTATACTTAATAATTATTTACCGCAATTATTTAAGAATTGCATTTTTTGTTAAATTTGGCACCGATATCTAGCATTGCATTTAAATGGCCCAGGGTGCAAGAATTAAAGTTGTTGCTGGAGTCCATTTTCAAATTGCCCCCCTTAACTATCGAATTGCCCCCCTGTGGGGTGTGGGCCCCACGTTGGGAAACACCGCAGTCTAACCAATTGAGGTATCTAGCCAAGGCTAATCATAACTTTTATATACACTGGAAAATGACAAAAATCATGTGATTTGTTTTATTGCAATATTAGCTTTATTGAGGTGGTCTGGAACCAAACCTGCAGTATCTCGAGTTATGTCCTATAGTTGACAGTACTGGTCTGTTCAATTTCATCTTTATTGATTTTCTGTCTGCTGGATCTCTTTTCAACTACCATAGAGGATTCGTGTATTTTTCCTAGTAGGTAGGTCTATCAGTTTTTGCCTCCTGTATTTGATACTCTGTTGTTAGGTGCAAGATAACATTATGGATTGTTAAATCTTGGTGAATTGACTCTTTTATTATTATGGTATGCCCTTTTATCCCTGATAATATTCCTAGCACTGAAATCTTTGTATGAAATTAATATAGCTTCTCCAGCTTCTTTTAACAAATGTTGATGTGGTTTATTTTTATCCATTCCTTTACTTTTTATTTATCTATCTTTTTAGATTTAAAATGGATAGTATCTTATAAGCAGCATATAGATAGCTATTATGTTTTTATCCACTTACTTGAACAATCGATCTTTTAACTAGTTACATTTAAATTGAAAATTGATATAGTTGGATTATACCATGTTTGTAATAGTTTTCTATTCAATATCCTTGTTCACTTTTTTATATCATTCAACTCTTTCTTATTTTTGTTTTTAAGTGAGCATTTTATATAATTCCTTTTTCTTTCTTCTCTTAGCGTATCAATTATACTTATTTTAAAAATTATCTTACTGGTTGCCTTAGTTTATAATATACATTTGCACCTAATCTAAGTCCACTTGCAAATAACAACAAAACACTTCATGGGTAGCGCACATGTCTTCTAACAGAAAATTCCCACTCTTCCCTCCTGCTCCTAATTACATTCCTGTATTCGTTTTACTTATTCATAAGTTATAATTGGGCTATATTTTGTTGCTATTATTATTTTCAGCTGTTATCTGTTAGATCAACTAAAAATTGGAAAAAATAAATTTATTTACCCTCATTTATTTTTTTCTAATGCTTTTCTTTTCCTTAGATTGATCAGAGTTTTTAAGCTATATACTTGTTTTTATTTTTGAACAATTTTGTTTAACAGCTCACTGGCAAAATTTCTCTCTCTTTCTCAGACAGGAATATTGAGCTCTAAGCAACTGAACTATCTGTCCAGGGATTCATTTTTCAGTTTTTTTATTTTGTCTGAGAAAGTCTTATTTTTCCTTCACATTGAAGGATCATTTCACTGGATACAGAATTAAAGTTGCTATTTTTCTTTGCTTTCTTCCTATACTTCAAATGTTTTACTTCACACTTTTCTTGCTGGCATGGTTTTGGGTAGAAAGTCCACTGTGAATCTGATCTCTGTTCCATGGTTGCTTTCCCTTCCCCCAATCCTTGTCCCCACTTTCCTTCCAGGTTTTCTTTAATGTGGTTGCAATAGACTATGCCAAGTATGCCTCATTATACATTCTGTAGTGTTTATTTTGCTTCATCTCTAAGCTTCCTGGATCTGTGGTTTGGTATATGTCATTATTTTTGGACATTTTCATCTATTATAACTGAAGCTATTGTGTTTTATTTTTATTATCCTTTTTTTTTTCTGTTTACTTTGGGAATTTTCTATTGACATATAGTGAAGCTTACTGAGTTCTTTCTTGGGTCATTTCAGTCTACTGGTGAGCCCATAAGAGGCATTCTTTCTTTTGCAGTGTTTTTGCTTTCCAGAAATTCCTTTTGATTCTTTCTTAGAGTTTCCATCTTCCTGATTACTTCATCTATCTGTCATTGCATACAGTCGACTTCTTCCACAACAGCAATTTTCTTTGTTAACCACAGTTATTTTAAATTCTTTGGTCTGATAATTCCAGTATATCTTACATATTGGAGTCCAATTTTTATGCTTCTTTTGTTTCTTCAGATTGTATTTTTTTATTTTATTTTTATTAATTTTAATGCAGTGACATTGATAAATCAGGGTACATATGTTCCGAGAAAAAAATCTCCAGATTATTTTGACCTTTGATTATGCTGCATACCCCACACTCAAAGTCAAGTCGTCCTCCGTCACCTTCTATCTGGTTTTCTTTGTGCCCCTACCCACACCCCACTCCCTCCCTCTCCTTCCTCGCCCTTTCCCCACCCCTCCACCCCACTCCCTGTTACCATCACATTTTTGTCCATGTCTCTGAGTCTCATTTTTATGTCCCATCTATGCATTGGTTCATATAATTCTTAGTTTTTTTCTGATTTACTTATTTCACTCCGTATAATGTTATCAAGGTCCATCCATGTTATTGTAAATGTTCCGATGTCATCATTTCTTATGGCTGAGTAGTATTCCATAGACAGGGGTCTCCAAACTATGGCCCATGGGCCGGATGTGGCCCCCTGAGGCCATTTATCCAGCCCGCCGCACTTCCGGAAGGGGCACCTCTTTCATTGGTGGTCAGTGAGAGGAGCAAAGTTCCCATTGAAATATTGGTCAGTTTGTTGATTTAAATTTATTTGTTCTTTATTTTAAATATCGTATTTGTTCCCATTTTGTTTTTTGTTTTTTTTATTTAAAATAAGGTATGTACAGTGTGCATAGGGATTTGTTCATAGTTTTTTATTTTATAGTCTGGCCTTCCAACAGTCTGAGGGACAGTGAAATGGCCCCCTGTGTAAAAAGTTTGGGGACCCCTGCCATAGCATATATGTACTAAAGCTTTTTAATCCACTCGTCCTCGGACGGACACTTGGGACACTTCGCTATTGGGAACAATGCTGCTATAAACATGGGTGTGCATTTCTCCTTCTGAAACCGTTCTATGGTGTCCTTGGGGTATATTCCTAAAAGTGGGATGGCTGAGTCAAAAGGCAGTTCGATTTTCAATTTTTTGAGGAATCTCCATACTGTTTTCCACAGTGGCTGCACCAGTCTGCATTCCCACCAGCAATGTAGGAGGGTTCCCTTTTCTCCACATCCTCGCCAGCACTTATTCTGTGTTGTTTTGTTGATGAGTGCCATTCTGACTGGTGTGAGGTGATATCTCATTGTGGTTTTAATTTGCATTTCTCTAATGATTAATGATGTTGAGCATTTTTTCATATGCCTATTGGCCATCTGTATATCCTCTTTGGAGAAGTGTCTATTCGTTTCTTTTGCCCATTTTTTGATTGGATTGTTTGTCTTTCTGGTGTTGAGATTTACAAGTTCCTTTTTTTAAATTTATTTATTAAATTTAATGCAGTGACATTGATAAATCAGGGTACGTATGTTGAGAGAAAACATCTCTAGATTATTTTGACATTTGATTGTGCTGTATACCCCTCTCCCAAAGCTAAATTGTCTTCTGTCACCTTCTATCTGGTTTTCTTTGTGCCCTTACCCTCCCCCAACCCCTCTCTCCTTCTTCACCCCCTCCCCCCTCCCCCAACCCCCCACTCCTGTTGCCATCACATTCTTGTTCATGTCTCTGAGTCTCATTTTTATGTCCCTTCTATGTATGGATTCATATACCTCTTAGTTTTTTTTCTGATTTATTTATTTCACTCCGTATAATGTTATCAAGGTCAATCCATGTTATTATAAATGATCTGATGTCATCATTTCTTATGGCTGAGTAGTATTCCATAGTATATATGTACCAAAGCTTTTTAATCCACTCATCCTCTGACGGACACTTGGGCTGTTTCCAGATCTTCACTATTGTGAGCAATGCCGCCATAAACATGGGGGTGCATTTCTCCTTTTGGAGCCGTTCTATGGTGTCCTTGGGGTATATTCCTAAAAGTGGATGGCTGAGTCAAAAGGCAGTTCGATTTTCAGTTTTTTGAGGAATCTCCATACTGTTTTCCACAGAGGTGCACCAGTCTGCATTTCCACCAGCAATGTAGGAGGGTTCCCTTTTCTCCACATCCTCGCCAGCACTTATTCTGTGTTGTTTTGTTGATGAGCGCCATTCTTACTGGTGTGAGGTGATAACTCATTGTGGTTTTAATTTCCATTTCTCTAATGATTAATGATGTTGAGCATTTTTTCATATGCCTATTGGCCATCTGTATGTCCTCTTTGGAGAAGTGTCTATTCATCTCTTTTGCCCATTTTTGGATTGGATTGTTTGTCTTCCTGGTGTTGAGATTTACAAGTTCTTTATACATTTTGGTTATTAACCCCTTATCAGACGTATTGTCAAATATGTTCTCCCATTGTGTAGTTTGTCTTTTTATTCTGTTCTTGTTTCTTTAGCTGTGCAAAAGCTTTTTACTTTGATATAGTCCCATTTGTTTATCCTGTCTTTTATTTCACTTCCCCGTGGAGATAAATCAGCAAATATATCGCTTCGAGAGATATCCGAGACCTTACTGCATATGTTTTCTTCTAAGATGCTTATGGTTTCATGGCCTACGTTTAAGTCTTTTATCCATTTTGAGTTTATTTTTGTGAATGGTGTAAGTTGGTGGTCTAGTTTCATTTTTTGCAGGTTGCTGTCCAATTTCCCCAACACCATTGGTTGAAGAGGATATCTTTACTTCATTGTATTTCCTTACATCCTTTGTCAAATATCAGTTGTCCATAGAACTGTGGGTTTATTTCTGGGTTCTCTGTTCTGTTCCATTGATCAATATGCTTGTTCTTATGCCAGTCCCAGGCTGTTTTGAGTACAATAGCCTTGTAGTATAGCTTGATAACAGGAAGTGTGATACCTCCCACTTTATTCTTCTTTTTTAAGATTGCTGAGGCTATTCGTGTTCTCTTTTGGTTCCATATAAATTTTTGGAATATGTGATCTATATCTTTAAAGTATGTCACTGGTATTTTAATTGGTATTGCATTGAATTTATAAATTACTTTGGGTAAAATAGACATTTTAATGATGTTTATTCTTCCTAACCATGAGCATGGTATATGCTTCCACTTGTTTGTATCTTCCTTGATTTCTTTTATCAATGTTTTATAATTTTCCGAGTAGAAGTCTGTAGTCTCCTTGGTTAAATATACTCCTAGGTACTTTATTTTTTTGGTTACAATAGTGAAGGGGATTGTTTCCTTAATTTCTCTTTCTGACTGTTCATTGTTGGTGTATAAAAATGCCTCTGATTTCTGAGTATTGATTTTATATCCTGCCACCTTGCTGAATTCATTTATCAGGTCCAGTAGTTTTTTGACTGAGACTTTAGGATTTTCTATATACAATATCATATCATCTGCAAATAATGATAGCTTTACTTCTTCTTTTCCCACTTGAATGTCTTTTATTTCTTCTTCTTGTCTGATTGCTGTGCCTAGGACTTCCAGGACTATGGTGAATAAGAGTGGTGAAAGGGGGCACCCCTGCCTTGTTCCTGATCTTAAGGGGATTGCTTTTAATTTTTGCCCATTGAGTATGATGTTGGCTGTGGGTTTCTCATAGATGGCTTTTATCATGTTGAGGTATGTTCCCTGTATTCCCACTTTGCTGAGAGTTTTGATCATGAATGGGTGCTGGATTTTAACAAATGCTTTTTCTGCATCTATTGAAATTATCATATGGTTTTTCTCCTTCTTTTTGTTTATGTGATGAATCACATTGATTGATTTACGAATATTGTACCAGCCTTGCCTCCCCAGAATAAATCTCACTTGATCATGGTGTATGATTTTTTCCATATATTATTGGTTCCGGTTTGCTAATATTTTGTTGAAGATTTTAGCATCTATATTCATCAGGGATATTGGCCTATAATTTTCTTTCTTTGTGTTGTCTTTGCCTGGTTTTTGAATCAGAATTATGCTCGCCTCATAAAAGGAGCTTGGAAGGCTTCCTTCCTCTTGAATTTTTTGAAGTAGTTTGAGAAGGATAGGAGTTAGTTCTTCTTTGACTATTTGGTAGAATTCCATTGTGAAGCCATCGGGCCCTGGAATTTTCTTTGTTCGGAGTTTTTTGATAACTGTTTTGATCTTATTTGGTGTAATCAGTATGTTTAGGTTTCCTGTTTCTTCCACATTGATTTTTGGAAGACTGTATGTTTCAAGGAATTTGTCCATTTCATCTAGGTTGTCTAGTTTTTTGGCATACAGTTCTTCATAGTATTTTCTTACAATCCTTTGTATTTTCTTTGTGTCAGTTGTTATTTCTTCTCTCTCATTTCTAATTTTATTTATTTGAGTCCTCTCTCTTTTTTCCTTGGTGAGTCTAGTTAGGGGTTCATCAATCTTCTTTACCTTTTCAAAAAAGCAGCTTCTAGTTTCATTGATCCTCTGTATTGTTTCTTTAGTCTCTATGTCATTTATTTCTGCTCTGTTCTTTATTATTTCCTTTCTTCTACTACATTTAGGTTTTACTTGTTGTTCTTTTTCTAGTTTTTTTAGATGCAGGGTTAGGTTGTTTAATTGAGCTTTTTCTAGCTTCTGAAAGTGTGCCTGTAGTGCTATGAACTTCCCTCTCAGTACTGCTTTTGTTGTGTCCCATAAATTTTGAGTTGTTGTATGTTCATTGTCATTTGTTTCTAGGAATTTTTTTATTTCTTCTTTGAACTCATTCTTAATCCATTCGTTATTTAACAACCTGCTATTTAGTTTCCATATGTTTGAGAATTTTTGAACTTTTCTGTTGTGGTTGATTTCTATTTTCATGCCATTGTGATCAGAGAAAGTGTTTGATATGATTTCAATCTTCTTAAATTTGTTGAGAGTACTTTTGTGCCCTAACATGTGGTCTATCCTAGAGAATGTACCATGAGCACTTGAAAAGAATGTATATTCTGCTGCTTTAGGGTGAAAGGTTCTGTAGATATCTATTGAGTCAAGTTGATCTAGTGTGTCCTTTAATTCTGCTGTTTCTTGGTTAATTTTCTTCCTTGAGGATCTATCTAGTGATGTTAGTGGGGTATTAAAATCTCCTACTATTATAGTGTTATTGTTGATCTTGCTCTTTATATCCATCAGAGTCTGCTTTATATATTTAGATTCTCCTATATTAGGTGCATATATATTTATAATAGTTATATCTTCCTGTTGGATTGCTCCCTTTAACATTATGTAGTGGCCTTCTTTATCTCTTACTATATCCTTTGTTTTAAAGTCCATTTTGTCTGATATAGGTATTGCTACCCCAGCTTTTTTTTTTTCATTTCCATTTGCATGAAATGTTCTTTCCATCCTTTTACCTTCAACCTATGTCCATCTTTTGTTTTAAGGTGTGTCTCTTGTAGACAGCATATGTACGGGTCCTGTTTTCTTATCCATGCAGCTACCCTATGTCTTTTTATTGGATCATTAAGCCATTTACATTTAGGGTTATTATTGACATGTAGTTGTTTATTGCCATTGTATTCTTTAAAGCTGTATTCCTCTTTTGCTATATTCTTTTCCCACTTTGATCTTTTTACACCATGCCCCTTAACATTTCCTGCAGCATTGGTTTGGTTGTAATGAATTCCTTGAGTTGTTTTTTGTCTGGGAAACTTTTTATTTCTCCTTCAATTTTAAATGATAGCCTTGCTGGATAAAGTAGTCTTGGTTGTAGGTTCTTTTTCTGCATTACTTTGAATATTTCTTGCCATTCCCTCTGGCTTCAAGTGTTTCTGTTGAGAAGTCGGATGTCATCCTTATGGGGGCTCCTTTGTTGGTGATAGCCTTTTTTTCTCTTGCAGCTTTTAATATTTTCTCTTTATCACTTAGCTTTGGTATTTTAATTATGATGTGTCTTGGTGTAGGTTTCTTTGGGTTTCCTTTTAGTGGAGTTCTCTGTGCTTCTTGAATTTGTGAGAGTTTCTCCTGCATTAATTTAGGGAAGTTTTCAGCTATGATATGATTGAACAAAGCCTCTATCCCTTGTTCTTTCTCTTCTTCTTCAGGAACCCCTATGATGCAGATGTTATTTCTCTTCATGTTGTCACAGAGCTCTCTAAGAGTTTCCTCAGACTTTTTGAGTCTCTTCTTTTTTCTTCTCTGCTTTCATGCCTTCATTCCAATTGTCCTTCAACTCGCTGATTCAATCCTCAGCTGTATCCATCCTGTTTTTAATTCCTTCCAATGTGGTCTTCATTTCTGATATTGTATTTGTCATCTCCAGACTGAATCTTTTTTAATATTTCAATATCCTTTTTTATACTTGCTATTTCTTTATTTAGGTGTTTGTAATGACCATCCATTGTTGTTCTAAGGTCCCTAAGCATCCTTACTATCATTATTTTATACTCTGCATCCAGAAGTTTGATTATTTCCATATCACTCAGTTCATCTCTTGAAGGTCTCATTGTGGTTTCATTTGGATTGCACTTTTTTGTCTTCTCATTGTGCCTACCCAGGGTGTTTTATTTGTAGAGCTGGTTGAGTCTAGGCTTGGTGTTGTCTGCCTCTAGTTTTTACTTGTGTTGTTTCTAAGTCTTCTTGGGTTGGCATCAGCTATTATTTGTAATCCACTTTAGGATTTGGGCCACTTTGAAGTCTTGATTTGTTTGTTTTCTTAACAGGTGATTGTCTTGTTTGCTGATCTCAGAAGGGGGCTTATTTGGAACTGTATCCAGGAATGCGGTGGGTGTGACCTGAGGCTCTGAAATCCTCTTCTGCCAGTTAATCTCTCTGGGGGCGGTTTGCTTTCTCAGCTTCAGTAGGGGGAGGTGTATCTCAGATCTCCAAGGAGACCTGAATTACTGCCCCTCCTCCCCACTTCTTGTTTTCAGCTGTGTCTTGTTGCACTGATTGGAGCTGGAGAGATGTCTGTATCTCTGTGACCTGGAAGTACTTTTGTATTTTGCTTTGTGGAAGGATCAGCCCCTCCCCCAGTTATGGCTGCCTCCAGCACTGAATTAGTCAGCTTTTTATGTCATCACTTATATTCCTCTCCCCCTCACCATCCATCTCTCTCTTTCTCCTCTTTTTGGAAGACAAGCGGGCCCTTTCAACACACCTCGTTCCCTGGTTGCCAGGTAAGTGGCTGTGAGCAGTACTCACTGCTCTCCTCCTTGGAATTGAGAGCCCAACCTCACCCCCCATGCCCTGTTCCTGTAAGCAGGGGAGATTCAGGCACTCCCTACCAGGTTCATTGTGGCTTCTTCTTTGCTCCTTGATTTTTGAAAGCTGTTCTTGTAGTCCAGATTTGGTTTTTCATGCTGATTGTTCATAAATTAGTTTATAATCCAGTTTGGTGGTGTGAGCTGGGAGTTCGTGCATCTGCCTACTCCGCTGCCATCTTCAGGTCTCCTCCAGATTGTATTTTTGTTTCTTAGCATGTCTTGTAAGTTTCTGTTGAAAGTCCAATATAATGTACTCGGTAAATGAAACTGAGGCAAATAGGCCTCTAGTGTGAGAATGGTTATCTGGCTAGGAGCAAGGCTGTGTTTACTGTCTGTTGAAGTTGTGCTGTGCTGTCAGAGGCTAAACTTGATTTTGCTTTCTTTGTTTTTGTCTTCCTGATTGTTCTGGTTTCAGGGTCCTTCTTAAGTAAAATCTTGACATTCTTCCAAATGTTGTCTCCTGTTAGACAGGAGATCTATTGGTGTGCTGATAAGATAAGGCATAGGAGAAATATTCTATAATTCTATGATTAAGTATTAGTCTTTTCATGAACCTGTGTCCCTGGGCTGTAACTTTTATTAATGTTTCTCAGCTTACCCCTTTTCTTTTAGGTGAGACAGGAATACTAGAGGGGTCTGGAGTTGGGTAATACCTTTCCTCCAGGCTCTAGAAAACCCTAGTTGCTTAAGTTCTGGTAGTTATCCTTGAAGACAGGCAGTTTTTCTTTTTTTATTATTATTGATTTTATTATGTTAACATGGATTCAAGTGTTTCATTCAATATAACATCCTCAACCCTAACCACATGCCCTTCATGACACTCACTTTGTCCCTTTCCTCTAGCTTCCTCCCCTTCTCTCTGTAATTTCCTGTCCTGTGATTTGTATCTATGTGTTATATATAAACAATTTCACAAATTCCTTCACCTTCTCTGATCCTATCATCTCATCCACTTTCCCTTTGACTGCTGTCCCTCTGCTCCCTGTGAGATTCTATTCCTGCCTCTGCCTCTATTCCATTCTTCAGTTCACCTTGTTCATTAGATTTCACATGTAAGTGAGATCATATGATACTGTTCTTTCTCTAGCTGGCTTATTTCACTTAGCATAATATCCTCCAGGTCTATCCATGCTCTCACAGAAGATGAGATTTTCTTCTTTTTCACAGTAGTATAGTATTACATTATGTAAATGTACTACAGCTTTTTAATCCATTCATCCACTGACAGACACTTGAACTGTTTTCAGATCTTGGCTATTGTAAACAATGCTGCAATAAACATAGGAGTGCATACCTTCTTTTAAATCTGTGTTTTGGTGTTTGTTAGATATATTCCTAAAAGTAGGATAGCTGGATCAAAAGGCAGTTACATTATTAATTTTTTGAGGAAATGCCACACTGTTCTCTCCACAGTGGCTGGACAAGTCTATATTCCCACCAGCAGTCCAGGAGAGTTTCCTTTTCTCTGCACCCGTGCCAACACTTATTATTTGTTGATTTGTTAATAAACACCATTCTGACAGGTGTGAAGTGATATTTCATTGGGGTTTTAATTTGCATTTTTCTAATGTTCAGTGACATTGAACATTTTTTCATATGCTTATTGGCCATCTGTATGTCCTTTTTGGAGAAGTGTCTATTCAGTTCCTCTGCTCATTTTTTAATTGGATTGTTTAACTTCCTGGTGTTGAGTTTTACAAGTTCTGTATAAATTTTGGTTATTAACCCCTTATCAGATATGTTGGTGAATATATTCTCCCACTGTGTGGGTTGTCGTTTTATTTTGTTCATGTTGTCTTTTGCTGTGCAAAAGCTTTTTAGTTTGATATACTTCCATTAGTTTATTTGTCCCTTATTTCACTTGCCAGTGGAGATGTATTGGCAAAAATATTACTATGGGAGATATCAGAGAGTATACTGCCTATGTTTTCTTCCAAGATGTTTATTGTTTTGTGACTTACATTTAAGTCTTTTATTGATTTTGAGTTTGTTTTTGTGAATGGTGTAAGTTGGTGATCTAGTTCCATTTTTTTGTTTGTGCCTATCCAATTTTCCCAATACCATTTACTAAAGAGACTATCTTTACTCTATTGTATGCTCTTACCTCCTTTGTCAATTATTAATTGACCATAAAGGTGTGGGTTTATTTCTGGGTTCTCTGTTCTGTTCCATTGATCCTTATGCCTATTGTTATGCCAATATCAAGCTGTTTTAATTGCAATGGCCTTGTAGTATATCTTGATATCAGAAAGTGTTATACTTACCACTTTATTCTTCCATTTTCAAGATTGCTGAAGCTATTCGAGTTCTTTTTTGGTTCCATATAAATTTTGGGGATATGTGTTCTATATCTTTGAAGTATTGGTATTTTAATAAGAGTTGCATTGAATTTATAGATTGCTTTGGTAGTATAGACATTTTAATGATGCTTATTCTTTCTATTTATGAACATGGTATGTGCTTCTACTTGTTTGTATCTTCCTTGATTTCTTTTTTCAATGTCTTATAATTTTCCAAGTACAAATTTTTTACCTCCTTGGTTAAATTTATTTCTACATATGTTATTTCTTTGTTGTTGTTGCAATAGTAAAGGGGATTATTTCCTTAATTTCTTTACCAGGCAGCTTATTGTTGTTGTATATAAATGCCACTGATTTCTTTCCTTTTTTTTTTTTAGATTTTTTTAATGGGGTGACATCAATAAATCAGGGTACATATATTCAAAGAAAATATGTCCAGGTTATCTTGTCATTCAATTTCGTTGCATACCCATCACCCAAAGTCAGATTGTCCTCCATCACCTTCTATCTAGTTTTCTTTGTGCCCCTCCCCCAACCCCTCCTCCTCTCCCTCCTTCCCCCCCCCCCCCCCCGTAACCACCACACTCTTGTCCTTGTCTCTTAGTCTTGTTTTTATGTCCCACCAATGCATGGAATCCTGCAGTTCTTGTTTTTTTCTGATTTACTTATTTCACTCCGTATAATATTATCAAGATCCCACCATTTTGTTGTAAGTGATCCGATGTCATCACTTCTTATGGCTGAATAGTATACCATGGTGTATATGTGCCACATCTTCTTTATCCAGTCCTCTATTTTTTTTTACAGTGATTAAAGCCTTTAAGTAAACTCTTGGCTAATACAGCAAGAATCCATAAAAGAGTAGTGTCCTTAATATGTTCACCAAGTCCAAGTTGGCCCCAGCACCATGCAAAATCCCTGAAAAATGCAACCCAACCCGAGTTCAGTCTGTTAGGAGCTGCCACAAGGAGTAGGAATCCAGGAAAAGTCCACATCCAGAAAAAGTTCGCATGGCACTGGAATTGTTGTCACAATTCTATACTTTGAAGCTCACATCCAAGTCCCAATGACTGCTGCTTCTAGCTGGTAATGATTCAGGTAGACTGGAAAAGCCATCTGCAGCATGTGTGGAGATGGAGTTTCTGTTCTCCTCTGCCTGGAGAGATGAGACCAGGTTGCTTTTCCCTGGAGCTCTACGATGGTGTCTTGGTAAAGAGAACTTTGGGATACACTAAGCTGGGTAGGAAAGGTAGATTCATAATAGAAGTTGGCAAAAGAGGGAAAGAGAGCTCTAAATTAGGAGTAGGTCCCAGCCTGAAATATGAGTGGGGCATTGAGGTAGGAGGAATAAAGGAAACACTATATATTAAACAAAGCAGCAGAAAATAGGACTATCAATAACCACAACAGATATCTTCAAGTAAAGAATAAAAAACCTGACTATTTAGGCTAGACATAGTTAAGTGGCCCTTGTGCAAATGAGATCAGTTTACCTACTTCTTGGAAAAAATACCCTAGGCTCGTCCACAGTGTCGTAGATGGGGCCAACAGCCCTGGGCACCTTCAGCCTTCAGTGGCAAGCCCCAGCATTCTGGGCAAGGTTAGGTCATAGGTGGCTGGAGCAGGGCTGGAAGAGACTGAACCCTCCCTTAGAGGAGCGAGGGAGAAGCCTACCTTCCAGTGTCCCTGTTTCCTCATAGCAGAGGCATGTAAGTCTGGCAGGCTTTAGCTCAATGACTTTCCTTTCCACTATTGAAGCAGGACCCAGATGGCATCCTATGAGGCCCCTTTGCGGTGTTGGAACATTTAAGGGTGTATTCTAAAAGCTGGTAGTTCCCCTGATCTCTATTGGGCTTTTTCTGCCTCTTGGTATCTTAAAGGCCATGCTCAGAAGATCTCGCTGAGGGGTTTGAGGATCCCCATCTGCCTATATAAATCTTTTCCATATATTTGGAGCTATTTGGAAAAAGACAAAACAGTGTTATTAGCTGGAGCAAATAAAGAAGGTAGTAGTTTGCAGGTGAAAAGATTTGGTGTCTCCTGTTCATTAGCATTCAAAATAAATTTAAATTTTTTTTAAGTAAAAAGCATAATATGGTAGATCTGTAGGAGTTCCAGGATATGACTCCCCCCTTTAAAATTTTTTTTTAATTGACCTTAAAATATTTGCTGGGTATACTTTAATAATACCTTGACTTTAAAGATTGTAAGAATGACAAAATACAGTAAATGCTTTTGCTCCATATGCAGGAGCATTGTCAGTTTAACCAGTTTAGAAAATTCAATAATAGAACAGTGCATACAGACAATGAGCTATAACATGCTTAGCAGTCTCTTTTATTCTGACGAGGTTACTATAAATCCAGAATATGTATCCACTGTAACGTGGACATAGGACTGTTTACCAAATGAAGGTATATTAGTAACATCCATTTGCCAAAGTTGTCCTGGTATGGGTCCTTGAGGGTTAACTCCAAATGAAGGGGCAGATTTTAGTATAGGACCCCTTGGACAGGATTTCCCAATCTGCCATGCTGCTTCCCAAGAAAGTTGAAACTGTTTACATAGGGCTGCAGCGTTCTGGTGATGAATAGTATGAGACTGAATTGCTCGATCTGTCATGGTTGCTCCAAATAATTTTCTTTTGGGTAGCTTGATCAACAAGGGCATTCCTAGGCCCTGGCCGGTTTGCTCAGTGGTAGAGCATCAGCCTGGTGTGCAGGAGTCCCAGTGCGATTCCTGGCCAGGGCACACAGAAGCGCCCATCTGCTTCTCCATCCCTTCCCCTCTCCCTCCCCTCTGTCTCTCTCCTCCCCTGCTGCAGCCAAGGCTCCATTGGAGCAAAGTTGGTCCGAGTGCTGAGGATGGCTCTGCGGCCTCTGACTCAGGAGCTAGAATGGCTCTGGTTGCAACAGAGCAACACTCCTGATGGGCAGAGCATCCCCCTCTGGTAGGCGTGCCGGGTGGATCCCGGTCGGGCACATGCAGGGAATCTGTCTGACTGCCTCCACATTTCCAACTTTAGAAAGGTACAAAAAAAAAAAAAAAAGGCATTCCCTTGTGCTAAAGTTCCAGGGAGTATGAAGTGAGGTTGAGTATGTCCTATAAAACATGGAGTTCTATGTTGACATGCAAGTCTTTGAAGGAGGAGGAACTGCTGAAATAGTTCATCAGCATTTGTCCCGAAGACAGCAGTCTTTATAGTGGAAACACCATAAGTAAATATTTGCTGTCTGTTTATAGATTAAAGAGAGAATATGGCAAATGCTGAAAAGCCATGATCATGGCATATAATTCTAGACTTTGAGCTGATTTTAAGTTGACAGTTTCAGTATAAAGTTGTCCATTGATTTGCAAGAGCAATTTGCCATTTAGTGGAAGTTTCCCAGAGCCATTGTTGTTGATCCTTTGAAAAAAGGAACAACAATAATTTTGAGGCTCAAAACCTATAAGCTGTAAGGGTCGGCTATGCCCCTTGATAATCCAGGAGGCAACAAGATCAAAATATGGAAGTGTATTCCATGGGCTATTAGATGGTTCAATGTGCCCAAGCTGTAGATGCTCTTGTATCAATTCAGCAGCTTCCCTAAGTTTCACCTGAGAAAGGGGCCATTGGTCTACGCACACAGGATTATCTGATTTTCAAGTAATTGGGTCTGAACAATGCATTATTGAGGTAGCAGGAGCTACCAAGGCCCCTATGCTAAATTTTGATATCCTAATCCACACCTTCTGGTATTGGGTGCCATTTCTATAGGGGTGAGAATTCCTAGCTGTTCTCTCCCTAGTCCCTTGGTGGGCAAAAATCCCCAATCAAGCATCTGAGTACTGACTAAACCATTAGGACTGACAAGCAATGCTCCCACATTTTTAAACATCTCTGCCCCACAAATTAACTGGCCATCCAGGGAGCACATAAGGCTTAAAATAATCCAAAATGACCTTCTTAATCTTCCCAATGTAGAAAACTAGAACTTTGTTGAGGGGATTTACTCTGCCTTAAACCTTGTAATTCTGTGGCTGCTGCATGAGTGGGCCAGGAAGGAGGCCAATGTAGCTTAGCAATAACAGATACATCAGCTCCAGTATCTAAAAGTCCTTTAAATTTATGCTCATGTATTGTTAGTTACATTTCAGGGCATTCCTGACCTATTTTTTTAAAATCCAATTGGCAAAATCAGAGGAGCCAAATCACCAATTTGCTTGGGGCCCCTTTTTCAGGATGTGGCCTGAAAAACAGAATTAGCATCCTTATACTGTTCTCCTAACTGCCTGAATTAGCCATGAGACACATTCTTTTTTTTTTTTTTTTTTTTTTTTTTTTGATTAATTTTGTTGGGGTGATATTAATAAAATTGTCTTCTGTCACCTTCTCACTGGTTTTCTTTGTGCCCCTCCCCCAAACCCTTCCTTCTCCTCCCCCCATCCTGTAACCCCAACACTGTCATCCATGTCTCTGAGTCTTATTTTTATGTCCAAGCTATGTATGGAATCATATAGTTCTTAGTTTTTTCTGATTTACTTATTTCACCAGTATAATGTTATCAAGGTCCATCCATGTTGTTGTAAAAGATCCGATGTAATCATTTCTTACGGCTGAGTAGTATTCCATAGTATGTATGTATATGTGTGTGCGTGTATGTATGTGTATATGTATATATATATATATATACCAAAGCTTTTTAATCCACTCGTCCTCTGATGGACACTCGCGCTGTTTTCAGATCTTTGCTATTGTGAACAATGCTGCCATAAACATGGGGGTGCATTTCTTTTTTTCTGAGAGTGCTATGGTGTTCTTGGGGTATATTCCTAACAGTGGTATAGCTGGGTCAAAAGGCAGTTCGATTTTTAATTTCTTGAGAAATCTTCATACTGTTTTCCACAGTGGCTGCACCAGTCTGCATTCCCACCAGCAGTGCAGGAGGGTTCCCTTTTCTCCACATCCTCGCCAGCACTTATTCTGTGTTGTTTTATTGATGAGCACCATTCTGACTGGTGTGAAGTGATAACTCATTGTGGTTTTAATTTGAATTTCTCTAATAATTAGTGATATTGAGCATTTTTTTATATGCTTATTGGCCATCTGTGTGTCCTCTTTGGAGAAGTGTCTATTCATCTCTTTTGCCCATTTTTGGATTGGATTGTTTGTCTTCCTGGTATTAAGTTTTACATGTTCTTTATAAATTTTGGTTATTAACCCCTTATCAGATGCATTGTCAAATATATTCTCCCATTGTGTAGTTAGTCTTTTTATTCTGTTCTTATTGTCTTTAGCTCTGCAGAAGCTTTTTAGTTTGATAAAGTCCCATTTGTTTATCCTGTCTTTTATTTCACTTCCCCGTGGAGATAAATCAGCAAATATATTGCTGCGAGAGATGTCAGAGAGCTTACTGCCTATGTTTTCTTCTAAGATGCTTATGGTTTCATGGCTTACATTTAAGTCTTTTATCAATTTTGAGTTTATTTTTGTGAATGGTGTAAGTTGGTGGTCTAGTTTCATTTTTTTGCAGTTAGATGTCCAATTTTCCCAACCCCATTTGTTGAAGAGGCTGTCTTTACTCCAATGTATGCTCTTACATCCTTTGTCAACTATCAGTTGTCCATAAAAGTGTGGTTTTATTTCTGGGTTCTCAGTTCTGTTCCATTGATCTATATTCCTGTTCTTATGCCAGTACCAGGTGGTTTTGAGTACAATGGCCTTAAAACATAACTTGATATCCGGAAGTGTGATACCTCCCACTTTATTCTTCCTTTTCAAGATTGCTGAGACTATTCATGTTCTCTTTTGGTTCCATATAAATTTCTGAAATATGTGTTCTATATCTTTGAAGTAAGTCATTGGTATTTTAATTGGTATTGCATTGAATTTATAAATTACTTTGGGTAATATAGACATTTTAATGATATTTATTCTTCGTAACCATAAGCACGGATTATGCCTCCAGTTGTTTGTATCTTCCCTGATTTATTTTATCAATGTTTTATAATTTTGGGAGTACAAGTCTTTAATCTTCCTGGTTAAATTTATTCCTAGCTACTTTATTTTTTTGGTTGCAGTGGTAAAGGAGATTGATTTCTTAATTTCTCTTTCTGACAGTTCATTGTTAGTGTATAAAAATGCCTCTGATTTCTGAGTATTGATTTTATATCCTGCCACCTTCCTGAATTCATTTATCAGGTCTAGTAGTTTTTTCACCGAGACCTTAGGGTTTTCTATATACAATATCATATCATCTGCAAATAATGATAGTTTTACTTCTTCTTTTCCAATCTGGATGCCTTTATTTCTTTTTCTTGTCTGAATGCTGTGGCTAGGACTTCCAGCTATGTTGAATAAGAGTATTGAAAGGGGGCACCCCTGCCTTGTTCCTGATCTTAAGGGGATTGCTTTTAATTTTTGCCCATTGAGTACGATATTGGCTTTGGGTTTGTCATGATGGCCTTTATCATGTTGAGGTATGTTCCCTGTATTCCCACTTAGCTGAGAGTTTTGATCATGAATGGGTGCTGGATTTTATCAAATGCTTTTTCTGCATCTATTGAAATTATCATGTGGTTTTTCTCCTTCCTTTTGTTTATGTGATGAATCACATTGATTGATTTGCAAATATTGTGCCAGCCTTGCCTCCCAAGAATAAATCCCCCTTGATTGTGGTGTATGATTTTTTTCATATATTTCTGGATTCAGCTAATATTTTGTTGAGGATTTTTGCATCTATATTCATCAGGGATATTGGCCTATAATTTCCTTTCTTTGAGTTGTCTTTGCCTGGTTTTGGAATCAGAACTATGCTTGCATCGTAAAAGGAGTTTGGAAGTCTTCTTTCCTCTTGAACTTTTTGAAATAGCTTGAGAAGGATAAGAGTTAGTTCTTTGAATATTTGGTAGAATTCCGTTGTGAAGCCATCGGGCCCCGGAATTTTCTTTTTGTGGGAGTTTTTGATAGCTGTTTCAATCTCATTTGTTGTAATCGGTCTGTTTAGGTTTTCTGATTCTTCCAGATTGATTTTTGGAAGATTATATGTTTCAAGGAATTTGTCCATTTCATTTAGATTGTCTAGTTTTTTGTCGTACAGTTCTTCATAGTATTTTTTTACAATATTTTGAATTTCTGTTTTGTCAGTTGTTATTTCTCCACTCTCGTTTCTAATTTTATTCATTTGAGTTCTCTCTCTTTTTTTCTTGGTGAGTCTGGTTAAAGGTTCATCAAACTTGTTTACCTTTTCAAGGAACCAGCTCCTGGTTTCATTGATCCTCTGTATTGTTTCTTTAGCCTCTATGTCATTTATTTCTGCTCTGATCTTCATTATTTCCTTCCTCCTACTAGCTCTGGGCTTTACTTGCTGTTCTTTTTTTAGTTCTTTTAGATGTAGGGTCAAGTTTTTTACTTGAGTTTTTTCTAGCTTCTTGAGGTATGCCTATAATGCTATAAACTTTCCTCTCAGGACTTCTTTTGCTGTGTCCCATAAATTTTGAGTTGATGTATGTTCATTATCGTTTGTTTCTAGGAATTTTTAAATTTCTTCTTTGATCTCATTGTTTACCCATTCTTTATTTAATAATATGCTATTTTGTTTCCAAGTGTTTGAGTATTTTTCAGTTTTTCTGTTGTGGTTGATTTCTAGTTTAATGCCATTGTGATCAGAGAAAGTGATCGATATAATTTCAATCTTCTTAAATTTGTTGAGACTGCTTTTATGCCCTAACATGTGGTCTATTCTAGAAAATGTACCATGAGCGCTTGAAAAGAATGTATATTCCGCTGTTTTAGGCTGAAAGGTTCTGAAAATATCTATTAAATAGAGTTGATCTAATATGTCCTTTAAGTCTGCTGTTTCTTTGTTAATTTTCTTTCTTGAGGATCTATCTAATGATGTTAATGGGGTATTGAAATTCCCTACTATTATAGTATTGCTGTTGATCTCTCCCTTTAAATCCATCAAAGTCTGCTTTATATATTTAGGTGCTCCTATATTAGGTGCATAGATATTTATAATAGTTATATCTTCCTGTTGGATTACTCCCTTTAACATTATGTAGTGGCCTTCTTTATCTCTTACTATATCCTTTGTTTTAAAGTCCAATTTACCTGATATAAGTATTGCTACCCCAGCTTTTTTTTTCATTTCCGTTTGCATGAAATGTTTTTTTCCATCCTTTTACCTTCAATCTATGTGTGTCTTTTGTTCTAAGGTGTGTCTCTTGTAGACAGCATATGTATGGGTCCTGTAATCTTATCCACACAGCTACTTTATGTCTTTTGATTGGATCATTTAATCCATTTACATTTAAGGTTATTATTGATATGTAGTTGTTTATTGCCATTTTTTTCTTTAAAGCTGTATTTCTTTTTTGCTATATTTTTTTCCCACTTTGATCTGTTTCCAACAGGTTCCTTAGCATTTCTTGCAGCATTGGTTTGGCTGTAGTGAATTCCTTGATTTTGGTGGGGTTATTTTTTGTCTGTAAAGTTTTTTATTTCTCCTTCAATTTTAAATGATAGCATTGCTGGATAAAGTAGTCTTGGTTGTAGGCTCTTGTTCTGCATTACTTTGAATATTTCTTGCCATTCCCTTCTGGAATCAAGTGTTTCTGTTGAGAAGTCAGAAGTCATCCTTATGGGGGCTACTTTGTAGGTGATATTCTTTTTTCTCTAGCAGCTTTTAATATTTTCTCTTTATCATTTAGCTTTGGTATTTTAATTATGATGTGTCTTGGTTTTTATTTCTTTGGGTTTCTCCTTAATGGAGTTCTCTGTGCTTTCTGAACATGTGAGATGTTTTCCTGCCTTAAAAAAACATGTGGAAGTTTTCAGCTATGATATGCTTGAACAAAGTCTCTATACCTTGTTCTTTCTCTTCTTCTTCAGGAACCCCTATGATGTGGATGTTATTTCTCTTCATGTTGTCACAGAGCTCTCTAAGAGTTTCCTTAGACATTTTGAGTATCTTTTTTTTTCTGCTCTGCTTCCATGCCTTTATTTATCATGTCCTCTAACTCGCTGATTCGATTCATTGCTTCATCCATCCTGCTTTTAATTCCTTCCATTGTGTTCTTTATTTCAGATATTGTATTTGTCATTTCTGACTGATTCTTTTTTATTATTTCAATGTCCTTTTTTATATTTGCTATCTTTTTATTTAGGTTTTTGTAATTACCATCTATTGTTGTTCTAATATCTTTGAGCATCCTAACAATTGTTATTTTAAACTCTGCATCTGGTAATTTGGTTATATCTGATTCATTTAGGTCCTTTTCTGGGGATTTCTCTTGATTCATTTGTGCTGCATTTCTCTGTCTCTGCATTTTCTCTGTGTAAAGAAAGGTTTTGGCCCCTGGCGTCCACTGGGTATGCCTCTGTTCCCTAGGTATGGTCTGTCTGCAGGCCCACCACCCCATCTTTTGTTGCTGCCTAGGGCTTTTGGTTTTGGGCATTGCCGGTGCCTGCCCACTGGGGCTGTTGCTGTGGTTTCCACCTCTCCCTCATGAGAGTGGTCATGATCATGTGCTCAGGTGCATAAGCCTTGGTGGCCTTGGCCTTTGCCCCACCCCCGTAGGTGGCATTATACTCAGTCCTGAGGGCACTGGTGAGCACCTTTGCTCAGCTGCGGGTCTCCACCTGTTTCTGGGTTTTCACCCCGCCCTTGCAGGAGGATCCCGCTCATGGAATGGCTGATAGCCTTGTTTCTACTGGCTGGGCAGGACTGCATGCCCACGCTCAGCTCAGTAGCAGAACTCTGCCTGATCTGGGCTTTTGGCTCCACCCTCGCAGGAGGAGCTTGCTCCCAAGTCAGGCCACAAGCCTTGGTTCCACGGGTGGGTCAAGGCTGTGCTCCTGCATCCTTGCTCAAGGGCTGGTCTCCACCCCTTCCATGGTTCCCACCCTTCTCCCACGGGCTGGATTACAGTTTGCCAGCAGCTAGGCTTGACCACTTTTGCAGCCTACTCCTCCCCAGCTGGGCAAGACTGAGCTCACATGTGAGCCCAGTGGCAGCCAGCAGGCTTCTGCCCCTGCCAACAGAACCGCCCCTCTGTGTCCTGCATCTGCCCTATCCAGTGCACCCTCAGCCATGTGGGGTGCGGGTGCTGCAGCTCAAACCCTAAGACTCACTACTGTAGCCCCAAAAACTCCTTCCTTCTTAGCAACTCTGCTCTCATTGCCATGGGAGAGCTTTTTTGGCTGCTCTCCTGCTTCCCTTTGCTGGTATTGCTGTTTCCAGGGGAAATATTCACTTCAGATTTGGGGAGTAACTCGACCCAGGGGTTAGGGTGGCTGTCTCCCAAAATGTTTCTCCCTGTGCCTCCTAGATTACACTCTCTTCCTGCTACTCTGGTATTCTCTTCTCTCTCCCTCCCCCAGAGCCCCGAGTGAGTGGTTGTGAGAGAAGTGTTCTGCACGGTCCCTTTAAGAAGAATCCTGGGTCTGAGAAATCAGACTCTTTCTCACAAACAGTATCTTGACTTGTTTCCAGCTAAATACTGTCCTTACGCCTCTTCTAGGCTCTGGGGCTGCAGGCTGGGGTTTTGTTCCTGGGGCTCAGGACCTCCGCCTCTCTGCTAAACTCACTTTCTGCCACGCAAGTCTCTCCCAGCTGCCGTTTGCTCTGGGGAGATGGGCAGCCCTCTCCATGTTTCTGCTTTTCCTACCAGTCTCGGTGTGGCTTCCTCAGTGTTCCTTGGTTGAAGTGTCCTCAGTTTTGCCACTGATTTCTGAACATTAGTTTTACATCCTGCCACTTTACTTAATTTATTTATCAGGTCTAGTAATGTTTTGACTGATACTTTTGGGTTTTCTATGTACAGTTTCATATCATCAGCAAATATTAATGGTTTTACTTCTTCTTTTCCAATTTGGATGCCTTTAATTTGTCTTCTTGTCTGATTGTTGTGGCCAGGATTTCCAGAACTATGTTAAATAAGACTGATGAAAAGGAGTTTCCCTGCCTTTTTCCTGATCTTAAGGGGATTGCTTTTAATGTTTGCTTACTGAATATGATATTGGATGTGGGTTTGTCCTAGATGGACTATATCATGTTGAGATATGTTCCCTGTATTCCCACTTTGCTGAGAGTTTTGATCATAAATGAGTGCTAGCTTTTATCAAATATTTTTTCTGCATCTATTGATATAATCATGTGATTTTTATCTTTCCTTTTGTTTATGTGATGAATCACATTTATTGATTTGCAAATATTGTATCAGCCTGTCTCTCTAGAACAAATCTCACTTGATCATGATGTATGATCTTTTTGATGTATTGCTGGATGTGGTTTGCTAATATTCTCTTGAGAATTTTAGCATCATTCATGAGGTATATTGTCTTATAGTTTTCTTTCTTTGTAGTGTCTTTACCTGGTTTTGGAATGTGGACAAGCTTGCCTCATAAATGGAGCTTGGAAGATTTTTCTCCACTAAATTTTTTGAAATAACTTGAGAAGAATAGATGTTAGTTCTTTTTAAAGTGTTTGGTAAAATTAGCCTATGAAGCCATCTGGTCTAAGCCTTTTGTTTGCTGGAAGTTTTTTGATAACTGTTTTAATTTCATTTGTTGTAATCAACCTATTTAGGTTTTTTGATTCTTTCATATTGAGTTTTGGAAGATTTTATGTTTTTAGGAATTTATCTATTTCACCTAGTTTGTCCAAATTTTTTACATATAGAACTTCATAGTATTTTCTTTATAATTCTTTGTATTTTGGCAGTGTCAATGGTTACTTCTCCACTTTTATTTCTAATTTATTTATTTGAGTCGTCTCTGGTTTTTTCTTGATGAGTCTGGTTAAAGGTTCATCAATATTGTTTACCTTTTCAAAGAACCAGTTATTGGTTTCATTGATCATTTGTACTGTTTTATTTAGCCTCTATATCATTTATTTCCTCTCTGATCTTAATTATTTCCTTCCTTCTACTTCCTCTGGGCTTTATTTGATTTTTTATTCTAGTTATTTTAGGTGCAACATTAAGTCATTTACGTGAGCTCTTTCTGGCTTCTTAAGGTATGTCTGTAGTGCTATGAACTTCCTTCTCAAGACTGCTCAGGAGAATGTACCATGAGCACTTGAAAAGAATATATATTTTGCTGTTTTGGGGTAAAAGATTCTGAAGATATCAATTAAGCTCAGTTGATCTAGTGTGTCATTTAAGTATGTTGTTTCTTTGTTAATTTTTCTGTCTGGAGGATCTATCCATTGATGTAGTGAGCTATTAAAATTCTTACTATTACACTATTTCTGTTGATCTTGCCCTTTATGTCCATCAAAATCTGTTTTATAGATTAAGTACTGCTATATTAGATAAATAAATATTTACAATGGTTATATCCTCCTGTAGAATTGCTCCCTTTATCATTATGTAGTGACTTTTTTTATTCCTTATGATAGCCTTTGTTTTAAAGGCTATTTTCTCAGACATAAGTATTGTTACCCCAACGTGTTTTTTTTTTCATTGCCATTGCATGAAATACTGCCCTTCACTTTCAGTCTATGTGTATCTTTTGTTCTGAGATGTTGTTCTTATAGACAACATATACAGGTCTTGTTTTTTTATCCATGCTATTGTCCTATGCCTTTGATTGGTGAACTTAACCCATTTATATTTAAGGTTGTTATTGATATGTACTTATGTATTGCCATTTTATTCTTTATATCTATAATCTTCTTTCTCTCAAATTTTTTTCCCTTTGCCCTTTCTATAGCAGGCCCCTTAACATTTTTTGTAGTATTGGTTTGGTTGTAATGAATTCCTTGAGTCTTTCTTTGTCTGGGATGCTTTTTATTTCTCCTTCAATTTGAAATAACCATGATAAATAATGTAGTCTTTGTTGTAGAGTTTTTTTGTTTGTTTTTTTGCATCACTTTGACTATTTATTGCCAATCTCTTCTGGACTCAAATGTTTCTGTTGAGAAGTTAGATGTCTTTCTTATGGGGATCCTCTCTAGGTAATTAACTACTTTTGTTTTGCAGCTTTTAGTATTCTTTGTTTCTTAACTTTAACATTTTAATTATGATGTGTCTTTGTGTAGGCCTCCTTAGGTTTTCCTTTTTTTTTTAATGAGACTCTCTGTGCTTTTTAAACTTGTGTGACTTTATCCTTTATCAATTTAAGAAAATTTTTTAGCTATGACATCTTTAAACATGAAATCTATCCCTTGTTCATTCCCTTCTCTTTCAGGAACCCTTATGATGTGGATGTTGTTTCTCTTCATGTTGTTACAGAGCTCTTTTAGAGTTTCCTCAGACTTTTTAAGTCTCTTCATTATGCTGCTCTGCTTCTATGTTATTGTTTATCTCTAAATAGTTGATTCGATCCTCTGCCTCATCCAGCTTACTGTTGATTCCTTCTAGTTCAATCTTGGTTTCTGTTATTGTACAGTGGTACCTTGAGATACGAATTTAATTCATTCTGTAACCAAGCTTGTAAGTCAGTCAACTCTTATACCAAACTGCCGATACTGAAACTGTGCACCAATGCACCTAGTGGCAGCTTCCTGAATCACACACAACTCATATCTCAGAATTTCGCTCGAATCTCGAACAAAAATATGAACCGAGTTGCAGCTCATATCTTAAAAAATTTGTATGTTGGTCTGTTCATATCACAAGGTACCACTATATTTGTCATTTCTGACTGGTTCTATTTTATGATTTCAATGTCCTTTTTTATGCTTGCTATCTCCCTATTTTGGTACTTATTATGACCATCCATTATAGCTCTAAGGTTCTTGAGCACTCTAAAAATAATTATTTTAAACTCAGTATATGGTAGTGTGGTTACTTCTACAATGTGTTCATAAAGTCAGGGTGCACTTTTGACTGGTCACAGGAAAGCAACAAAAGATGATAGAAATGTGAAATCTACATCAAATAAAGAAAAACCTTCCCAGTTTCTGTAGGATGATGTGGCAGCATATGTGCATGCACAGATGATGGCATAACACCGTGTATACAGCAGAGCAGCCCACGGCCATGCCAGTCGAGATGTGGATGGTACAGAGGAAAGTTCAGTGTGTTCTGTGGCTCGCTAAATTTGAATCCGTGACCAAAGTGCAATGTGAATATTGGCATGTTTATAACAAAGCACCACCACATAAGAATAACATTATTTGGTGAGATAAGCAGTTAAAGGAAACCAGCAGTTTGGTGGAGAAACCCCGTACTGGTAGGACATCAGTCAGTGACGAGTCTGTAGAGGCTATATGAGATAGCTACCTAAGGAGCCCTAAAAATCTGTGTGTGAGCCCACATCAAACTGCATTGAATAGGCATGAAACTGGGTGAGTTTTCTTTTTATTTGGTGCAGATTTCACATTTTTATCATCTTTTGTTGCTTTCCTGTGACAGGTCAAAAGTGCACCATGACTTTATGGACACACTGTATTTCATTTAGTTCTTTTTCTTGGGATTTCTCTTGTTGATTCATTTGGGTCACATTTCTCTGTCTGCCTGTTTTTTCTGTGCATTAGGTAGCACTGTCTGACTTTGAAAGTTTTGTACTATCTTTATGAAGAAGAATGTCTCAGTGGTACTGACCTCCAGACCACCTATTTTCCTTGTTCTAGGAATGGTTCTTGAGGGTAGTATTTTTCCCTCCTGTTGTATGTGAGTATTGAATGCAGTTAGTCTAATCCAGAGACTAATCTCTTAGCAACTACTGGATACAAAAATTTTATTTCTCCCCAGCAAGGTGAGCAGCAGGTTCAGATTGATTGAGGCCAACAGTCCCCTCTGCAGAAGTTCTTACAGCTGGTGAAACCCTGGTTTCAGGTGTGAAGACTTAGCAAGTCCTCTCCTGGGATGGACTGTGCCCCCCCCCCCATGAACTAGCTAAGCCCCTCAACCTGACCCAATTATCAGCTCACAGGGACTCATATTTTATATGTCCATGCTCCAAGACTCTCTCCCTTCCCCCTGTGAAATCCAGCCCAGCAGATCAGGAGATACAGCACCCATTCTGGCTAGCTGTGTAGTTCTACACTGTGCAATGCACACGAGCCACTCTGCTGGTGCTGAACACATAGAGCAAACTTGCCTCAGCTGGGCCAAATATGTGGAAACCTTCCTTAGGATACCACACTTGCAAGGTTTGTTAGGCCCTGAAATGATGCTCTTTGCAGCTGACCTCTGGATGTGTAAGCCCTGGGCCTCCCTGGAAGGGATTTGGCACAGACCAGTAGGAGACACTGCCTGTGACTGGCCCTCAGCAACCTTCTTAGATCTACAAGCAATCCAGTGTTTGGGGTTACATCTGCTGGGCCCAGGTGCACATGGAAATACCAAGCCACATGCTTAGGCTGGCTTGTACCCACATTGGGCTTGGGGGAAGTTTCACAAAAGACCAAGGTTTCCTGAATCTCGCCTTCTGTGGTCTCTGTTTGCTGGGTGCTTATTGGGATGAGTCACTAAAAAATCTTGTGGTAGTCTAAAGCCTGAGGCAATTCAGGGATTAGGAAGGGTGGTAGGTGTGGCTCTTCCTCAGGTGTCAGTCTGTCTAAACTTTTACATACATCTCAGTTGGGTATGGCTCCAGGATTCTAGTGGGAGTGGCCTCTGAGACCCAGAGGTGTGGTCTTCCCACAGTCATGACAATTTTTACGGAGTTTCCTATGAGGCAGAAGCACCAATTGGAGTGAGTGCTGGGGAAAGCTCCAGCCTCAAAGCCAGAAAACTGAGTCACTGATGCACCTCCTGCTTCTTGGCTTCTCAGAACAACCTTGTGTGCATGGGTGGGTCAAGAGAGACTTCTGAGGGTGGGGCAGTTGCTTTTCCCCAAGCTGATGCCACTCAGAGGGGACTGCTCCATCCAAGAAAGATGATGACTGCCATATTGGAGAATGACTCAGTATAGGGGTTCTGTTGGTTGTCCCCCAGCATGTCTCTCCCTGGGCCACCAACTTTATACTCTCTTCACGCAACTCTAGTCCTCTCAGCCCTTCCTCGAAAGGAGCCCAGGGAAAGTGGCTGTGAACAAGATTTTTTGCACTGGCCCTTTAAGATGGAGCCTGTTTCTCCGAGAGTTCCAGTCTCTTTCTTGCAGAAAAAAAACCCTGTTCTTTTCACTGCCAAATGCTATATGGTTGTCTCTTCTAGGCTCCAGGGTTCCAGATTGGGTTTCTGGGCCTGGGGATGAGGACCCACACCTCTGAGAGCCACCTTCATCTCAGTGAGAGTCCCTCTGGACTCTTAGCCGCTGATTGCTCCTGGAGTTAGGGAGCCGTCTCTGCATCTCCACCCTTCCTACCAGTCTCAGTGTGGCTTCTTCTATGATCCTTGGTTACAGACTCCTCTTTGTTTAGTCCAAAGTTGGTTTTTCAAGATAACTGTTCTTAAATTAATTTGTAAACCAATTTGGCCCTGGGAGGTGATAGTTGGAACATCTGCCTCCTCTATCACCATCTTGGAATTCTGACCAGGCAGTTGTTAAAAAGAACAAATTACTCTGAGCTTACTTAAAAATTATTACTTTAACACTTCCTCTGCCGGAAACATGAATAGAGTTTTCTGTGATACTTAGAGTTAGAGCTCAATGGAGCTTTTGAAGGTAAAACCTATGATTGGGCCCTGAGGAGCTTTGATCTTTCAAGCTAGTCAATATTTCATCTCCAGCAATTATTTAATCACCATTTAGGTGTTCCTAATAGGCTCCAGCAGCAGTTTCTGCTCCTGGTAAACTGTGATTATCCATATTCACTGTCTCTCCACTTTTCAAGTTAGTGGTTTGACCTGCAATCTTAGTTCTCGAACAAATTTTCAGTTTGTTTAGTTTTTTTCTTGGAAAACAAACAAACAAACAAACAAACATGATCCCAAACTTTTTGTATGTTAGACAGGAAACTGAGTCATTAAAGCCTACTTTTTAGATATTACAGAGTGGATATATTTATTAGGAAAAAGAGAACTTAATAATCATTGGATTCTTTCCCAAGTCTGATTATTTTTATAATTGTAACAAATTTTGCTGCATATATTCAAGCAGTTGCAAAGCCATTAAATAGTTCTTTGATTTTACAGCTTTGAAGCAATATACAAAGAAGGTGGTGGCAAATTTTATATACACCATGAGGGTGATATCTGGGCCTCAGCTTATCAGTTCTGCTGTGGTGTAGAAAAAGTTGTTTCCTATCTATGGATATCACCTCCTTCACCTGTGGAATAAATTGCAATTTTACATGAATATTCTGTTATTCTAGAGGACGATTCTTGAAAGGATTCAGAGCAAAAATGTGCCTAGTTTTTACACCCAACCTTAGTTCTTATACATGAAATACTTTATTGGCATTAGCAAATAACTTGTTGTCAGCAGGGATCTGGGTACCCTATCTGGCCGTTTTCCATTTTCTAAATGGAAAGGGGAGGTCTTTCTGGTGTTCCCATTTATTTTAAACATAAGAAATATAGTTCCTGTGGTTCCTGATGGTTAACAGATCTCCTGAAAATTAGACAAACTGGACTCAGTTGGACAAGGTAGTTTTTGAATAGCTGACTAAGTGAAAGGGTGATAAAAGCTACAGACATTAAATACTGATTTTCAGCCCTTAATACTCAAATTACTGAATTTGTCAATAGATTCTGTTAGAACATAAAAAGTTCAGTCAGGCAGTTGGTTATTTAGGCTAATATGCTCCAAAAAGGTAGACATTTTTTTCCTTCTATATTGATTTGAATATATTTTTCTATGAACTGAGCAAGTAGATTTTCTTTTATTACTGTGTAGGCACAGAATGGTTCCACTACTGGCCTGTATGAAATAAATTGACATTTCTTCTGTACTTTCATCTTCTAATTAATTAAAATATCATTTACTCAATATATCTGGCATGTCAGATACTATTTCAAAGTTTGAAAATAAAGGTATAAAAAATTATAGGTAAGTCTTCAAAGAATTTCCAATTTTGTATGAGAAACATCCTAGTGAAGTTAGGTCTCTGAAAGTTACACAAGAGTTAGAGAAATTGATATGAGTCAACCTAAAGATGGTAAATAAAATCAAGAATGCAGATGAGTTCCACCAAAGAATGAAACCTTGAGAATCTCTAATACTTAATTTTTAAAAGTTTAATGATTTTAGAGAGAGGAAAGAAGAGAGAGGAAGAGACAGAAGCATAATTTTGTTCCTGTATGTGCCCTGACCAGGGATCAGACTGGCAACTTCTATGTATTGGGAAGATGCTCTACTAACTGAGCCAGACAGCTAGAGCTCCCCAATATTTAAAGAGTCACAGTGATAGAAAAAACTACTGAAAAGAAAAATTCAAAGAAGTAATTATAGAATTAAAATTTTGTCTTTGTTTGAATTCCATAATTTTGTCTTTGTTAAAACTCCAAGACAAAATTTGAGTGCAAGGAATTTATCTGGAATGATCCTAGGAAGTAGCAGTAGATGAGAGAAGAAGTGAGACAGGGAAGAGGATAAGACCAGTAAAGGTTGATTTATGGAGTAGGTTACAGTTGTGAGTGACTGAAGTTTAACTTTACTGTGGAACTCTGAGACCCAGGATAGATACGTGTTGTAAAATTGTCTTGCCTTTGGGGTGAAGTGGCTGAAGTATCTGTACAGCAATTACTGTGAAGTCATTGATTAGGGGTAATTCTTAAAGGTTGTTAATTCCCTGATACTATTGGCCTGTCACATGTTAATTGAGTGGGTTCCAGTAGTCAGAGAACCCTCAGGCAAAAGAGAATCTGGTGCTGGTGGTAATAAGTCTGGGCTGTCATGCATGGAAATGTTAAGTGTTTAAGAGTTGTGGATGGAACATTAATGGCACCTTTTATAGTTTAGTGTCATGGAGGTCATGGGAAGAGTTTCTGGGAGGCAGGAGTAATGAATAATGCCATAAAAGATGAACAAATCAAATAAGTCAAAGAGGAATTCAGAATGAGTCATAAACAAAGTGGAGGATGCTAATAGAAATGGAAAAAAAAAGTAGATATCATAAAGAGGAGATAGGGAATGAATAATTGATAAAGAGGTAGGAAGACATGGAATGAGTGTGTGAATATTTATAACTAAGAATTAAAAATGCACAGAAAGACAAATAAAACTATTGTTAAAAATAAAAATACCCTTTTATGTTTTAATTCCTATAACAGTATATTCAGGTGATTCTCCTTGAACTGCCAAGTCTGGCTTAAGCGCTACTTCTTTTCTTTTGAACATATCCTTTGCTTATTTTATAATGAAGTTGACAGCACAGACTCCAAATTATTCATTTACTGTCTATGCAGGGATGGCATCAGGTAGAGACATTGGGGCTCCATTTGGTTCATTTGAAACATAAAGCTCTGAATTACTTTGTGCCCACCCATCTTAGGATACATGAATAAAAACTAAACCAGCATCCTGGGGGGTAGAAACCTGGTCACACAGTGTCTATTGCAAACAGGTTAGTCACATCCTTGATGTTTTGTCCTGATACACTGACAAGCTGTTGCATTGCAGTCCACCATCAGAATGCAGAATGACTTCTTTTTAGCAATTCCATTTTTCCTAAGCAGGCTCTAGATGGAGATATTCATCTACTGTTCTTTTGTTTTCTCAACAGTAGAGGTGAACAATATACTAAACAACAGATAAAGTAAATTAAAATTATTCCTCATGTTTAAGTCTCTTAAAGCCTCACAGAAATTATCTAGAGTATTACTGAAGGCAAATATGAAAAATTAGTTTTGATTGTTAATCTGGATAATTTATTAAAGTGCGAGACTGCTGCATGTTACCTCTTTTATATATGTACATTTTCTAAATAAGGTACAAATCAATTGCTTATTTTATACAAAATAGATTTAATCAAAAATACAACGGGGTCCAAACATTTCCATTTATCTTTTAAAAATCTGCATTTTGTTAACAATAGGGACTAGCAAAGTCAGTACACACAGAGAGAGAATAAGCAAAATTTGCAAAAGTTTTCACATAGATTTTAACATTTAGGTAAGGCTAAAGGAACAATTTTGATTTTTATAATAGAATAATCTTGGGCATCTCTTTCCCAGTAAATGGGCTATTCTGTACCCTGAGTACATAAGTTTACAGAAGGGGAATGAATATGGATACCAGAGAGAGACATAGGGCGATGGAAGAACTAACTCTTGGCACACTGGGCTAGCAGTAACCTCTCTGAGGTTCTATTTTCTGTGCTGTCAAACCAGGAAAATCTTCCTTGCTGTATTCCTCTGGAGGACTAAGGTAAACACAAACGACATTGTGACGCAGGCGCGGCAGGGCAGAGGACTGACAGGCAGCAGCGGACCGGCCTCTGCACAGTGCCGCAGGGACTCTGGCTGCTGCTCCTGATCTATGCCATATGCACCGGGCTTCTCTGGCGCTGGCACTCGGGAGCTGGGCCAGACGGCAGAACTGGGAGCTTGGGGCCTGCAATGCACCCGGCCTGCCCGTGCCCCCTGGTTCTGGCCCTGCAGCGGCGCCCACGCTTCCAGCTGCTCTTCAACATCTCGGTCCCAGTTCCCGTAGGGGGAGGCCTCCTCACCCCGGAGCTCTGGGATGGCCTGAGCCAGCTCTCAGAGCCCTACAGCTGGCACAGCGTCTCCGGGGAAGTCATCGCCTCCACCCTGAGCCTCCTGAACTGCTCGGAAAGCTGTTGGCCGCCTTGCATTCGGTGCGCCGTGGTGGTCAACAGGGGCATCTTGAAGGGTTCAGGCCAAGGCCGCTGCATCGACGCCCACGACTATATGTTTTCATGACTCAACGGGACTGTGATCAAAGGTTTTGAGGAGGATGTGGGCACCAAGACCTCCTTCTACGGCTTCACGGTGAACTCTATGAGGAACTTCCTCACCAGATACAGGGACCAGGGTTTCCTGTCTGGGCCACAAGTACCAGATGTGTGCTATATCTTCATCCCTTCCAGCGCCCGTGACTATCTGATGCTGCAATCTGCTATTTTGGGTGTGCCTATCACTGAGGGCCAAGACAAAGGGGACGTGCCACAGACCTATTTTGGACCAGATGCCCTTGCAGGGAAATTCAAGCTACTATACCCAAACTTCATATACTACCTGATAGAGAGGTTTCTGAATTCAAACTTTATTGACAGAGGTGCTAAAGACATATACATGTTTGGTATCAGGGCCCTCATCCTGCTGACACCTTTGCATACCTGTGACTAGCTTAATGCCTATGGATTTATCACAAAAAACTACTGGAAATTTTCTAACTACTAATTTGACCAAATAAAGGAGTTACTGAAATTTTACCTATTCTAAACCGTGATCTGCATCTTGAGGCCTGTTTGTGGAAAGGCTTGCACCAGGCTGGCATCATCCAGCTGTACCATCCCTGACTCCGACTGACCCCGATGTTCCTCGGCCCTCTGTCTTTGCAGAGCCTTGGCTTTCATCCTTTCAATGGAAGAAACCTCCTTCTTTTCCTTTTTTTTTTTTAAACCTATGAAAGGAACTCCATTTCTGCTCTACTATCCCTTCACCTTAAAGGGGGGATGCAGAAAGTTGGTTCATGACTCTCACCAAATGTGAGCCATTAGGTATTGCATCTGACCCTTCTAAGAGATCTCCCCTAGACATTCCAGCCTTAGCCAGGGAAAAACAGACTGGCTTTGCTGCATTTGTTCTAAAACAAAAGATACCCCCCCCCCAAAGTTAAGACATACCCTTAGCTAGCAGAGGCAGGCATACCTCAGTTTAGCATCTTAAAGCCAGCATTTATTTAGTATCGTGATTCTATAGGGATGTCAGTCCAGCCATTCCAGACCTACCAGTTAACCAAAATCAAGCAGTGGTACAGGCAGATGCACAATGCCTAGCCTCAAATTGTTCCACTAGCTACATCAAGATTTTACAAAAAACTCCAAATCAAGTCTTCAGCAACTCAAGGATAAGTCTCAAAAATTTTTCTGTAAGATGTTCATTCTCTGAGAACATGACCGACTTGCCTCTGCTCCATGGGGAGTGGAGCCTTCTTCTCTGATACAGTTGAAGCACATAAAGAAGCAGAAAAGAAGAGATAATGTAATCTGTCTTCTTTCTTTCTTTCTTTCTTTCTTTCTTTTTCTTTCTTCCTTTCTTTCTTCCTTTTGCATTGATGATGTAGAGAAAGCAGATGATGTAGAGAAAGCATATAAAATGTAGGGTGAAGTGTGAGGTAGACTGAACATTGACAGGGGAGGGAGATTGGGGGGACTGGGTTGATATTAAATGTGCTCAAAAATAAAGATGATTAAGAAATACAAATTGGTAGTTAAGAATAGTCACAGAGATGTACTTATAATGTAGAGAATATAGTCAATAATAGTATAATAACTTGGTATGGGGCCAGGTGGATACTTGAACTATTGAGAGAAGCACTCTATAAAGAACTATGCTGTACAGCCAATACAGAATAATATTTAATGTAAATTGTAATTACTAAAAAGGATCAGGTGATGTTTTTGAGTGTTTGATGAGGGTGTCAATAATACTAAAGACTGCTTACCAATGGAGTAGATTCCATTACAGATGTATAAATATTTTGTCACAAAAAAAGCCACTAATGGGTAATGAATCCTCAATCAAATCACAATTTCAATTAATCTGAACTAAGGTAGCTGATAACCAGTTTAATGGTTTTAGTTGGATTAGGGCTGTACATTCTGGGCTTTTATTGAGACTGGTTAAGGAAGCATCATCCAACATATTATCACCATACAGCCTATTTTACCAAGATTTTACCAAGTCTTGTGATTTCATGTCTTGGTAACTAGTAGCTTCAGACAGTCTTTTTCACAAGGTGTTTAGCTGAGAAGCGACTTCCCAAGGGAGCATTTGCCTTGAAAAATTCATCAAGGACCAGAATATGGCCTTCAGTTCTGTAGTTTTGGAAGATAGAGTTTATAAACACATAACACTAGGAATAAATGAACTCAACAACTAGAACCAAGAGACCAATGTATATTAAACTGTGACTATAATACATTTACAGAAAAACCTTATATACAAAATATGGTTGTGATAGTGTTGTAGAAGATGTTATATACAAGGGAGGCATTACAATAGCCTTTGAATATTAACAGGGTACTCAGGATAGATCCAGCCTAACAGTGGAAGCTCAATTCTTGGAAATAAAGTTTTAGCTCTAATCCTTTGATCTGTTTTCCTGATCTTAAAAAGCCAGCTGATTTTTCTTTGCCTTTGTTACATAATCAGCAAAAGTGGGATGTGAATAAAGCACCAAAGGTGAGCTGTCAGTAAGTATAAAGAGCTAAGATAATTAACTACAGTAGATTGCATTGTTCAGAGAAGTTCAAGTCTTCTGCAACTCTAGTTGGTGAGATTGTTCCTATGCTCTTCAAGTTGGCATTTGAAATCCTGAAATGGAAAAACCTTTCCAATTTTTACAGGGGGAAGAAGGCATGGGTTAAGATTCTTTTCCTGCCCCCCCCCCCTCCTGGGATAATGATTAGCCAGGACAAGGAACAGCATGATTGAATTGCTTCTTTAGAGCAGACTGGGAAACCACACATGATAAACCTGGTGTATTGTTCAAATGTAGTTACATTTTTCACACTCCTTTACTGAGGAGTGACTCATATAATGCTAATTATAACACTGTTGGTCTCAGACAGGCAGACACACATCACCCACCCACCCCCACCCCCACACACACAGCTCTATTATATTACTGATCAGCATACTTAGTGTCTGCTTTTCCTATCACTGCAAGTAGTAGGTTGAACATTAATCTCACCAGCTAGATGTGGACTGACCTCATCACACATTCATGGCCTATGGGCCCCATCTGCTGCCTAAAGATCTCTCAGCACATTCCAAGTTTTTTTCCTCATTTAGAGCAACACTCACTAATCTCTACGTTTAGTCTCCTATAGTATTGTTTTATGTCATCACTGTGTTTTTCTTTCTTTCTTTCTTTCTTTCTTTCTTTCTTTCTTTCTTTCTTTCTTTCTTTCTTTGTGTGTGTGACAGAGAGAGAGAGAGAGAAAGAGAGAGAAAGAGAGAGAAGGACAGACAGGCAGGAAGGGAGAAAGATGAGAAACATCAGTTTTTCAGTGCAGCTCCTTAGTTGTTCAATGATTGCTTTCTCATATGTGTCTTGACCTGAGGGCTATAGCAGACCAAGTGACCCCTTGCACAAGCCAATGACCTTGGGTTCAAGCTGGTGAGCTTTGCTCAAACCAGATGAGCCCGCGCTCAAGCTGGCGATGTCAGGGTTTCGAACCTGGATCCTGTGCATCCTAATCCAATACTCTATCCATTACGCCACCACCTGGTCAGGCTGTCATCATTGTATTAAAATAAACACTTTTGGCTAAGGATATGTATGTGGTCACACTGTAAGTTTTGCAGTGGCCAGAGACATGACATAGAGGCATATACCTTGGAGATATTGTGGGTTCAGTTCCAGACCCCTGCAGTAAAGTGCATGCAAATGAGTCACACAATTTATTTTGTCCCTAGTGCACATAAAAGATATATTTATACTCTACATCAGTTTATTAAATGTGCTATGACATTATGCCTAAGAAACAATGTATATACCTTAATTAAAAAATACTGTATTACTGAAAACACTAACCATCATTTGAGCCTATTGAAAAATGGTGTTGACAGACTTGTTCAATGCAGGGTTGCTACAAACCTTTGATTTATTATTTTTTTTGAAAGGCAATATCTGCAAAGCACAATAAAGCTAAGTGCAATAAAATGTAGTATGCCTGCCATTCCATGTGTATGCTGCTCAGAGTGTACTTCCATGAGACTTTAGTGCACATTCACTCAGTGGATGCATTTTCAAGATACCAGTTCTGTTTCACTGCTGTAATACAGTAAAATTAGTTGCAGAATATTAAGATAATGAATCTAGATTTGGCCCTGGACAGCAGGCTCAGAAGTAGAGCATCACCCGGGCATGTGGAAGTCCTGGGTTTGATTCCCAGTCAGGGCACGCACGAGAAGCACCCATCTGGTTCTCCACCTCTCTGCCTTCCCTCTCTCTCTCTCTTTCTCTCTCTCTTCCCCTCCCGTAGCCATGGCTCTAATGGTTTGAACAATTTGGCCCCAGGTGCTGAGGATGCCTCCATGGCCTCACCTCAGGCACTGAAATAGCTCCGTTCAGAGCAACAGAGCAATGGCCCCATGCAGAAATCTGTTTCTGCTTCGCCCCCCCCCCCCCACTGAATAAAAAAAAAGAAAAAAGAAGAATGTAGACTTGGAAAGAGAATAACTTGGGTTTGAGTATGGCACCAAAAAGTACTAACTATGTGACCTTAAACAAGTTGTGTAATCTCTCAAAGTAGGCTCTATAGAGCAGCATTCATCCTCCCCCTCAGGGCTGCAGGTCCAATCCCCCTCTCTCCCCTCCCCACCACACCCTTGATGAGAATGTTGGTGGTGGTGGCTGGCAGCTTTGAATGAAGTTGCTCTCAGCTGAATGAAGCTGCTTCACCCAAGGTTTTACCTCCTCTCTGGGGGCCGACCTGTCTGCAATGATTGTTTGATGTAGAAGTTTCTCTCTTGACTTGATCTGGGACAATCTGAAAGACTATCCCGGTTCCAGAGCTTCCCCTGGGATCGCATGAGGTCTTTGTTGAGACTAATCGCAGCTCACTATCTCTCTGCCCAGTCCTCTGCAGATGCCTCCCCCCAGTACAATGACTGAATGCAAGTATCTGTTTGAGAGCCTATTTCCCCTAGCACATGCCAGCAACCCCTCTTCGAGTATTGTTAGGTCATTTAAATATAACTCATAAAGCACACATCACATACTGACAGAGTAAGTGGCTAAAGAAAGACATGTTGTTATCGTTCCTGTAACAAACTGAGGGAGGCTTTCCTCTTCAGGTGTCCCTCCCACCAGCACTGTCCTGTCCTCTTCCTTCCTTTTACCACTAAGCTTTTCAAACAGTTGCTTTGTGTCTGCTAACGTCTCTTTCTTTCCCAGCAGTATTCTTAACCATCTGTGATCTGCTTTTTTTTTTGTTTTGATTTTTGTTTGTATTTAACTTTCCTGTCACAACCCTGGTTACTTCATATGGAATAAGGCCTAAAATTAAGGCCCCCAGTGTTTTGTTTTTTTGCTGTGAGGGGCAAAGCAGGAGTACCTCAAATGGCCTAATCACAACTTCACCTCCCCACTCTGATCCTAAGAATACGATTTCATAGCTAAACCACCCTCTTTACTTTGGGGACCAGACACAGACCCTCCCTCAGCTCCTTGCCAATTATTTGAACAAGTCAACCATGCCCCTCCTTGGGAAGAAGGAGTCCCTCTACTCTCTTGGCACTACAGAAGTATGGTAGTTCACTCTGCTCCCCGACGCAACCGCATGTGGTCCAACGTGGCATATGGAATCCTCTCATACACTCACATCCAAGATGTGAGTATATGTGACTAGTAAACTGTTGCTGATACCTATACAGTGTCAGTTGTGTGTTTGTCCACCCCCATAATCTAAGTCAAGAATTCATTTCTCACCAACAGGGTGAAGAGAACACGATTGAGACACTCTACTAAAAGAAAGAAGACCTTTTCAGGGGCCTACTTTACTGTTATAAACGTCTATGTCTGAGATAAAAATAGTAAACAAGGCTTTACTCAGTTCTTGAATGTCTGTATGTGCAACAACACAGGCATATCAACCTTTGGTGTCCTATTTCAACAGTTGCTCCCTTGATGACTTGTGCAAATTATTTTGTCACCCAGGCCTCTAACTTTTGAATGCTTAAAGGCTGCTTAAGAAAATTGAGAAGGGTTCAGTGTTTTAATCAAAAGATACAGGTACAATGGATTTGTCTTTCAGTCACCAAAATGTAACAGTGAAATGCTCAGTCTTTCTGACTCTATCTTAATTCTAGCCTGCATTTTCCCTGTGGTCTTCAGGCAAATAGCTCCTGCTTTTGATACACTAATATCAGCAGACTTCTGCATGAGGCTTTAGTTTTTGGAAGAATAGTCTATTGCCAGCAGTTGCCTCTCATGAAGAGGTGGGGAAATATGTACTAAATAATTGTTTATCAAAGATTTGCAGGAGCCTCAAGACAGGACTCAGACCAGCAGGGTTAAATGAACTGAGAAAAAGAGATTAGAGAGGTTGTGCTTTTCTTTGGATTCCTGTTGGTGCCCAGGTATCTGTGGTTGTCCTGAACTTCTTGTTTGGGCCATTCTCTCTCTCCCTTACATAAAAGAAACCTGAATTCTGGACTTTTTGGATTTGAGGAAGCCCTAGGGCCCATCTTCTTGAGTTGATTATCAATAATCTCAACCAATAAACCATTCCTGACTTTAAATTCTGACATTTTGAATATCAGCCTTTGAAATGCCAGGCACACGGACCTTGAATCAGCAACAACTATGCCTTTTCAACTGTCAAGTCCAACTTTTATTTAAGGCTTTATTCTTTCTGTATCTCTCATTTATTTCATGTTTCACTTACACGCTTTAAGCTAATTATTTTCAAATATTTCTCTATTTTGACTTTGCTACTGAAAGACAGTTTCATATATATATTCAGCTACCAAATGGATAATTAAATGGCTGTCTTGCCATCAACTCCAATTCTACATTTTAAATATTTTATTTATTTATTTATTTATTTATTTATTTATTTAGAGACAGAGAGGGATAGATAGGGACAGACAGGAACGCAGAGAGATGAGAAGCATCAATCATCAGTTTTTCATTGTAGCACCTTAGTAGTTCATTGATTGCTTTCTCATATGTGCCTTGACCACGGGCCTTAAACAGACTGAGTAACCCGTTGCTCCAGCCAGTGACCTTGGGCTCAAGCTGGTGAGCTTTTGCTCAAACCAGATGAGCTGGGCTCAAGCTAGCAACCTCAGGGTCTCGAACCTGGGTCTTCCGCATCCCAGTTCGACACTCTATCCACTGTGCCACTGCCTGGTCAGGCTCCAATTCTACATTTTAAATGAATTTATGTTTTATTCAGTTCAATTTTTTTTCCTATGGCTGACTTACTCTTAATAGTCCATTTTCTTCACCTACATTTCCCAGTCTTCCTTGCAGATAGGTTGGAGCCATGTGACCAGTTTTGCTAATGAACTGTGAACAGATTGGTAGGTGTAGCCAGTCAATTAAGAGCCAATATTTTCCCTCCATTTTTCTTTCCCTCACAATGTCTTAAAAGCTAAATGTTCTTGATAACATAGCTACAATTAAAAGGAGAATATCTGCTCCACACTAGAATTTACCAGAATGTGAAATAATTCTTTAATTTCCATATGTATTTGTTACAAGTGAGAGTTCATGGTTGGGCACTGTGTCAACCTGGAGCAGTCATGTACTATCCAAAGGAAGCAGCCATGTTGCCATTGCACATTATTTGCATGTAGAGATGTGACTATAGTGCACCTATTCTGATTTTATTAGTTGAGTCCACAAACCCAGATTTTTATGGGAAATCTTCCAATGTTTAAAAATCAGTTCCAATTTGTTAATCACTATTTGGAACACACAAAATGTCTGTAGGCTTGTGAGCCACTTGTTTACAATTTACAAACTGAGTAATCTTGAAGTCTTTCTCTGCTCTGTTATGCTATGATCTTCTAATTTGATGACATGCCACTATATCCACTGGACAGATGTTCATACATTGGTCCAGAATAATATTGAGGTATCTATTTTATTAGAGCATAATACCACTTTAAAAACAAAACTGAGGCCTTGGCCAGTTAGCTCAGTTGGTTAGATTATGTCCTAAAATGCCACGGTTGTGGGTTTCATCCCTGGTCAGGGCATATACAAGAAGCAACATATGAATGCACAACTAAGTGGAACAACAAATTAATTCTTCCCTCTCTCTCTCTCTCTTTCCCTCTCTCACTTTCTCTCTCTCTCTCTTTCTGAAATCAATCAATAAACAATAAAAAATTATTTAAAAAATGAAAATAAATAAATAAAATCTAAGATAGTGTTTCCTTATTTCCCACCCCACATTCTTCAATTCTTCTTTCTGCTATTTAGAGCTTTCCTCAATACAGAGCTTCCTGGCCTTAAAATCTTGTACTATCCACTCTAGACAACCTTGACCTCACATAGATGAGCTGGTTTCATTTATTTCTCTTTACATATGTTTTCTCTGCTGTGCTTCATGCAACTGTCTTTGTTCCCTCTGCTTAACCAAATCAGATCAATTCTCAGGGGTCACTTAGCTCATTCAGAGCAACCTTCCTTGATCACCATAGTCATCACTGGACCACTGTTGTTTTCAATCCTTGTAGCATTTATAGCTCAGACCCATAAATTACTTTTAAACACATTATTACATATTGGAAGTAAAATTTCAAGGACATTAACACTTTCTCTCAAACCAGAATGAAGGCTGAACCATATCTCGACTCATGCCACTTTTATATTTCTTCGTGCTTAACACTACTCTCCAACTTTATGTGATACATCTTTGTGTCTCAGCTTACTAATGCCTAAACTGGATCACTCTAATACTTCTCCACTACCAACAGACTTGGTAACACTGTTTAGTATGGACAGGTGAGGTCATAACTTGAAAGCAGCCTATATTTGGTAGAAAGCAGACAGAAGGAAAGAGAAAAAGAGATTAAGCAAGTGGATGATGGGGTTAGAGGGATAGCACAGGGATAGCACAGGGCTAGAAGTGGGGACGTTTTATGTAACAAGCAGCTTTTTTTTTTTTAATTTAAGCTTTTTATTTTGTTACAGACAGCTAGACAAGGCCTCTACATTCTAGCATGTTTTCTTAATAATCACTAACCAAATGAAGGATTACAAGGGAAAACGATCATGACTGTTTAACAGGGAATTTGAATCCCCAAATAAATTATCTTATAAAAACTCAATTTTGCTTTTCCAAACATTTATGTATTGGTAAAAATGAAAAAAAAAAAAAAGGTCACACTTAAAAGAAAAATTTGTAGGCTCATATAGCAAGTTAAGACCATCATTTTTATACACTAGAGAATTCCTTCAAATATTTTACACAAATTTACATTTTCAAAAAATAAGTCAAATAGTTTTCCTATCTTTGCTTGGTCAACTGACGTGCCTTTTACCAAATTGACATTATACTGGACTGCAAATGCTATCCCACAAATAGGAACACGCCACTGAGGCTGGATACAAACATGTGCATGTTACATACGTGTGAAATGGCTAACACTGCAGTGCATACTACTGCCATAAGTAGTTTTACCCTATAAAGATCCTTTAGATTATCTCAAGTTGAACTGCAAAGAAACAGCAACAGAAACTGCTTTGATTATTGTAGACATTTGCTCAAGTATTTAAAAATGCAGAAATGATAATGCTTCAGGACTTAAAGATTACTGAACATAAGATCAAAGTCAACATTTTTTATGAAATTCTTGAATGTGGAGAGCATATTTAGCATGCTTATGTGGACAGCACATGAAGAATGTATATCACAGAACCCTGGAGTCTGTCGGTCTATTCCTGTTGTCTAAGTCTAAGTTTGACATGGCCTTGGATCCTTAAAAGATAAAGATTTAATCCAATAGTATTACATTAACTCTTTTTGATCTGATCACCAAATTGAAAAAGAAGTACAGTGGAAGGCGTACACCTTCATGTACTTGTATTTTTAAGGACAATTTAATTTTTATTGTCATGTGATATTTTGATTAACACATGCCAACAATAAAAGTGACTCCATTATGGGTTTTTCTACAACATCCGAGTATTTTATTGCTAAAGTATTCCAAAATGAATCTTCTAAATATTTTCTATTTTCAATAGCCTGAGAGATGAATCCAATTATTTTTAGCAATTACAGCTAAACTGGGATGGGGATAGCTGTGCTAAAACCCTGCAAACCAAGGCCCATCATCAAAATATTGAAAATGCTAATGCTTTTTGTACAAGACAGAAAACTGAGCATCCAAAGAGACCCTCGTGATTAATCAAGTAACCAATTAACAGCTGCTTCTCTGTTATCCAAGCTAATAGTGTTTCAAAGTTTCAAATTTTTGCCTTTATTATTATTGTGGTTTCTAGAGTCACAGTATCAATGCCAATGTCTAAGGCCCCTTTGCCCAGCAGTAACTGTGGGCAACTGAATGGCACCACTTGTTTTAAACTAAACAGCTTGATTCTTCTGCAGACAGTCATTTCCATTCTGTGCTTCTGCACAGACTCCTCTGGTGTCTCTTCTTTCTATTTGTTTCCCAGCTTCAACCTTGAGTGTTAATGTCTTTCCATAGAGGTAAAATGAAGTGCTACTGTTGGAGAGACAGCAAGGCACATCTGCTCTAGGACTCAGCATTTTCCGTACCCTTCATGGCTCTGTTCTCACAGACTCTGGCCTTCTGGTCTATAATTTCTGCCTCTCTGGGACTCTAGATTTGTCTGCTCCCTTGTGTCTTAGTGGACTCCTCACCATGGCTCTCTGTCTTCCAGGACTGCTAAATATGCAGGTGTTTCTGCCCCAGCGCCCTTCTCTCCCTGGCTCATTTTGAAGACCTCTGTACAGTATACTGCCCTGTCCTTTGTTATTTAATGATCACAGGCTTGAGGGGCAGTTTAGCTAAAATCAACTTGTTGATTTTTATTGAATGTTTACTGTGTCCTAAATGCTTTACTCAAATCAAGTCATTTTATTCCTTTTTTTTTTTAAGTGAGAGATGGGGAGGCAGAGACAGATTCCCACCTCCCACATCTACCCTTAGTGGGATCCACCTGGAAAGCTCCCTACCACGTGATGCTCTGCCCATACGGGCTGCTGCTCTCTGTTGCTCAGCAACCAAGCTATTTTAGCACCTGAGGTGAGGCCTTGAAGCCATCCTCAGTGCCTGGGACCAACTTTGCTCAAACCATTCAAGCCATGGTTGCAGGAGAGGAAGAGAGAGAGAGAGAGAGATGGAGGGGCAAGGGGGGGGGGGAAGCAGATGGTCTCTTCTCCTGTGTCCGTTGACCTGGATTCAAGCCTGGGGTTTCTACACACTGGGCCACTGTTCTGTCACTGAACCAACTGGCCAGGAGCAACCCATTTATTCCTGTGGCGACTTTGTGAAGTTTCTATTAATGTCCCCACAAAGTAACTTGCCCTTGGTCATCCAGATGTTAGGGGACAGATCCCATATCCAGATAATTTGTTTCCCAAAAGCTGAACTTTTAACCATCACATCATAAGGACTGTGTAAACACCTAGGTAGTAAAAGGGGAAAGCCAGAGAAACAGGTTGAATCATTTAATATTTAATATTATTTGTATCATGTGTCAGGCTCTTACACATGCTATAACAGATTTGAAGTTATACCAGTGACAATTTCACATTCTCTGAGTTCACAACCTAGTGAACACTAAAATAAAGGAGAGTGTAATCAAGACTAGATAGAAAATGTGGTCTGGTTGCTAAAAGAGCACAGAGGAAAGTATGAGCAGTTTCAGGACAGAGGATCAGGGGTCTTCATTTGTCTAGTCAGATCTTGATTATATTCAAGCACAGTATTTGAGAATTAGAAGGGAAGAAAGAGGGGAAGTCCAGGAAATAGAATAACAGAGGGAATGTCCTAAGGATGCAGTATGTACAGGGGAAGCACATGACTCTAGACGAGAACTAGAATGAGAGCAGAAAATAAACTTGAGAGGTTTAGGCCAGAAACCAGAAGATCTTATATAGAATCTGCATTCAGATTGAAAGGGGACACGTGCCAGTGGTTTTGAGTGCATTTAAGGAGGACTGATGGGGGCAGCAGAGTAAGATATAAACTGGAGCTAAGAAAAACCGAACAGAGGGGTCTAGAGGCTGGTGAAAGGTGAAGAGATTAAGCAAAAAGAAAAAAAAAAGCCTCACAGACAGAGAACAGTATGATAATTACTACAGGAAAATGAGGGGCAGGGGAGCTAGAGAAGCGGAAAGGGAGGGTGAATGGTGACAGAGGAGACATGACATGGGGGGGCGTGACCACACAATATATAGATGATGTGCTATGGAATTGTACCCTGAAAGCTATAGAATTTTATTAACCAATGTCAGCCCAATAAATTCAATACAAAATAAGTAAATAATGTGTAAGGTATAGCCTCCTGAGGAAGCAATGAAATTTCATCAAAGAAGCTGATGTAACTGACAAAATCCCAGAGTCTTATTTAATTTGCTTTCACCAATCTTAAGAGGTCTCCTTTCCCTTTATTATGGGTTATTGGAGTGTGGTTGGATTAAGCTGGTATCTCTAAATTTGTCCAGTATGAGCCACATAATGGCCAGCATGGTGTTCATCCTGGTTTTTACAACTGACACCTGATATTTTGAGCAGATGGCAACCACTTTAGAGGTAGGGACATAAATAAAACTTGGCCATGACCTGGAAGGCCCTTCACTCAAGGGCTGGCATCAAGATTCTCTCAGCCATGAAGTCCTCGGGATGTGGCATGAGGAGGAGATGGAGGTAGCGGCCAATGACTGGTAAGATGGCTACATCTAGAGTGCTAGGAGAAGTGAGCAACAGGCCTCCCCTCAGTAAGCCGAGAAATCCATCCCCCTTCGCTGAACTCACTGGAAAACAACTTATCCCCAATATGCATGAGGTTTACCTTTTGCTCTTTGCACATAGTGTGAATATTGAATTCAGCAAATGAGGAATTCTTACATGAGATTGTCTGAAATATTTCCATAGGATCAATAAAATGGAACTGTAACTCTTTAGTGGGTCTAAGTCCACAGCAATGTGGAGAAACCATTATCATGATTTACACTGGAATTTATCCAAAGCTGCTATGGGTCCCAAAATTAAGCATCCTGGGGTCTATCATGGCTGCATAAAAAACTGAACTGAGGATAACAGAAGAGAACACACATCAAAAAGCAAACCCTTTGTCTTTGACAAAATCTTTTTTTTTTTTTTTAATGAATCCCTAGAAAGTGGTATGCTGGTTACTTATATTATGTTCATATTATCCATCCAGATTTCCTAGCCTGTATTTGAGAACCAGGGCCTGGGAAGGAACCCCTCTCTGCTGGCTGGCGGGGATTCCCAAATGGCTAGTTTAATTGAGTAGTATCCCTTAAGTCTTTGTGTTCCCCAGCTAAATGCTCTTGGAGCAATTCCACTCACAGCTCTGCTGCTGACACTGCTGGGGACTTCACGGGTTCTACGCTCAGGCTGGCTCTTTGCTCCTTCAGCCAGACTTTACTCTTCCCTAACCCAGTTCCTCATTGAGGCTTACTAGACCACATATTCACGCCTTTTTTATTACTAGTTTTGTACTAGTTTTTCACTGCTGCTGTTAACAAATCATTGCAAAATTTAAGAGCTAGCACAGAGTTATCCAAACTACAAAGTCAAAGTGAACAGTGCCCGCAAGTCTGCCCCATTTAAGACTCCAGCCCCAACTCTGGAAGTTCCCAGTTTCACCCTTACTGCAGACTAGCTAGATACAAGTTCTAGGGTTCCCACTACCACTCAGGTTTCATAATTCTGTAGAATGACTCATAGAACTCACTGAACAACTTATCACAGAGAAAGGATACAGGTTACAAATAGCCCCAGGAAGAGCTACACAGAGCAGAGTCCGGGAGGGGCCCAAAGGCAGAGCTCCTGGCTTTGCTGTCCCATTGGATCCACAGAGGGTGTTCCCTCCTCCCAGCCACTGTGTGGAACACAAAGCATGGTCAACCAGGGAAGCTCACCCGAGCCTTTGGTGTCCAGAACTTTTTTTTAATCACATGCCCATGTGGCTGACTGTCAGTTGCCAACTCTCCCTAACAGACTAACATCTTTAGCACCCAAATCCTTCAGAGGTGATGGTGCATGATCCAAAATCCATATTGTAAATCATATTTTTAGACCATCCGGTGGCCAAAGCCCCCAGGCACACCAAGTCACTCTTAAAGACAGGAGGGTCGAGGGATCTGGACATTACCACCTAACAGCTGAAGTTAAAGGCCAGACTTCCCTTGGGCGAAGCCAAAGATCTTACTATATACAGCTTAAACAACACAAATTTATTGTCTTACAGTTTGATACGTTAGAAGTCTGACAGGGGTCTCACTGGGCGAAAACCAAGGCAATGGCAAGGCTGCATTCCCTTCTGGAGCCTCTAGGGGGATGATCTGTGTCCTGTTCATTTGGGTTGTTAGCAGAATCCAACACCTCGTGGTTACAGTACTGAGAGTCCTGTTCCCTTGCCGAGGGCTGTTCCGAATCCTACAGGCTGCCTGCATTTGGCCTCCTTCCTCCATCTGCAAGGCCAACAATGGCAGGTTGAAGTCATTAAATTCTCTACCTCCCTACTCCTCCTCCTACTGTGTCATCTCTCTGACTATGATATGAGGACTATGTGATTAGAAGGGTAACCAGATCATACAGGGTAACCGCCTTGTCTCAAAATCCTTAATTTAATCATATCTGCGCAATTCCTTTTATCATGTAAGGTAACATGTGTACAGGTTCTGGGGATTACGGCACGGACATCTTTGAAGGTCATTATTATGCTTACAACAGATACCAAACATGAATTTTAAAATGTGGTGTTGTTACCTTAATTCAAATGAAAGCATGAGATACAAACTTCTAAGCCATAACAGGGTCAGGAGAGGAAATAATTCCAGGTGGGAGGTTTTTCGTGGCCCATCAAATCTCATAGAAAGAGTTGGTGAGGATGGCTTTGTTTACTTTCTTCCCTCAACTTTTATACTTATGTGGTTTTATATTTTACAAACAATTACCAAGAAATGCCTGCTTACCCAGCAGTGTGCTAAGCACATTTGTTTGGTTTTCTCACTAAATCACTTAACACTAGGAAAAAGATACTTCAGATTTTCAGTTCAAAGATCAGGAAACTGGATTTCAGTGGGTTAACCAAAGTCTCACATTGAAGAAATAGTATCTCAGGGGTTTAAATATGGTTTTCTCTGAGTCTAGGATTCTTCAGACTGAAAAATGCTCTCTCTTCAGTTTTGTATCTAATATGTATGTAATATTTACATATACATAGTCTTATAAATATATGGTCGACATTTTTTATTTTATATATAAATTTTACTTTTTCTTCAACCTCTGAGAACCTAAGAGCAGAAAACATGCATCTAATTTTATCTGTTGAAAGGTTAAGTGTGCCTGGCCTGCAGTGGCGCAGTGGATAAAGTGTCAACTTGGTACATTGAGGTCTCCAGTTCAAAACTCTGGGCTTGCCTGGTCAAGGCACATATGGGAGCTGATGGTTCCTGTTCCTCCCCCCCCTCTCTCTTTCTCTCTCTCCCCTCTCTAAAATGAATATTGGTAAATAAAATCTTAGAAAAAAAGTTTAGTGAATCTTAGGTGCATATATTAATTTTTTAAAATATCTGATAAATGGGGTGGGGGAGGTGGAGGTGAGCAAAGTAGGGCAAAGGGGGACAAAAGAGGCTTTTCATGGGACAGAGGGAGCACATGGAGTTATATGGAGTTGTACATTTGAAGCCTGTATGGGTTTTTGAACCATATCATCCCAATAAATTTAATTAATATAAAATAACCCTCTAAACAATAACAAAATATTATCTGATAATTTCTTATTAGGTCAAAAATTATACAGTAAAGCTATTTTAAATGAAATTTAACAAGCTCAGAGGTTAGTTCTTTTAACAGCTAAAATCTCTACTCAGGTAAACTCTCAGAGTACGTGTAAAACACTTTCAGTGGACTCATCGACAAGAGGAAGGTAGGTATTTTAATTTTTATTGCTTTACTCTTTTAACTTGTATCTTCTCAGTTGGTTAAATTAATTCAAGGCAATTCTCAGACCAAAACTGAGGCAATTATTATCCTATCTATAAGAAGTAATTAATAGATCATTTATTTATATTCCTGGAGATTTAGATTTCGAGCATTTTCACCAGGTTGCCTACTCTGTCTGTACGTAGCGTGGCTCACTTCTCTTACAGTCCCTAGCTTGGACACTCTGTGTTATGAAACCAAGCATCAAAATGCTGTTTTGCACCTTTCTATTTAAGGGAACTTATCTTGGGTTTCTAATTCTTGTTCCCTCCAATGGCTCCCCTCTGTGGCCTCACTGACCGGAAGACCACTTCTGCCAGGGAGAAAGGTATATTCTGTCATTTCAGTAAAGTACATCGTGAAGATTGATTGCTAGAATTTCCTCATTCATTCAAAATGGGAAAGCAGAGCCAGTGGTCTCCTGTAATGACTTGGGGATGGCAGAGAACTGCAGAAACATCCAGATCAAGATGTGCTGGCTGGAGGACATCTGCTCCTCCTACAGGCGTCTTTGCAGAAGTAGTGTCTCTCACTCACTCTTCCTGGTGGCCCTGAGTCTCTTTGTAGGAACCCTTCTGCCTTCAGGTATTTCTCCAAGCTCCATGGGTTATAGAAAAAGTTATGTTATTTTTAGTTCTACCTTCTAGTAACTCTGTTTTTTTTTCTTTTTTACTAGACCTTTTTGTGGTAGCTGTGAGGCCATGCAACTAATTTATATATCCAGTTTTTGAAAGTTTCTTTTTGAAGGTCCAAAGAGTTTCACAAAGAAGTAAACAGACACCCAGAAGCACACATTTAGTTCCTCCCTTTAGTTCTTTTTCATCATGTCGGAATGGGGCGCTGACATGCCTGGGATGGGCATTCATTTACTCATGGAACTAATAGTGACACCTCCTTTGTACCTCACAGTTCTATGCATTGGGAAATAAATAGTATCACCAAAAATATGAAATTTGTCTCGTCATCAGACTTGTTTTCAAGTTGGAAAGAGAGATGATTAAATTATATATATATATATATATATATATATATATAATGTGTATACACTGATAGGTTATAAATCAGGGATAACTAAGTAACAAGGATAAAAACAAATTCAAAGTGGAAGGCTGGAAAACAATACTCCAAGCAAATAACATCCAAAAAAAGCAGGTGTAGCAATACTCATATCGGATAATGCTGACTACAAGACAGGAAAAGTACTCAGAGACAAAAATGGCCATTTCATAATGGCTATGGGGACACTGAATCAAGAAGACATAACAATTCTTAATATATATGCACCAAACCAAGGAGCACCAAAATATATAAGACAGCTACTTATTGATCTTAAAACAAAAACTGACAAAAATACAATCATACTTGGAGACCTCAATACACCGCTGACGGCTCTAGATCGGTCATCCAAACAGAGAATCAACAAAGACATAGTGGCCTTAAACAAAACACTAGAGCACCTGGATATGATAGACATCTACAGGACATTTCATCCCAAAGTGACCGAGTATACATTTTTCTCCAGTGTACATGGATCATTCTCAAGAACTGACCATATGTTGGGCCACAAAAACAATATCAGCAAATTCAGAAAAATTGAAGTTGTACCAAGCATATTTTCTGATCATAAAGCCTTGAAACTAGAATTCAACTGCAAAAAAGAGGAAAAAATCCCACAAAAATGTGGAAACTAAACAACATACTTTTAAAAAATGAATGGGTCAAAGAAGAAATAAGTGCAGAGATCAAAAGATATATACAGACTAATGAAAATGACAATACGACATATCAGAATCTATGGGATGCAGCAAAAGCAGTGATAAGAGGGAAGTTCATATCGCTTCAGGCATATATGAACAAACAAGAGAGAGCCCAAGTGAACCACTTAACTTCCCACCTTAAGGAACTAGAAAAAGAAGAACAAAGACAACCCAAAACCAGCCGAAGAAAGGAAATAATAAAAATCAGAGCAGAAATAAATGAATTAGAGAACAGAAAAACTATAGAAAAAATTAATAGAACAAGGAGCTGGTTCTTTGAAAAGATCAACAAAATTGACAAACCCTTGGCAAGACTTACCAAGGAAAAAAGAGAAAGAACTCATATAAACAAAATCCAAAATGAAAGAGGAGAAATCACCACGGACACTGTAGATATACAAAGAATTATTGTAGAATACTATGAAAAACTTTATGCCACTAAATTCAACAACCTAGAAGAAATGGATAAATTCCTAGAAAAATACAACCTTCCTAGACTGAGTCAAGAAGAAGCAGAAAGCCTAAACAGACCTATCGGTAGAGAAGAAATAGAAAAAACCATTAAAAACCTCCCCAAAAATAAAAGTCCAGGCCCTGACGGCTATACCAGCGAATTTTATCAAACATTCAAAGAAGACTTGGTTCCTATTCTACTCAAAGTCTTCCAAAAAATTGAAGAAGAAGCAATACTTCCAAACACATTTTATGAGGCCAACATAACCCTCATCCCAAAACCAGGCAAGGATGGCACAAAAAAAGAAAACTACAGACCAATATCTCTAATGAATGCAGATGCTAAAATACTAAACAAAATACTAGCAAATCGAATACAACAACATATTAAAAAAATAATACATCATGATCAAGTGGGATTCATCCCAGAATCTCAAGGATGGTTCAACATACGTAAAACGGTTAATGTAATACACCATATCAACAAAACAAAGAACAAAAACCACATGATCTTATCAATAGATGCAGAAAAGGCTTTCGATAAAATACAACACAATTTTATGTTTAAGACTCTCAACAAAATGGGTATAGAAGGAAAATATCTCAACATGATAAAGGCCATATATGATAAACCATCAGCTAACATCATATTAAATGGCACTAAACTGAAGGCTTTCCCCCTTAAATCAGGAACAAGACAGGGTTGTCCACTCTCTCCACTCTTATTCAACGTGATGCTAGAAGTTCTGGCCAGAGCAATCAGACAAGACAAAGAAATAAAAGGCATCCATATCGGAAAAGAAGAAGTAAAGGTATCACTTTTTGCAGATGATATGATCCTATACATCGAAAACCCCAAAGAATCCACAAAAAGACTACTAGAAACAATAAGCCAATACAGTAAGGTCGCAGGATACAAAATTAACATACAGAAGTCAATAGCCTTTCTATATGCCAACAATGAAACAACTGAGAAGGAACTCAAAAGAATAATCCCCTTCACGATTGCAACAAAAAAAATAAAATACTTAGGAATAAACATAACAAAGAATGTAAAGGACTTATATAATGAAAACTATAAACCATTGTTAAGGGAAATCGAAAAAGATATAATGAGATGGAAGAATATACCTTGTTCTTGGCTAGGAAGAATAAATATAATCAAGATGGCTATATTACCCAAAGCAATATACAAATTTAATGCAATTCCCATCAAACTTCCAATGACGTTTTTTAAAGAAATAGAGCAAAAAATCATCAGATTTATATGGAACTATAAAAAACCCCGAATAGCCAAAGCAATCCTAAAGAAAAAGAATGAAGCTGGGGGCATAACAATATCTGACTTCAAACTCTATTATAGGGCCACGACAATCAAAACAGCATGGTATTGGCAGAAAAATAGACACTCAGACCAATGGAACAGAATAGAAAGTCCAGAAATAAAACCACATATATATAGTCAAATAATTTTTGATAAAGGGGCCAACAACACACAATGGAGAAAAGAAAGCCTCTTCAATAAATGGTGCTGGGAAAACTGGAAAGCCACATGCAAAAGAATGAAACTGGACTACAGTCTCTCTCCCTGTACAAAAATTAACTCAAAATGGATCAAAGATCTAAACATAAGACCTGAAACAATTAAGTACATAGAAGAAGACATAGGTACTCAACTCATGGACCTGGGTTTTAAAGAGCATTTTATGAATTTGACTCCAATGGCAAGAGAAGTGAAGGCAAAAATTAATGAATGGGACTACATCAGACTAAGAAGTTTTTGCTCAGCAAGAGAAACTGATAACAAAATAAACAGAAAGCCAACTAAATGGGAAATAATATTTTCAAACAACAGCTCAGATAAGGGCCTAGTATCCAAAATATACAAAGAACTCATAAAACTCAACAACAAACAAACAAACAATCCAATAAAAAAATGGGAAGAGGATATGAATAGACACTTCTCCCAGGAAGAAATACAAATGGCCAACAGATATATGAAAAGATGCTCATCTTCTTTAGCTATTAGAGAAATGCAAATCAAAACGGCAATGAGATACCACCTCACACCTGTTCGATTAGCTGTTATTAGCAAGTCAGGTAATAGCAAATGTTGGAGAGGCTGTGGAGAAAAAGGAACCCTCATACACTGTTGGTGGGAATGTAAAGTAGTACAACCATTATGGAAGAAAGTATGGTGGTTCCTCAAAAAACTGAAAATAGAACTAGCTTATGACCCAGCAATCCCTCTACTGGGTATATATCCCCAAAACTCAGAAACATTGATACGTAAAGACACATGCAGCCCCATGTTTATTGCAGCATTGTTCACAGTGGCCAGGACATGGAAACAACCAAAAAGCCCATCAATAGATGACTGGATAAAGAAGATGTGGCACATATACACTATGGAATACTACTCAGCCATAAGAAATGATGACATCGGAACATTTACAGCAAAATGGTGGGATCTTGATAACATGATACGAAGCGAAATAAGTAAATCAGAAAAAACCAGGAACTGTATTATTCCATACGTAGGTGGGACATAATACTGAAACTAAGAGACATTGACAAGAGTGTGGTGGTTACGGGGGGGAGGGGGGAATGGGAGAGGGATAGGGGGTGGGGAGGGGCACAAAGACAACAAGATAGAAGGTGACAGAGGACAATCTGACTTTGGGTGGTGGGTATGCAACATAATTGAACGACAAGATAACCTGGACTTGTTATCTTTGAATATATGTATCCTGATTTATTGATGTCACCCCATTAAAAAAATAAAATTATAAAAAAAAAAAAAAAAAAAAAAAAAAAAAATTGTAATACTATTTGGAGTTCACTTAGTTTTGTGAATCTGTAGGTTTTTGTCTTTTGCCACATTAAGAAAGTTTTCATTCATTATTTTTTTAGTACTATTTTGCCCCATCCTTTGTCTCTTCTCTTTGAAGAGAATATTTTATCTTTTATCAGAGTCCCAAAGGTCCTTAAAAATCTGTTTATTTTCTAATCTATTTTCTTTCTTTTGTTTACATGAATAATTTATATTGCTCAATATTTAAGTCCACTGGTTACTGCGCTCTTAATTCTGGTTATTGTATTTTTCAGCTCTGAAATTTCTACTTGGCTTTACTTTATATCTTCTGTTTCTTCGCTGAGACTTTCTTTTTCCTTGCTGGTTTTCCTTTTTTCTTTTCACTTGATGCAAGTGTTTGTACTTGCTTATTAAAGCACATTTTTATGGTGGTTGTAACATCTGTGTCAGATAATTCTAATGACTCTATCATATTGATATTGGTATCTATTGATGGTCTCTTTTCATTTTGTTTGAAATCCTTCCGGATTTTGGTATAATGAACCTTTTTAAATTGAAATCTGAAGTTTTTGTACTATGTTATGACTCTACATCTTACTTAAACCTTTTGTTTTAGCTGGATTTCTGTGATACCACTTCAGCAGCAGAAAGTAGGAACTGCCTCATAATTGTCAGGTGGTTATAGAAACTCAGATTTCTTGGTCTTTGTTTTCATGTGGATAAAAGTCTTATTATTGCTTTGTGGGGTAGGAATTGCAATCTCTTATGTAGTCTCTCTTGACAATACAGTGGCTTTAACCTCATTACAAGTGGGTGATTCTAAGTCTTGTCTCTCCACTGATCTCTTTTGACTTTACCCAAGCAGAAAAAGTGAGCAGGGGACACCTCACACTGTGTGTGTGTAGGGCAGGGGTCAGGTTTATGGTTGCAGGTTGCTGGAGCCAATCACAGCTGTCCTCTGGGACAACACCAAATTTTTATTGGATAATGCATAACGTACACGGGTCATTGTATGGCTCTCACAGAATTACATCTTTATTATATGCGGCTTAAGTGTCTGTTTGTTGCTGATAGCTTATTGGTTGCTTGCGTAACTGTACTAACCAATGGGGTGAAGTTGCCACGGCATTCAAATAGTCCCGCCTTCTGGCATGCCACCTTACAAATTGAGGTTAAAGATTGGAGCAATTGGCCCTGGCCGGTTGGCTCAGCGGTAGAGTGTCGGCCTGGCGTGCAGGGGACTCGGGTTTGATTCCCGGCCAGGGCACATAGGAGAAGCGCCCATTTGCTTCTCCACCCCCCCCCCTCCTTCCTCTCTGTCTCTCTCTTCCCCTCCCACAGCCAAGGCTCCATTGGAGCAAAGATGGCCCGGGCACTGGGGATGGCTCCTTGGCCTCTGCCCCAGGTGCTAGAGTGGCTCTGGTTGCGGCAGAGTGATGCCCCGGAAGGGCAGAGCATCGCCCCCTGGTGGGCAAAGCATCGCCCCTGGTGGGTGTGCCGGGTGGATCCCGGTCGGGCGCATGCAGGAGTCTGTCTGACTGTCTCTCCCCGTTTCCAGCTTCAGAAAAATACAAAAAAAAAGAAAAAAGAAAAAAAAAAAAGATTGGAGCAATTATTATGCTGTTAAGAAATCTTAACCCCAGAAGGGGTCTTTGCAATGGTACAAGACTAGAGGTTCTCCAATTGAAAAATAATGTCATAATAGCTAAGTCTTTGACTGGCTCCTCTAAAGGTGAAATACATGTCATTCCAAGAATTGATTTGGCTCCATCTCAAACAGGGTTGCCGTTTCAATTGAGACGTAGACAATTTCCTGTAAAACTTGCCTTTACTATGACCATCAATAAGTCTCATGGCCAAACGATTAAATGTGTTGGCATTTTTTTACCTGAGCCTGCATTTGGACACGGTCAACGTTATGTTGCCTGTTCAAGAGTTCGTGAAAGAATGGACATAAAATTAAAAATAATTGATGGTCCTCTGCAAGGCAAGCTTAAAAATGATGGAAAGATCTACACAAGAAATGTTGTGTACAAAGAGATCTTTGACATGTGAATTAATATTTTATTATTTAAATCACCTTTATTTATTGAGCTAGCGGTGGCTCTTAAGAAATGTACTACCAGTGGTTTCCTTCATTGCACTCTACTTTAAGCAATTAAGCAAATAGAAGAGGGAAACACCGTGGGGCACTAAGCAAAGGGGCGTCCTCGCCACCTGCCCTGGGTAATTCAGTTTGAATTAGCAGACACCTTTGCACAAATCATTTTAATTACAAGTTATAATATCTAGAACAGCGGTCATTTCATATGACCGCCGGGCTTTCTAGTTTTAAAATATGTGGCGTTCATGGTTCTCTCAGCCAAAAGGGTTTCCGACCCCTGGGTAGGGGAAGGATAGATTTCCCTATTGGTCTCCACTGTAGATAAACACTAGTAATTGTTAAGTCTAAATTGCTAACAAGTTCATTAAAGTCAAAGTGGCTCTAAATAAAAAATTTTAATTCTCTAAATGAGAGACATCTGAAATGTTTGAAAAATTAAATATAGTAAAAAATGTAGGGGAAAATATACTTTATGATTTTGTTCTGAAAACTTAGCTTTTTTTTGTCAATCATTACTTAACATACTGGTTTATTTTGCATTTCCCTGTTCTCTCCATTCCTCTATTTTGCGTGCACACGCACGTGCGTGTTTGTGTGTGTGTGTGTGTGTGTCTTTGTGTTTGTGATGTAAGACTAAGAAACTGTTTTCTTAGAGGAAACATTATAGCAATTTCACAGAAACATTTGGATCCCTCTGAAAGCACTTGGTTTGCAATGTTTCATCTGCATGCTGTTCTCCCACTCAGTTGCACTTCTCCGAGAGATAGCTTTATACCAAGGGTCCCCAAACTTTTTACACAGGGGGCCGGTTCACTGTCCCTCAGACCATTGGAGGGCCGGACTATAAAAAAAACTATGAACAAATTCCTATGCACACTGTACATATCTTATTTTAAAGTAAAAAGACAAAACGGGAACAAATACAATATTTAAAATAAAGAACAAGTAAATTTAAATCAACAAACTGACCAATATTTCAATGGGAACTATGCTCCTCTCACTGACCACCAATGAAAGAGGTGCCCTTCCAGAAGTGCGGTGGGGGCCAGATAAGTGGCCTCAGGGGGGCCACATGTGGCCCGTGGGCTGTAGTTTGGGGACCCCTGCTTTATACGAATGAGCATATGCTGGGAAAGCTTTCTTCTACCAATTTCCTCAGGTCAGAAATTGTGGTTGCAGAAAGCTCATGTTATATTGTTCTTAAATAAAAGAATAACTTTTAGAAGGAAGTTCAAGTCTTGAATACATTTTGCTAATATGTCTTACTAATTTTTTTTAATTATTAACTTTATTTACATTGTGTTTGATCTCAAGTACATGGATTCATTTTGTTTATGGAATTACTTATTTGGTCCACGATGGAGAGAGTTCTGACCCAAACCTCCCCTTATCTTATGTGCAGTTCGCACAGTGTGCAGAATCAAATTCAAGAGGCAGCAAAGGAGACTTGATTCTAAGATGCCTTAGTGTTTTAAAGGATGTCAGAAACTAAGAATGTTTAGATTTTAAGATAAATAAAAATAATCTCAATTCAGAAAATAGATCCAAGTGTGAAGAATTTGAACTGGCTACAAAAGCAAGTGTATAAAAAAATGTTTTATTTTTGATGAGGAAATATGACAAAGTATGAGACTGTTCACTTGAAGCACTGATTTTTCTTTCCAAATCTTTTTCTTATTTTTTTTTTAATTTTGTATTTTTCTGAAGTGAGAAGCAGGGAGAGAGACAGACTCCTGCATGTGCCTGATGAGGATCCACCCAGCATACACACCAGGGGGCAATGCTCTGCCCATCTGGGCTGTTGCTTTGTTGCAACCAGAGCCATTCTAGCCCCTGAGGCAGAGGCCATGGATCCGTCCTCAGCACCTGGGCTAACTTTTCTTCAATGGAACCTTGGCTGTGGGAGGAGAAGAGAGAAATAGAGAAAAAAGAGAAGGAGAAGGGTGGAGAAGCAAATGGGCACTTCTTCTGTGTGCACTGGCCAGGAATCAAACCAGGGACTTCCACACACCAGGGCGATGCTCTACTGCAGAGCCAACTGGTCAGGGCCTTTCCAAATCTTGATGATACTTAATATGATTATTACTGCATTTCACTTTTTTTTAGAGATAGTATTTCTCTGACTATTACAGCTAATATCCAGTTCTGCCATATCACTTAGAGAGCTTTTTCTAGGAATTAGCTTGCAAAATGAAATGGTAGAGGAACAGACATGCTCCATTTATAAATGCTTTATAACTGCTGCAGCTTAAAGACCTGTCAAGGAAAAATGAAGAGAAATTGAGAAAAAACTTTACATTCTCTTCTCAAAATCCAGATATATATATATATATATATATATATATATATATATATATATATATTATTCCATCTGAGAGAGATTATTGGTTGCATGGCAAAGAGGAAGAAAGAGACCTGTTACTGAGGATTTCTCAGCCTTTCCACCTTTCGGCTCATGCCATGCTCCTTTGAAGACAATTTTCCTCTTGAACTTCTCTCTTTTGCTGTATTGATACATCATATTAACCCATCTCCTGTTCCTCCCTATTCTCCCACTCCCAAATACCATGCATATATACACCTGCCGGGATCATTTCCGGGTCAAATGGCTCTTTATAAGGTTGTAGACAGGGCATACTTGAGACTGGAAATGGAATGAAAATTTTTGATATTCAGGGTCTATGTACAGCATGAAAAGAAAAAAGGTCTATTGTTTTCTTTAGGATTGACATCTATTTTAACTAGAGTAGATCTAGTTCTTGGTATCCTGTCATAAATTTTACCTGTTGCTTAATAAACTTTCAATTGTGGTTTGAGCTTATTCTGTAACTCTAGAATGTCTATTTCCATTTTCCCTTTGATTACTGCATCTGTCCCAGTTACTCAGGTTTCCCTAGAGCACCACGAATAATCCACAGGCTTCATCTCCATTTTCTGTCTATCATGTTTGTTTTCTCACTCATGTTTTCATAGTGGTTTACTTGATTCTGGAAGAGTTTTATATTTTTCATTCACCTATTAAAATGAGTAGGGGTGGGAGCTCACTGTTATGCAGAACCCCAGCCAGTTTTCTGGAATTTTGTGGTCAGTGAAAAATCATAAGCCACAAACTACCCTTTTCTCATATATTTTCCTGTCTTTGCAGCTTCCGATGACCCCTTGGCCCTGAAGGATGCAATGGACCACTCTCTTCTTGGGATTTACAGTGAAAGAGATGAAAGAGGGTATAGTCAAAACCTGGTCACCTTAACACACAGGCATTTCCATCTTTTTTTTATATTTGGGACAAGGACTATATTTTTAAGAAATTCTGAAATGTTGAATTGGTCTATCTTTTTTTGTGTAACTCACCTATTTTGTTTTAGAGGTCAAAGCTAGTGTCAGAAGTCAAAGCCGATATTTTACATTATGACCCTGTTTGGTGATATAGTTAATAGAAATACTTACATCTCTTTATTTTTCCTCATAAAATTCATTTGTCAGTAATATTAAGTTATCTATTGCTTATCTGTCTATTGTCTGCCTCTCTTTATTAGAATATAAGCTCCCTGTGGGCAAAGGATCTAATTGCTTTGCTTGCTTCTAGATTCTTAGAGCCTGGCACATAGTAGATGCTCAGTAGATATTTCTTAAAAGGAAGGGAGGACGTAAGTGTAAATTGGTAAAAACCAAGATGATTATCATGTGGGTGGAGCACAGAGCACATTCCTAGCAGCTGTGGCTGATGCAATGCTGTGAGAATACTCCAGCTCCCAGAAGCCTCCTGGGCACACCCAGGAAAGAAGCTTGCCTGCTATAAGGAAATGACTTAGCGCCAACCACGCAGCTCCCCGATCTTTTCAGCTATTGGCTATGAAGGACACACTGTAACAACCTATAGGCTGAACCTGTGTATTTAAGCTAGTTTACTTCCTGAATAAAGTGGATCTGTGTCACTGAACCTGTCCCCGGAGTCGGGTCTTTGTGTCTCCGTCGTCCTTACCCCCGGCAGGACTTGTCCACATTACCAGGCTCTTTACTTCTTTGACTCTATGGTCTCAATATATATATAAGTATCTGAAAATGAAGATGAATGACTTAGGAAGGGAAGAGAGATGGTTTATTTGGAATATATTGAGTATAAGGTGCTCAAAAGACATCATGGAGATGCCAACTGGTTATGTGGAGTGAAAATATGAAGCTAAAGGCATAGTTTTAAGCTAATGAAGAAACTGAGTATTCAATGATATTTATATAGTATTTCATGAATAAAAAGTGCCCAGCTGATTTTATGGTATGAAATGAACAGTGGGTTGAAGACTGAAACCCTGTGCACACTAATGTGGAACTGAGGAAAATATTTTCATATAATTATGTCCTCTGAGCTAAGAAAACTAAGTATATGGACAAACACTGGATGGTAAAGAGTGATTAAATAGATAGAGACTTTTAGAGATAGATTTATCTCCAGGCGCTATGTTATTATATTTTAAGAATGGAAAAGTATCCTTGGGACCACATGTTTATATAAAAATTGTAGAACATTAAGGAGAAAAGCTTTATCTCAGTTTACCTGTGGTTGCGAAGAGTGATATAGCATTTTTTTATTTATGCTCCCAGATTCATAAATTTAGGATAATTTTCCCAGAGTGCTAAAAAAGAAGAAAGTCATTTGAGAATGCAAGGTTACATCTGTCTCCCATTATATTACTTTGAAGGGAAAACTAACTAAAATGATGAGAAACTAACACATTTGCTGCTGTAAAGTAATAAATACCATGACTTTGGTCCAGAATTTTAATGTTTGATTTTAGGTTAAAATTAGTAAACATGGATATTAAAAATATTGACTAATATTTATATGCCAACAAAAAAAAAAATATAGAACTCATGCAGGCAGAGGTGGATTTAACAGCAGGTGCACTGAGCACATGACTTGGGCTCTGACTTCTGAAGGGCCCTACAATACCCCAACTTTACACTTTTTTCTAATGACAAGGGACACAACATTTTCTTCTGCGCCTGGGGCCTCAACCAACCTTAATCCGCCTCTGCATGCAGGTGATTGAGAATGGCAAAGGGCGATATCTTAGAAGACAACTGAGTTTTCAAGTATTTAAAGAACTTCCAGGTAGAAGATGGATTTAATCTAGATTACAGAAGGCTGTATAAAGCTCAGTTGTTACACATTACTAGGAGGCAAGTTTTGTACAAAAAGGGAAAACAGTTTTATCAAAGTTTTCAGTAAGGAATCATATCCACTTAGCACAAGAGAAGTAATATGTTACAATGAAAGAAATACTGAGCCAGGAATAAGACAATACTTGGGATTTTTTTTTTTAATCACTCATAGTCATGTTGTTTGGGGCAAACATGATCATCTTTCTTTTTATTTTTTTAATTTTTTTTCCCCAAAGTTAGAAGCGGGGAGGCAGTCAGACAGACTCCCACATGCACACGACTGGGATCCACCTGGCATGCCCCCAAGAGGCGATGCTCTGCCCATCTGGGCAGTTGCTGCATTGTGGCTGGAGCCATTCTAACACCTGAGGGGAGGCCATGAAGCCATCCTCAGCATCTGGGCCAACTTTGCTCCAATGGAGCCTTGGCTGCGGGAGGGGAAGAGAGAGACAGAAAGAAAGAAGAGGGTTAAGGGTGGAGAAGCAGATGGGCGCTTCCCCTGTGTGTCTCAATTAGGAATCGAACCCTGGACTTCTACACACCGGGCCAACACTCTACCAGTGAGCCAACTGGCTAGGGCCCAAACACAATCATCTTTGAATCTCTGTTTTCCCATCCTTAATCTGTCAAGTTAAGAAGACTGTCCTAATGATCAATCATGTACATATATTTGTAATTAAAAAAAAAAAAACAAAAAAACTTTTATTTATTGATTTTAGCAAGAGAAGAAGGGAGAGAGAGGGAAAGAGAGACAGGAACATTGGTCAGTTTCTGTATGTACCTTGGGTGGGGATTGAACAGACAACCTCTGAGCTTCGAGATGATGCTCTAACCAACCAAGCTATCTTCCCAGGGCACATTTGTAAATTTTTAAATGCCAGATAAATCTTCGGATAAATTCTCCTGAACTAAAAAGTATTAAAGCAGAGACACAGTGGCCATCTCTCAAACCATCTGATGTTTAACATTCTGCTAACTGCATCCGCTTGTTATCTGAGTGCAATTTCATGCAGGGCCTTAATAGTAACCACCCTGAGTCCAGTCAACCCATAGAACTGTGAGGGACAACAGTAAATTGTCCTGAACTGAAATATAGTGCTACAAGGCAATAGATAATGTACTTCGATGCATTTCTGTGTGAACTAGAATATACAGGAAAATAAACTTCCTGAAGATTCCCAAGGCCACCTCTTGATATGTTTTGCTAAGAGCATATTCTTTGTTATTATTACACAGCTAACTGTAACTTTTAAAATTTTATGTGCCCAAGTGGTCATTCGTTCCAAGACTCCAGCTCAGTTCTCTGTGGGACAACTGCACTGTGCCTTCAGCTGCCCCAGAGGGTATAGCGCAATGTTCCTTTCCAAAGCCATCTAGGTTACCATGCTGCAGCTGTATTGCATGGGCAGCACATGTGTATTCTCTTCTAGCATTTTCTTTATTTAAGAAAATAAAATTACAATAAGAAAAAAAGATATTTTTTTCCATTCTTTGAGAGGTCCCATAAGCACCTGAAAGTTGCATGTGAATATGATCTTGTTTTTGAGAAAATGGTATATATTTTGTACATATTTTTCCTGAAGATTGAACACTGATGTTATTTCACCACAGAACACAGTCATTTATCAGCAAGAAGGCAATATGTGATAATGACAGATACATACTTTGTCAGTCTGCTTTTACATATGTTAATAAAATTAGAGTATTAAAGTGAGGAATAATGTTAGACAATAAGTTTAATATCCTCATTTTTTCAGAAGAGGACAAGAAGGACTAGGTGGTCAAGTGGTTTGCTCAGACATTTAGCTAGTTGGTGTCAGAATCCAGATTCTTTGGTCTCTGCCCATCATTCATTATGTCACCTCTGTCTTGGGAGATCTCTGTGGTAAATATAGTAGTGCTTCTTTGTCTAGTTTTACAGTCAGCAAATTAAGGCATAATAGCATTATGGTTGAGTGATTTAATTAAAGTAAAAAAGGCCCTTTAAAACATAACCCCAAGCACAGTTAAGATCTCTGACCACCTCAGCCATTCCACTCCTAGGTATATACACAAGGAAATGAAAACATATATTCACATAAAATTTTGTACATGAATGTTGATTGAATAACTCCTAACAGCCAAAAAGTGGAAGCAACTCAAATGTCTACCTACTGGTGAAGAAATAAACAGAGTATAGTATTTCATATAATGGAATATGCAGCAATACAAAGGAATAAAGTCTCGATATATTCTACAACATGAATGAGTCTTGAAAACATGCTAAGTGTAAGATGTCAGACACAAAAGCACATATTATATGATTTCGTTTATATGGAATATTTAGAATAGGCAAATCTATGAAGTCAGGAAATAGATTAATGTTTCCTTAAGGCTGGGGGTGAGGAGGCAATCGGAGAATAGGGGTGACAAATAAAAGGTATGAGTTTTCTTTTTGGAGGATAAAAATATTATAAAATTGATTGTGGTGATAATTACACAACTATGTGAATATACTATTGAATTATAAACTTTAAATGGATCAATTTTATGGGATACAAATTCCATCTTAATAAAGATGTTACAGAGAGAGGGGGGGAGAGAGGGAGGAAGGGAGGGAGAGAAGGAAGGAAGGAAGGAAAAAAGGAAGGAAGGCGGGAGGAAAAGGGAGAGGATGAGTGACAGGGAGAAAGAAGACAACAACTTTTCACCATGATTTAGGAAGTTTGGATGGGATTTAAAAATGGCATTTTCTGGAACACTTAAATATGCCAGTAGATAACTCTATTCAAGTGATATGCAAATGAGTTAAGGGTTATGACTTATTCTTGATGTGAGTCAGATTTTCCTGACAGTAGTATTTGATAAAACATGGTAAGCAGTCTCTTGGAAGCACACATGATGGTTTTAAAGTGTACTGAGATTTTAATTAACATAAAATTAATTTGTTGCTAATATTCTATTTGTGATGTTGATATTATTTTTGAAATATGTTAATTTGAGTTAAAAATAAATTACTGTAAAGAACCAAAAATATACAAATAATGGTGTAATTAGTATACAGACATAGTAAAACTTATGAAGATGGATTATGAACAATTGACTTTTGTATAAAACATTTCCTCTGAAAACTTAGGATATTTCCTAAGGTTCTTCAACAACAGTAAGCTTTAGTTATCTAAAGGGAAGGTTAGCTGCATGAGAGTAAATGACTCAAGATCATCTGTTCTTAAACCAGGAGGCTTAAAATGGCAAATCAATAGCGTCTCACTTCTATGTGAAGAACCGTATCTCACATTTGATTCAGTGATATACTGAAAAGAATAAGGACAGTTGAACTCAAGGAATTTGAATTTGATTATTTGCTGTATGACTTTTGGGTCACATAACAATATCTTTGTGTCTGTGTTTCATTTAGAAAATAGAAATAGTATAATCTGTTTTAATAGTATGGTTGTGTAAAACAAAGTAAGTGACATATAGTTCCTGAAACAGAGTAGATGATTAAAGACTAGTTTCCTTTCTTTCACTGGAAGTTATATAATCACATTTCATGGAAAAGAGTGGAAAGTTAATTGACTGTGTCATTCTGTCAAGAAGATACATGTTAAGGCTGTTTTAAGGTTGAAGTGTGAAGCCCTCTGGCCTTTCCTAGTCAAGTGCAGTTATTGGTCAGTCACACTCCAGAAGCAATTAACATTCTCTGGACAAAATTTACTTTTAAAAGACTTCTCTGTCTCTGCCATTCTGACTACTGTTCTGGAAACCTTGGTTGGTACATATTTTTTATGTGTGTGTGTGTGTGTGTGTGTACGTAGTATCTAGTGATTGCATCTTTTGTGCATGAAGATTGGAAGATAACCCATGTAAATCCTTTGGGGTCTTAGACACTTCCTACAAGAGGAAGCTAAGCACTTGAAGCCTGTTAATTTGGTACATTTATAGATAGGCCAGGAATGACTTCCCCTTAAGTGCCATTGGACCATTCATATGTAATAGATAATTGGGTCCTTACTCAGTATGCAACTTGAGATGGTAAACAGAGCACCAGCTTTGCAATGTTACATACTTGCATGTACCTGCTAGCTCCAAGTATTTTTAGCTTTGTGACTACTATAGCAATTTGTTTTTCTTAGTCTCAGAGTTCCCTTTAATGAAAGAAGACAAAGGAAGTAAGAGAAGGAGAAAGAAGGAAAGAAAAGAGAGAGAATGGGAAGAGGAAGTAAGAAAGGTAGAAAAGAAGGAAGGAAAGAAGAAAATTAATATCTTCTTCACCATAATGTTGTAAGAATGAGGTAATTTGAGAGATAATTAGAATAGGCATTTAGTAACTATTTTTGCTTTTGCTTTTCCTCCCTTCTCCCTTCTTTACTGATTTTGGAGTTTAAACTTAACTTTATTAAATAATATATATATATATTTGATAGGTAATGATTACAAAAATGATAAGGGTATATAGTTCTTGTTCTTAAGGATGACATCAGTTTAGAGAACACAAAAGTGTGTTTAACATAAGTTGAATCGCAGAGCAATAGTTAGGAGCTGTGCATAAAAGCTAATATAAATTCTTATAAACATTGCTGAGTTCTCTTTCTTCTGTATTACGTTGTTACAGTGACATTTCAGTCAATATATTTTTGGCTTGATAAATGAGTAGTTTTGTCCTCTGGCAATGATACTGTTTCACCAGCAAATTTGTCATACATAGAGAAACACCAAGATAGGGGCTACCTTATCGTCATTTTATTGATGAGGGAATTAAGGCTCAGTGAGGCAAAGTGACATGTCCAAAGTTATGTAACGAGGAAGGGAGCACTTGGACTCTGTTCTCTTCAACCCTAGAGACTTGATTCATTGTCAGCATGTGGCCTTTCCAGGTCTGGAAGAAAATAAGGAGAGCAGGTTGTGTGGCAGACAGCATGATAGAAGGGTATTCTTCTGGCTTCCAGATGTGACACAATAAAAGCTTTAGCAGGTTCTGAAGGGACAGACATTACACAACTTGCTTGCCACATGCAGAATAGAGAGATGAGATAACTATCATCAGCTACTGGAACAATTGGGAAATGACACTGATTCCAGTTGGAAAAGAGCAAAGCATGTAACACAATCAACAGTTCAAATGCTATAGAACTGTTTACCTGAAACCTATGTAGTCTTATTAATCAATGTCACCTCATTTAATTTAATTTTCTAAGTAAAAAAAAGAAAAAAGAAAAAAAAGAAGAGAACAGAGCACACATTAGCCTGGATGCTTGATTCTGAATTAATTAATTGACCTTTGTTTCATAGGTTGGGCAGAAGAAAACAAAATTATGACTCTGCCATGACTTTTCTTTTTTCTCTCCTTGTTAAAACCACTGCAGTCCAAGCAGTTAGTTAATATTCCTGCACATATGCATGTGAAAACCAACCCTTCCCTTTTGCTTATGCAAAAAGTCATCATGATGTGAGGTAAGGAAAATGCTAACAGGCTTTACCTTTTGCATGTTGAAGGAAATGGGCTCAGTTTCTGTGAAACCATCCATTATTTTTAGTGTGATTTTCATCAAAATGAGATAATGCATGATTTCTACTGCTTTTTTGAACGTTTGCAGGATGGATATTGTTTAAAAAATATGGTCATGAAAGTGCGCACAGGGGAAGGTGATATGTAGGGTCTGCGTGGTGAGTGTCAGGGCACGGGATTCTTTAAGCGAAGGGTGGCCTGGGCAAAGTCATAACTGGATAAAGTTTGTCTTCGGGGCATCTCTTTTGCTCCTTTTTGTGAGCTTCTCTTCTCTACTTCCTGGAATCCTCATCCTTCATGAAAATATTTAGTGTGGCTTACTCCCTTGGGTGGCATCCATACATCAAACACTGCCCTCTGACTCCAGTTTCCTGAGCCAGAGGTTCAATTTTGTAGGAACAAGAGTTTTTTTTAAATGTCTGTTTCTTTCATCTCAAATAGAGCAATCATGTGTCCAGCTCTGCCACTTAATGCAGAGCCCAGGGACCCGGTACAGGTGCCACCTGGGAATTTGTTTAAAATGCAGACACTTGAGTTCTACCTCAGACCAAATGGATTATAATCTGCCTGCTAACAAAATTCTCAGGTGACAAAGGTTGGGAAGCTCTGCTTGAGAGACTCAAAGTTCTTCTATGGGAGACAAAACCCGGAGCTAAATTTTCCGAATATCATATCTTAATCAATTCCATGTGATCTTAACATGTGCTCAATATGAGGTCAGTTTGCCCGTTTGAAAATCTCTGTGTTAAATTAAATTAAACAGGTGAATATTGATAGATACATGAATTTACCAGAACTTCCAACTGCCCTCTTGATGTTCCGCTTATCTGTCAGACCTCACCCTTATTCACTGGACTATCACCCCTGAGGCAGAGGAATTCCAAGAAGCTGGTCACCGGCCCCAAGGAGGAGCATTCCGGATATACCAGGACTTTTTTTTTTTCTTTCTTTCTTTCTTTTATTACTATTTTTTTATTTTTTTTATTTTTATTTTTATTTTTTTTTTAATTTTTCTGAAGCTGGAAACAGGGAGAGACAGTCAGACAGACTCCCGCATGCGCCCAACCGGGATCCACCCGGCACGCCCACCAGGGGCGAAGCTCTGCCCACCAGGGGGCAATGCTCTGCCCATCCTGGGCGTCGCCATGTTGCAACCAGAGCCACTCTAGCGCCTGAGGCAGAGGCCACAGAGCCATCCCCAGCGCCCGGGCCATCTTTGCTCCAATGGAGCCTTGGCTGCGGGAGGGGAAGAGAGAGACAGAGAGGAAAGTGCAGCGGAGGGGTGGAGAAGCAAATGGGCGCTTCTCCTGTGTGCCCTGGCCGGGAATCGAACCCGGGTCCTCCGCACGCTAGGCCGATGCTCTACCGCTGAGCCAACCGGCCAGGGCTATACCAGGACTTTTGATTCAACACCCACTTGCTCGAGATTCTCCTTTACCCTGTAAAATTCGTCCCCCTTAGCTTGTACTGGCACCCTTCTTTTGGAGAAGTGCCCCGGCAGGTCTTTCTCCTCTAATAAAGCCTGCACAACTAGTGATCAAGTGCCGTCTCATTTTTACATCTGGTGCCGAAACCCGGGACAGGGTACTAACTGCCTGGATGATCCCTCTTTGCTGTCCAAACTTACAACAAGGGAAGCAATGGGCAGTGGCAGCTCATCCCAGGCTTACTCCCTGATAATGTTTGGATGTGTAATTGTAGGTTGATTGGCCGGCAATCTGTCCCTGTCCTGAACCCCTGCTGGATCAGGAGGTAAGGAGTTTCTCCCTCCCCTTCCCTGGTTGGCCTCCAAATTTCTCTCTAAAAACACCCCTTCCTGGTCAGACGGTTTTAACTTCGGACCCAATATATACGAGTGGTCTGCCTCTACTCCTTTATGGACTTCTACGTAAGTCTAGGCGTGCCTAGCCAGGCCCCTCTCCTACATCCAGGATCTCAGCCTTGGGGTGATGACCTCCTGTCTGAGACTCTCTTTCTACGGAGATTTTTCTCCTCTCAGAACTGTGACTGAAGGCAAGGATGCCCCCTTCTCTTACCAGTCTCCTCTACTGTGGGCTCCTCTCAGTCCAAACCGTCCAGCCAGGCTCCCTTCAGAACATGGGCTCCTGCCAATCTCAGGCCTCAGAGATTACTCTTCTACTCCTTCGGGACTACTCCTTCGGGACTCCTCTACTCCTTCGGGACTCACTCTACTCTCTGAGGTTCATAGTTTGGGAACTTTCTACTCTGAGTGGCTAGCTTCTACGGACTTCTTCAAAAGTCTAAGTGCCTAGCCAGGTTGCTTTCTACTACCATTACAATATCCTAAGAGATCTTGACAATTTCTGCCACAGGATGGGGAGGGCATCAGAAATTCCTTACATGTAGGCTTTCTTCTCCCTTCACTCCTGTCCTTAATTTCTGTGCCGCTTGTTCTACATGATGGCTGTTTTTAGCCAGAGAAACCTCACCTAAAACCTCCACTCCCAATCTCTCCTTCTCCACAGACTCTCAACTCTCTCCCCCTCCTGCCTGACCCCTGGGGGCGCCCCTCTCTTGGGACCCCGAGAGAGTGCAAATCTCTTCCACTTGAGTCTCTTTTTTCCAGAAAGTCTCCTCCCTTCACAAAATCCTGTTTCTCATTCACCTGCAAATACCAGTCTCTCTTTCTCCTCCCCTGGTGGCCAGGGGCCCCTTCCTTCTCCACTGTGTTCTTAAATCCCTCCTCCCTCCTTACAGACAGGCAGCTCTGTCTCTTTTTCTTCTATGACCCATCCTCCCACCCCACTGGTTTCAGCTGACTCTTTTTCTTCTTCAACCCATCCTTCCCCCTCCTCAGAGACTGACTATGCCGTCCAGTATCCCTTGTCCTCTTCTTTCTCCTCAGAGCTCTAAATCTTTTTGACTCCTCTGACCATGTAGCACCACCACCAGCACTTTAATCTCCTCCTCTTCCTCTTGAAGATTCTGACCCTCCTTCTTTCCATCCATCTGTTCATGCTATCCACCCATCTGCTTTCTCTCTTCCTCCCCTCTATGCTGACAAGTCCCTACCATCTCAATCTATATGTAAAATCTTTGTTTAATGTGTAACTTTGTCTGTTTCTAAGGCCTTAAAGCAATACTTAAGTTGCCTCTTAAATCAAGGCTTGCTCATCCCCATGGACTCTCCCTGCAATACCCCCATTTTTCTTGTTTGAAAACCTTCAGGGGCTTATCACCTCATATATAAGCCTTACATCTAATCAATGAGGCAGTAATTCCCCTCTATCCAGTAGTCCCTAATCTCTACAGGTTACTGTCACACATTCCCTCAAACACCACTTACTTCAGGGTCCTAGACCTCAAGAATGCCTTCTTTACCATTCCTCTACACTCTGACTCTTACTTTCTGTTTGTTTGGGGTTTTTTGGACTGACCTGGACACTAATGCAACCCAGCAACTTACACGGACTATCTTACCCCAGGGGGTTAGAAATGGCCCACACCTGTTTCGGCAGGTATTAGCTCAGGATTTAGCAGCATGCCATCTCAAAACTAGTACTCTCTCACAATATCTAGATAACCTACTCCTCTACAGCCACTCCCTGCCTGCCTCAATGAGACACACAGCCACCCCTCTTAACTTCCTCACCATGAAGGGATATCGTGTCTTCTTTGCTAAGGCTCAACTTTACTCTCAGTCTGTAGTCTATCTGAGCATCACCTTAACCCCCACCACCTGAGGTCTCACCCTAGATCAAACTCAGACCCTCCACAGTCTCCAACCACCTACCGCCACAGATCAAATCCTTTCTTTCCTTGGTCTAATAGGCTTCTTTAGACACTGGATTCCCAATTTTTCTCTCTTAGTCAAGCCCCTCAGTGAGATCTTCTGAGCATGGCTTTTAAGGTCTATAATGGCCAAGGAAGTAACAGAAAAGGCAAATAAGGCCCAAAAGAGGACAGGAAATACCAGCTTTTGGCATATGCTCTTAAAGGTTGCAGCACCCTAAAGAGCTTCATAGGATTCCATCAGAGCCCAGCTCCAGAGTGGAAGGAAAGGTGATTGAACTAAAGCCTGCCAGGCCTCCCAGCCCCACTGGTTTACACATCTTTGCTGTGAAAGAGGGACATGAGAAGGTAAGCTGCCCCCTTGCTCCATAGAGGGAGGGTTCAGTCTCTTCTAGTCCTGCTCCAGCTACCTGTGACCTGACCTTGCCCAGCATGCTGGGAATTGCCACTGAAGGCCCAAGGACATCATTCACGAGCCTAAGATATATCTTCCTAGTAGCAGATAAACTGATCTCATTTCTTGTAAACACAAGGGCCATCTACTATGCCTTGATTGAATATTTGAGTTTTACTTATCCCTCAAAGATCTCTACTGTGGGTATTGACAGTCTGATTTTGATGCTTTATTTAATGTATAGCATCTCCTTTATTCCTCTTGTCTCAATGTCCCATGCATATTGTAGGCTGGGACCTGCTGCTAATTCCAGCTAGATGCAGTGGTCACTAGAACTTAAACTCTAGCTATAAAATATAGAAATGTAACGACCCTTTCCCTAAGTACTTGCAGGATTTACAGGTTACTCAGCAAACTGTTCAAAGACTGTCAAAGAGGCACTTCCAGCAGTACATCACCCAAGGACTGACTTTCACGTGGACAGGTCCACACACCAGGATCGTAACAACTCCCACTGCCGCTAAAGTAGAAAAACAGCATAACACCTATATTTGTCTCCCTAATAATTGGACAGAAACCTGTATCCTAATCTATCTCACCCCAAATATCAACCTAATTCCACCCCATGAATCTCTTCCAGTTCCTAGTACACTACCCGTCAATCTAAGGACCAAATGAGTTGTACAGTTCCTGCAGGACTGAATGACAGAAATCTCCAGGATTACCTATAATCAAATGCTTTTACAACCCCTACTCCAACTAAACCAAAGAGGGGTTCACGAAGGAGGCCCCCTATAGGAATAACAGCAGGAAGTAGCTCCAGAAGATGGCCAGTCTGAGACAAACCTCTTCCTAAGCCCTATACCCTCTCCTTTCCCCATTTCTTTTCCTTTTTATTATACCACAGAGTTGAGAAATTATAGATACATGAATTTACCAGAACTTTCAACTGCCCTCTTGATGATCCACTTATCTTTCAGACCTCACCCTTATTCCCTGCACTATCACCCCTGAGGCAGAGAAATTCCAAGAAGCTGGTCACCCGCCCCAAGGAGGAGCATTCCGGACATATCAGGACTTTGGATTCAACACCCACTTGCTCGAGATTCTCCCTTACCCTATAAAATTCATTCCCCTAGCTTGTACTGGTGCCCTTCTTTTGGAGAAGTGCCCCAGCAGGTCTTTCTCCTCTAATAAAACCTGCACACCTGGTGTTTGAGTGCCATCTCATTCTTACAAATATAATGATGAAAATGCTGACATAGCATACTGCTACCAGATGCCATTGTTGAATACTTGTATTAAGGTGAACTTGAAAATTTCTCCCCTTCATTTTTTACTGTAATTCTATTGAGGAAAGTACAATGCATGCCTCTCTTTCATGTGAGCATAAAATTAGCTTTAAAATATTAAATATATGGTCCAAGGTTAGTAAAGTAGTGATCAAATTGAAACCCAGGGACCTGGATCCAAAACTTAAACTAATATTTGAACCCTGCCAAAAGTGATAAGAGCCTTTAGAATTCTGATATGCTTTACAAATCTGCAAACCAGAAGTACAGTTAAGATTTCCAAAATGAATCGGGCCACAGAACCCCTTTTGATGGGATGGAAGAACTTTCTAGAATAGACTCCACAGAACATCTGGGAGCTGTCTTCTTTTGTCTCAGCTTCACAGATGATGACAGACCTGGTTACAAAGTAGGGCGGATCAATGAGTGCTTTGCATGAGCAGGGAAAAGCCTGAAATTCCCTGACAGGCCTAGGAGGGATACGTGGTACTCTCACTAGTAAAATCATTCATTTTAAGCACTGGGTAAATTTTATTATTTATTTATTTATTTATTTATTTATTTATTTATTTATTTATTATTTTATGTGTGTGTGAGAGAGACAGATAGACAAAGAGGAAGGGAGAAAGATAAGAAGCATCAATTCTTAGTTGCATCCCTTTAGTTGTTCATTGACTGCTTCTCATGTGTGCCAAGAGCCACATGAGAAGCAGTCAATGAGCCAGTGACCCTTCGCTCAAGCCAGCAATCTTGGGCTCAAGCCAGCGACCATGGGATCATGTCTATGATCCAATGCTCAAGTCAGTGACTTCAGGGTTTCGAATCTGGGTCCTCATCATCCCAGGTTGATGCTCTATTTACCATGCCACCAATGATCAGGTAAGTATTTTATTTTGTTTAAGCTTTGATCTTCAACTGTCTATCAGGTCTTCAGTAAGCAGCAGACTCTAGATTCTCTTTCTGAATGTTGTTGAGGAGCCACTGAGCCACTTCACCTGCAGGTGTTGTAAAGTACCAAAAGCTACAGAATTAATATTAATATTTTGGGAGGCTTGAAGAACATTTTATTAATTTGGGTTAAGGTGTGCAGAGAAATTGTGAGAATAGTCTCTGTACTGTGTGATTAGCATAACCTGGATGGCCCTTGGCATTGTATTGTAAATGCAAAGGGGAGGAAAACATAGATCCCCAGACATTCCACCACACCTGTGGGGAAAGGGGTGAATGGCTAGCCAGGGGCAGGGAGAGAAAAGCCAAAATAAATCTTTTCCTCTAACTATGAGCCATTTGCGGGCATTTGTCCCCAAGGAAACTACCTCTCCTATGTAAATGCGTGTAGTTAACATGTGTGACTCTGGACAGAGAGATAGAAGATGAACACTAGATAATATAGGAATGCCTTTTAATATGTAAAAGATATCTTTCTGCCATTGTGTTGACTTGTAAATTTTGTTTTCTCCAAAAGGTTGTGTGGCTTGCAAATTGAACATGGTCCTATCATGTTAAAGGACATATGACTATAACCAGTAGTGGTAAAGGACTCCTAATTACAATTTTTGCTTCTGTACTTCCCACTTACAAAACTATAAAAACTAAGTAGAACAAAGGGCCGGCGCACTCTCCTGTCGGAGTTGCTGCCGCTTGGCCAAGCTAGACAATAAAGCTTTGATGTGTAATCAACGGACCTTGTTCGTGTCTTCAATGTTTCGGGTCCCTCCGGATTGGGTTTAACATTGTGATGAGCCAAAGTGGGTTTTCTGAAGCTCAACTTTTTTTTCAAGGCTCATTCTTTAAGCTTAAAAATTGGTATGACTTTTGCTTTCTTCCCTGGACTGTTGGTATTCTGTGTTTGTTCCTTCAGATTTACTTGTTACCTTCTTTACCCCATATTTAGCCTCTATGGATAATATCCTAGGACACCCTTGTCCTCCAGATTATGGTTGGACTCAGCCAGTGCACATTGCTGGTCAGAGTGGGGCTGGGTAGAGAGGTCAGTTTACTCACTCAGTTGGCTCTCTGCCTGCTAAATGACACTACTCCAGGTGGTAGGTTTTTGTAGCTTCAGATGACCCCAGGCTCCTTCAGCGTCAGACATGGGATTGGACCCCTCCTTATAGGGTAGGTCACTGCCCCTTGTTGGTTTCCCTTTATTCTTCCCCACAAATCTGTAAATAGTCTTTTATTAAACTTCTTAGCTTCACCATTTGATAATGCCATTTGCTTTTTGCTTGGATCTTTACTGACATATAAATAAAAATAGTCAGGTATATTTAAATCAAGGTGTTATTTAAATTATTTACTTCTTATATTATTTAACTTCTTTCTCATATATGCCCTCATTTCCTAAATCTTCAGTTAGAATCAGTGTTCCCTGTTTCTCCACTGGCTTCTTTTAGGTATTTCCAGGGATGTTATGAGTGTTCTGGGTGAAGGATGCTGTCAAACTGATAGGGGCGGTCATGCCCGAGGGGAATGTGCACAGCAGAAAGCTAAGCCTGGAAGCCTAACTTCTGTTTATTGGAGACACAAGGAGCATGACTCAGGCCACTGTGTCAGAGGAAACCTTGGTGAACCATAGCAATAGTATGTGGGGGTTAGGGACACATTGGAGGGGAAAAGAGAGTGCTATCAAGAACACTGCTGTGGAGAAAGAAAAGAAGACAAAATTCCTTCTCTAAAAAGTATCTATGACCTCAAGCAGGAGTGAGATGTGGTGTAAGATGTATTTCTATTTGTGAGAGCATCAGCATGAGAGCATCTCCAAATCCAGGCAGAGGCTGTTGGAACACAAATACCCCTTCTGGGGACAGGAGACATCTGGACCAGGTCAGATAGGCAGATGTGCCGGGGTGTGAAAAGAGTCAAGGGAACTGACAAAAACGCCAGAGGCTTTCTGAAGAAACGCAGGGTGAGGTACTCAGAGAACAAAGGCTGTGAGAATAGCTTTCTCTCAAATCCCATAAACACAGAGGGGTTTGGGGGCACACTGATGGAATGGCTGTCCGAGCTCTGGGGGCTGACGGTACTCCCTGAAAAATGACAAGTGGACTCTGCCTTGTTAACAAGGATGACTGCCGGGACAGTAGCATGGGTCTGGGTCCAAAGGAGATGAGAAAAATGGGAGCTACAGTTTCGTAAACAGTATCAGACACTTTAACATAGTAGTCTCATTTTAATCTCATTAAGGAATTTGTTTTTTTCCCCTTTCTTTTCATACATGAGGAAACTAAGAATGAAAATTTACTAGTAAAGGGTCGCAAGACCAGTATCAGAGCCTGACTCACACTCTGCGTGCTCTGAATCTGGAGCTGACTATGCTAGGCATCCTCCTTCTAGGCCAAGGGAGGTCACTTCCCAACCTTGTCATGGATGAGGGGATCAGTGGAAGCAGTCAGCGTAAGCTTGTAATGGCAATAATTCAGACGATTAAGAAAAACTGATTTTCATATACTCAATGCCTGAAGGAAGAGGTCTATGAAGCAGAAAGAGGAAAAATTGAGAAACTCCTTGAAAGAGACAGTTTCAGGTTTGTCATTTGTGGCCAATGAAGTTAATAAGGTGAAACCCCATATTTTAAACTTACATTAACCATATGCTTTGCTCAGTTCTCCACCACAGATCCCTTCCACTCCGACAAATCGCAGTTGAGCATTAGAATATATTCAATGATTAAATTGAGAAAGCAGATCTCAAATTTACTGTGTACAAAAATCATTCAGGAGTGACAGTTAAAATACAGACTCCTAGGCCCCATTTCTAGACATTGTGATTCAAAAGGTCGTGAGTAGAAGCCAGAGAAGTCTGTCGTATAACAGCCACCTGGATAACTGATGAAAGTCAATCACCTGCTTGAAACATCGGCTTTGAAGTACCTCTGACCTGCAATCTGACCTTGGAAAAGTGACCTCAGCAGGAAAATGGGGTTATATGGCAGATATATAAATGAAGCTAATTATGAAAGTCTGATTAATATGATTGTATTTCATTCATCCATTTTTCTCACTCTCTGCTTAGTCTCTATAATGTTGTTTACTCTATCAGTTCCCTCTTAAACTGTGAACTCTTCACTTGGGATCTTGAAAATACTCTCTTTTACCCACTACCTCATCCAATCTGATATATCCCAAGGTCACTTTCCCATACCCAATCATAATGCCATTCTTGAAAACAACAATAACAACAATGACAAAAAACCTTCACGTTTTGTTAATGAATTTTTAGAAATGATTTTAAGATTAAGATTTAAAAGCTGGTCTCCTTGACATGAAATTTAAAGTGTTGTGAAATCTACCTCTTCCTTATTTTCTAGGATAATTCTTCTGCATCTTGTATAGAATAAGGTTGTCTCCTCTTTTGCACCAAGTACAGTCTGAGCAGCCATTCTTCCTCATCCTTGCTGATACTCTAGTTACGGGAAGGAAACTCCTCATGTCTTCCCACATGTCTACCTGGAGGCATGGAGGAAGAGGGTATAATGACTTGGTATGCAGGTAATCAGCTCTCCCTGGGGAAAAAAGTTCTGATTTTTAGCATTTGCTCATTTTCATGGTGTTAGTCACCCCAATATGGCTGATTTCAAGCTGCCAATATTGTGGCACTGAAAGCGGGTTTGGAAGTGCTGAGCAGCCTGTCCCTCCCTGTCACCCTCTCCCCACCCCCACCAGCCTAGCTAAGCCACCTCCAGCACACCAATAGGATGGGGTTATGCCCTTATTGCTTCACCTACCACAGTGCTGCCTGCCTGTGGGGGAAGCTCTGCACTCTTTCCTACAATAGGTGGAGGGATGACTAGCCTATATGCCAAGTTCATTCAAGCCCAGGGCCTGGCTGGTTTCTGGCCTGACTGCCTTTTTCCTTTGTCCTGTGCAGTGCTCAGTGTTCCCCAGAAGCTGCTAAAATCTAATTGGTGATTTATGCCATCAGCACTTTAAGTACTTCTAGGGCCCAGGGCCCCTTCCCTATTAGCTAAATTGCCTCAACTCAGCTGTTGCTGGGATCATAGTGTCTGTGTTCAGCCACATGATCCACTTGTCGGTTAACTCATGCTAGGGCCCTGAAATGGCTTCCTCACAGCAAGTCTGTAGCTCCCAACTCAGCTGGCTTCCAAGTACTGACAGGGTGCAAACAGAGACCTCCTCATCTTTAATCCAGAGAGTTGAGGGAGACTTGGGGACAGTATCTATGACCTGCTCTCTGTGTAATCTCCTCCTTTATTTATTTATTTCCTGCCACATAGGTAGGGTCCTGCTAGTCACAGAGTCTGTCTAAGAAAGCGAGCAAACTGCCCAACCTTCACCTGACAGACAGAGAGGTGGTTGCTGGTGCTCACGGACCCCTGATCACACTCAAACACACACATTCTCTTCTCTATCCTTCCTTTTTCTGTCTCCTGCAACTTTTATTTTTCCTACTGAAGGGTACCTTTTAAGATAATCACTTTTCTCAGATTGTGGGTTCTCCCTAAAAATGGAGAACAAGAAGAACACACAAGGGTGGGCAGTAGGTTGACAGTTATGAGTAACACAAAACACAGAGTTTATTCTTGTATTACTGTTTATTAATTATTGTATGTATTTGTGTTATAACTGTAAGCCTCCTTTTGCCCACCCCTATAGGAACATAAACAAATATTCTATTTATTTTCTCCACATGTACAAAGTGATTTGAATGGCAAACAAAATTTGTAATGACATTATATTTTGCTTTGGAACTCACTGGAAAATGGACCACTCTCAGGTCAGCATACACTCTCGAATACATCTCATTCAACCCATTAACAATTTTAGTGCATTTGTTGTTCTCTAGGCTCTCAGCATGTCTGCCAGATCTCTACCTATTTTGCATGCTAGAATCCCCAGGCTGCAGTTATCTCTGGGCAAGAGAGCTGTCTCCGTAGTGACAAGTGGCAAGAAGAATTCTCACTATCTTGCTTTCTAATTCTGTGATCAAGCCAAGAGTCTAACTTATGAGACTCAAGGGTTTAAAACAGAACCACAGATGAGTCAGCAATTACCCTGCTGGCAGTTCTCCTGGAGAGAAGACATTGAACAACTGGGAATGACTTGTTCCTTCAGGGTCTTAAATATTTAGGGAGGTAATCTTCTCACTGGGTATCCCTAAATTATTTAAACTCAATTGGCCTTCCCTGTGGTCTGTCCCCTCTATGGGATTTGAAAGCCTGACTATTTTCTTCTCCCATGTGGGAAGGTTTATAGCTTAAACAAAATGACAATTACCTAAGGTATTATGTCTATTATAAACCACATCTATTACAGGGTCACCAAAGCAGGGATGAGGGAGGGTGTGAAGAATTTTGGGCTGCTGGTATAACTGGAAAACAGACTCTCTACTCTGCCTCTACCCCTCCCCTTGAAGGTTAGGAGTGAGCCTGCCCTGGAAGCAGTTCACCTTTCTGGTGGCCGATTCTTAGGCCTGTTTCTGGGGTCCCTGTATGAGCCTGCGGGTGTTTCACACACACATGTGAGTGTACCGGACAGCCAGGAATTTCAACTATCTTTGTCCCAAACATTTCTTTCTTTTTTTTTTTTTAATTTAGAAATTAAATTTAATGGGGTGACATTGGTCCACAAAAATGGATAGGTGGCAGGTAAACATATCTATAGCATTTGAATTATTCATTGCATTGTGCACCTATTACACAGAGTCAAAAATTTTTCCATCACTGTATATTTGTCCTTCTTTACTCCCCTCCTCCTCCCCCTTCCCTCTGGTAATCACTTCACTTCTATGTCCGTGAATCTCAGTTTTATAATATATCCCACCTGCATGTGAAATTATATTGTTCTTAGCTTTTTTTGGATTTACTTATTTCATAGTCTGCATTGTGTCCAAATCATTTTTGTCATAACATGCAGGACTTTTTTTATTTTGATGAGAGAAAAAAAATAGAGGGGCTGAGACGTGTGGACCTGACTTGGAACATTCTAAGGGCTGAGTCTGATCTGGAGACTCTGTTTATCAACGTGGAAACGCCAAAAGGGGAACTGAAACCAGGCAGTGAAATTTGCACTGGGGTCGTCTTTGCTTTTGTTTAAGAAGTCTGCTAGGTCACATCTGCACATCTAGGGTTAATTAAAGAGATCTGAGCAGTAAATAAAATGTTTAATGACATTAAGTTTTTACTACAGAACTCAGTAGAAAAATGGAACCTCCAGTTTCTCCAAATTTTCATTAGCGTTCTCAGGCTGGCATATATATTCAGCGTAGGTGGACTAACTACTCTGTTTCTGGTGTACCTATCTCACTCTGTGGTATTTCTTTATGCTGCACTGATGCAGCAGAAATAAACTGACGCTACTTTTTCCTCTTTTGTGAGGTTATTAGTCACCTGATCTTCAGTCACAGTCGTTAACAAAACCAATTCTCTTGCCTTAGGTTATGGCCGCTTTAATACTTTACCAATTAGATTAATTCTCTATGATTCCAAAACGGTGTGCTGCCCCTTCCCCATGGTGATTTGAATACAGTATTTGCACATAAAGTTTTGCTGAACAAATTAGGTGAAGTGAAGTGAAGAGAAAACTGGCAGAAGGGAGGAGTTTTTTTCTGGAGTTCTTAAAACGGAGCAATTTGTCCCCTAAATGAGCTCATTCTCTGGGAGTCCCCCACGGCTAAGCTCATTAGAAAATAAAGCCATAAGCACACCATAAACCAGGTAAAAGTTCTCAGTGTGATGCTTGGAATGGTGCCAAAGGGAGGTTGGGGACCAAGATGAGAAATTTACATCCACCTTGCTCTGTGGATGTATTTCTCCAAATTACAGTGGAAAAAAAAATTATTAGAGGAAGAGCTGCATAGACAAAAGTGGTGTTTTCATTCAGGAGACACTCCTTAAATATAAGATTGCCCCCTCTGTAAAGACTCGTAGAAATTGGGATGGCATGACAAACCGTAAAGGAGTCATAATGACATTTTAATAAAGATAAGATGGACTGAATTCTTCTGCTGTGTTATGAGACAAGGAACAAGCTTATGAGCACAGAATAAATACAGTTAAAGAATGTAGTTTAGGGGACAACATTGGGACATACAGGTACAGGCAGTAGAGTAGGCGTTTTGAACATAAAAACACTAAAGTCAAATAAAGTCATGTGTTAACAGTATAATGAATAGCCTTTGCTATCATATTTGGAGAGAGGGATTAGGTATTGGTATTGACTCTCTGAGATTCTTAAATAAGATATTTATATGACTTTTAAAAAAATAATTTAGAGAGAGTAATACAAATTATTGGGTATGTTTGTTCTAAGCTGTCTGGGCTACCTGAAAAATTTTCAGGGCTACCTGAAAAATTGGTATAAATAATTTATTTCTGTTTTGCTTAACTCAAACTCACTCAGGGCAAAAAAGCAGCAAAACATAGGCAAAGGGAAGACCTGCAGCCACCTGGGACAATGCATGATGGGAGAGACATACAAGAGGCAGCCTTAAGCCTGGGAACAGTCAACTGTGGGGAAACAGTTTCTTTGGAAAATTTAAATGCTCCCATTTTTACTTGAGAATTTACATAGGCACAAACATACCCAGGACTGGATGCAGCTCAGAAAACACCTGAGAAAATCCTAAACTTTCATCTTTGATCTCTAAGGTTAGAGCAAGCAGAAAATTGAGGTTAAGTAAGGCAGATTTGTATACGGCTCACCTGAGTAGTATTGACAGAGTCCTCAGGACAGGCTAGTTGCAAAGCCTGGGAGAGGTAGGTCTTGTTTTTACTTATTTATTTATTTTTATTTACTGATTTTTACAGGGAGAGGACAAAAGATGGGGGAGGAATGAGACATATCAACTCAGTTGCTTCACTTTATTTGTTCATTGATTGCTGGTCCTATGTGCTCTGACCAGGCAAGCCCAGGGCCTTGAACCGGTGACCGCAGCATTCCACAGCACCACCATAGGCCCTGCCGGGCAGTGGTGTTCTTAAGCTCCTGTTATTCATGGAAACCTCTTTCAAAACACTAGCTGAACACAAGCTAAAAATAAATATATATGTTTATATATAGAGAGAGCTTGTAGTGACCACATATGACAAAAAATACAATCTTTGCAAAAGCTGATTTAAAATGTCACTAATCAAATGGATGACTGGGTACTTACAAAATTCCACAAATAACCTGGCCTGTGGTGGCGCAGTGGATAAAGTGTCGACCTGGAAATGCTGAGGTCGCCGGTTCGAAACCCTGGGCTTGCCTGGTCAAGGCACATATGGGAGTTGATGCTTCCAGCTCCTCCCCCTCTCCTCTCTCTCTCTCTCTTTCTCTCCCTCTCCTCTCTAAAATGAATAAGTAAATAAAAAAATTTTAAAAATCCACAAATAACATAATTAATGATAAGAGATTAAAAGTTTTCCACCTAAAACTCAGGAACTAGACAAGGATGACCATTTTAACCACTACTAGTCAACATTATACTGGAAATTCTAGCCATACAAAATGATTTGTGAGGTGTAGGCAAATTTAGATGTTGAAAGGTACTTCTTGGGTGTTATATATATTATAGTTTTTGACTCAGGTGTTTTTTACACAAGTTGGTTAACTGTGAATAATTCATGAAGCTATACCTTTGCAATTTGTGCATTTTTTGTATCTAATATTTTAATTAAAAGTTAAAACACATATAATTGAATAAACATGTCTACTGTGAGTGACTGTTTAGTTCTAATATAATTACTTCCCTATCTTTGAATTAAAATAATAAATTTATTTTTAAGTAGAACATAAGAAAATACATAAAAGCATATATGTGCTCCAAGTAAATGAAGAGTAAATGCTTTTTGCAGCAGTTACCTCTTAATGGAGAACCTGAGATATGGGATTTCTCATGTCAACATTAAAAATTCACTGAAGGTGATGATATAAAGCTAGAAGAAACTTCTGATGTAATCTTATGTTATCAGCTTAGCTGTTTCTTCCATTTATAATTTTGTCAATATTATAGTGGAGAAACAACTCTTTCTTTCCCAAAAGATTGACTTATAAATTACTATCTATTTATTTATTTGTGCTGATTTTTCCTCCATAAGTGTCTGAGAGTCTGAATATGCAGAGAAGAAATCTTTCTAATTATACTTTGATTGATGCTAAATGTATTAAACTTTGTGCTTTTGGCATTGTCCTTGACATTTGAGAAGGCAGTTCAGTTTTCTGGCAATAATATAATAAACCCAGAACCATTTTGATATTTTCTTGGCCCCGTCATGGAATCAAGTGCTTTACAAGGTTCTTAGTTCTAAAAATTATGTTGCTTAATGTTATAGTTTTAGGACAAGGTTTCATCACCACTAAGCTTTCTTTTATTCTGATGATGTGCTAAGGTGACCAAAGCAAGAATGCAGGAATATAGAAGATCCCTGATACTATGATATGAAGGAAAGAGAAACTGAGGTCATGTACCAGTAGTAGAAGGCATATTAGCATTCTAGCAGAATTTTGTAGCTAGGTACATTTTAATGAGCATAGTTATTTGCAAAAGCACTGTGCAAACTGGTTTTAAAATATTAATGTTACTAAACCATTGCTATGCTCCTTTCTTCTTTGTTCTCTAAAACAGGAATACACACTAATGTAGGAGGATAGTATAAATTAGTGACCCTTATAGTCAGTGAACAGATTTGAACTAATCCTATTTGCTATCAAATCTGTTCTTCTTCAGCCGGACCAGGCAGTGGTACAATGGAGAGAGCGTTAGCTGGGATGCAGAGGAACCAGGTTTGAAACCCTAAGGTCGCCAGCTTGAGCACGGGCTCATCTGGTTTGAACAAGGCTCACCAGCTTGAGCCCAAAGTAGCTGACTTGAGCAAGGGGTCACTCGGTCTGCTGTAGCCCCCCGATCAAGGCACATATGAGAAAGCAATCAATGAACAACTAAGGTGCCACAACGAAGAATTGATGCTTATCTCTCTCCCTTCCTGTCTGTGTCTCTCTTTGTCTCTGTCACCAAAAAATAAAAATAAAAAAATTAAAAAAAAATCTGTTCTTCTTCAGTATGACCTATGTCTTTTAGTTATTATACCAGCTAACTGTCAACCAGTGTTACAGACTGTAGTATCTTTGACCTTCTTCTTTCCTTTCGCTTTATTAAATATAGCAGTTTGATCCAAACAGATCTGAGTTCAAAATCTAGGCTTGCCACCTACTATCTGTGACCTTGACATGTTATTTTTCCTCTCGCTTTACTTTAATTTCTTTATCTGCAACATATGAAATAATCACAGTCTTTATCTTGTAGAGTTACTGACTGAATCAAATGATAAAAGGAATGCATCTGACAATGCATAATGACTATTACTTATCACAGCTATTATTGCTAAGTACCACTGATTCTAGTTTTAAACTTTCTGCTACACATTTCTCTCTTTTCATCATAGTCCTGTCCTAATTTAGGTCTTGTCTTCCTGCTGTTCTGGACTATGACAGATCTAGTCCAATCTACTCATTTTACTCACTTTTATTTCTTATCTTATGCTATTTCCTTTAAAAAATTTTAATGCCTTTAATTTTTCCAGAAAATCAGGTTGAATTGTCTCAAGCTAGCTTTTTAGGCTTTTTTTTTTTTTTTTTTTTTTTTTTTTTTGTATTTTTCTGAAGTTAGAAACTGGGAGAGACAGACAGAATCCAGCATGTGCTCGACTGGGATCCACCCGGCACGCCCACCAGGGGGCGACACTCTGCCCCTCTGGGGCATCGCTCTGTTGCGACCAGAGCCACTCTAGTGCCTGGGGCAGAGGCCAAGGAGCCATCCCCAGCACCCAGGCCATCTTTGCTCCAATGGAACCTTAGCTGCAGGAGGGGAAGAGAGAGACAGAGAGGAAGGAGAGGGGGAGGGGTGGAGAAGCAGATGGGCGCCTCTCCTGTGTGCCCTGGCCGGGAATCGAACCCGGGACTTCTGCACACCAGGCCGATGCTCTACCACTGAGCCAACTGGCCAGGGCCACTTTTTAGGCTTTTTAAGTTTTGGGTGAATGTTCCTTTTCAATTCCCTTTGCTCTCAGTTTGCTCTTAACCCATCCTGTGGTCTTGGATAAGCCTCAAGACTTGGCAGGGAAGGTACCTACTCTCAAGGTTTACTATGAGAATTATTTAATTCATTTCTTAGAATTTCTGGCTTTGAGAACCTCACTAATTAGCAGACTGGCTTTGGGAAAATTAAGACTACCCTGTGCTTTATTTTACCAATCTGTAAGCTGACAGGTTCTCAAGCTTTTGTATGTATAAGCATCACTTGGAGAACTTGTGGAACATGTAGACTCCTGCCCTTATCCCAGAGATTCTGATAGTTTTAACTTTTTAAAAGTGAAAGATAACATACAATAAGTGCACAAAGTACACAAATATTTAGTGTGCATCTTGATTTTTTACTTATGTATACTGTCATGTGAACACCATCCAGGTCAAGATATAAAATATTTCTAGTGGCCCGGAAATTTCCCAAGCTTTCCCAGTCTCTTTCTCTTCCAGAGACCACACCCTTCCTTCCATCGTGCTTTCTTTTGAACAATCTGCTTAGATGATTTTTTTGGTGATTTTTTTAGATAACAGTTTACTTGATTCTAAATTTTGAATAAATTCCAATTGTTGTCCCAAATTTAGAAATTACTTAGAAACCCATTTTATATTCCCGCTGTCCCCAGCCCCTTAAGAAATACCAGAGGATTTTCCTCTTTTGATTTTTTACCTCTACAGACCTTCATACCCTTTCAGCATTAGTGTGTTTTCTTCCCAAGACAGCCCAGAAATATAGAATAATAAAGCTAGAGGTTAGGTGTTCCAACCTCCATCACTTGCAGCAATCTTCTCTACAACATACTGGAAAAACAGTCCTATATCTCTGCATGTAAACTAGCAAGTGAAAGTGCTCTCATCACATTTTTGGAAAGTTGTCTTTGCTATAAAGTGCTTTTATATATTGAGATTTATAAAATATTTATTGGCTATTTTGCTCACAGTTATGTCCTTTAGACTATCTGGCTTCTTTTCCTTATGGTGGCCTTTCACATATCAAGGACTCTAGCCACCTGTGCCCTAAGATTCCTTTTTCCTCCTAGTTGGAATCAGGACTCCCAGCACTTTACTGGATTCTGTCATGCCTTTCAATGACCCAATTTTGAATCACAATAGCCTCTCAGGGGAGAAATTACGCTTCACAGTGTAACACAAGCATAGTGGTGATATGCACAGGTTCCATTCCACTGGGACACACAGAGCAGCACAGATCTGTTTGGAGGACCGGCTGCATGACAGGCAGTCTGTGCAGTTTCACTGGGCTCAAGCCTCATTGGACTCCATGCTCGGCTTGGTGCTCCGCTGTTGCCATCTTAAAATTTTTAATATATTTTGAACAAAAGGCCCTGCATTTCATTTTGCTCTGGGTCTCACAAATTTAAACAGCCTGTTCTGCTTTTCTGGTTGCTTTGCATTTGCTAATGCCTTATATATTTTGATTTTTTTTTTTACTAACACTTTCTGTAACTACCATTAAGAGTATATTTATAGTTCTTTTCTCTTATTTGATAAAGCTTTTCCTTAGAGCAATGAAAATAGGTTCAATATTGTAATCATGCTCATGTTGTAGATGAATGACCTAGGGCTTAAAGAAATTCAGTGATTTGCCAAGTTTTTAAAGCTTATTAGCAACAAAGCAGGGCCAGAACTAGATCTCTTGACTTTAGCATTCTCTTCTGAAATAGTTCTATATTCCAGATTCCCAGGGTTCGGGTTAGATATTATAATTTTATTACCTTTCCGGCTTCCTCTAATTCTCTCTTTTTGTTCACTTTCCAAGCACCATGGTTTGACTGGAAGTATGTATTGCTGACTCATGTTTAATCTAGAATTCCCTCTCTTTGCTCCTCAGGTCACATATTCATAATTGCCTAGTCTTTCTTATCTAATAATCAAAGCTTATTTTTCTATCCTAAGTGATTTACTCTGAGTTTGCAGTTTTAAGAGAAAAAGTAATCTCAGGTTAATTTTGAGAGAATTTCAATGCAGTTTCTATTTTTTCCTTCCTCAATTATGATTTCGATTTATAGTTAATCTCCAGATCATTAAGGATGTTCTAGTAATTGGAAAGAAATCTCCATTTTTTTAAGTGCTCATCTAACTTGCAAAGGGAAGTTAAACTACTTGAAGCTGCTGCGACATGCCTTATTTGACCAAAAAGAAATCCAAAGCAATTTTATGAAAATGCAACTTCATTTGCAAGAATATTAGTCAGCTGATGGGAAATGGAGGGTTTAATGTAACAAGGTGATAATGACCATTGGAATATGGCCGAGTGAAGAGTGGCATGAAACTTGACATTGGCATTATGTCTGCACACTCCAGACTGATCTCAGCCTCGTGGGCTGTCTGGCTCAGTAACACCATGCAGGTGAAGTCTTTGTCTTCTGCAGATGCCTCGACTCAGGCTCTTTTCCTGGATTGCCCACGTTGAGATAGGCATTTCACATGCAATGCTCATACTTGAGGTAGTTTAGCAATGTTATTTCCTAATTCCTAAAGGATAAAATAAAAAGACTTGGTTGAGATGATTTGACTATCCTTATATCTATAATGTTACCACTTCAGGCAGGTCCCACTGACTTGGAAATAAATTTAACCAGTAACTTCTATCCCAGTTAATGACACCACCTCATCTTCCCCACTGAAGAGTTAAGAACCTGAGCTCTCTCCTTTTTCCCTCGTTTTCCTTTACTTCCTTCCACATCCCATCAAACAACTAAGCCCTGTGGCTTTTAGCTCTGAATACACTCCAAATGACTTTTGCTCTTCATTACACAGCTATACCTACATACCATAATGTACACCGTGCCCACATGCTACACACTACTTCTACACACTAAAACTCAAGTCAGCACTGCTTTTCACTGGGTCTCTGCAGTCAGCTCTTATCTGATCTCCTTTGGCACAGTTATAAGCTTCTTTCTATATAGCAGCTAAGATTAAACTTCTAATAATCTAAATCAGATTATATCCTTCTTTGATTACAACTCCACTCTAATTCTGTTTTTTTTTCTTTAAATAGAACACAATAATATTGATTTGATACTTTCCTCCCATTGTTTATGTTGTTTTCTTTTTTCTACTCCCAACCCCAAACTAGAATGAATAGAGGGCTTTCAATTCTGGTCATGAGTTATCTCCCCATTATAAGAAGAATGCTGGCACCTACTAGGTACTCAAAAATTATTCACTGAATAAGTAAGTGAACCTGCAAGCCAGGCCTGAAATAAAGTCCGTCTCTCCTTATTTCAGACAATTCTCTCTAATACTCCAGTGCTGACTCCCAGCCTTGGCAAACCACTGCCTCCCCTAGAGTTGGCTCTCTGGGTTTGCACATCCTCTACTATCTCTTGGACATGGCTGTAGCCGAACACCTGACTCTGATTGGGGCCCGGTTCCCCTCTTTCTTCCCTATTGCCTTTCAATTTATCTTCAACTCTGTAACTTTAGAAGCAACTGTTCCCCCTATCAGGATTTGACCTTTGACTAGTCATGCCTTTTTTTATTCTTTTCTCTATATCTAATGTTGAGTAAGTTGCCATTCCTGACTTCCAGTGTTCCAACTCCTTCCCTGAGCCAATTAATAGTTGCAAGTTGTCATATGCCCTTTAACCCTTATAGGGTTCAATGGATCCCAGGTACTTAGAAAGTGCTTAGAATGACTAAACTAAAAAAATGCCTCCTTCTGATTATATGCCATATTTAAGATATATGTTTCCTCTCAGCTGAGATTTTCAAGGCTTCATTGCTTACAGATAAGTGCTCGTCTCATAAAAGTAGTCTATATTTTTGCTTACTATGTCCATCTATGAATCTATAATGAGAATACCATTGCCCAGCACCCAGAGAAAAAATGAGTTGCATTTGATACATTCCCACTGTTCTCTGACAACTAAAACTTAGTTGTTCAATTAGAAGTCAAGAAAGATTGCAATAAGCATCTGGCAAAACAATCTTAATGGCAGAGATGGGTTGTTGAGCATAACTTTGGCTGGCATTTTCAGGATTTTTAAATGCTTGGTTGCAACTGTCACTTTCTTAAGGATTTTATGGTGATTAATAATGTATGGAAAAGGCCATCTTTAAAGTAACTGAGCACAACAGTTAGCACTTTTTCCCGGCAAAATAAAGAAAATAAATTTGTTTCTTGTATGTTTATTTCTACATTTTTTCTTCTTTAAAAATCTTTATTCAGCTTTTGTTAATTATGCATCACTAAGCTGAAAAAAATACATTACTTTACTATTATATCATGATAATGATAATATATAATAATACATACATATATGCATAATGAGCTGACACATATTCATGTATGTTTGTGCATATGTTTAATATTTGAAAAAAGGAAATAAACTAGTAAATATACCATAGTAAGCATTCAATAAATATTAGCCCTTGTCATTGCTATATTATTATTTCTATAAATAATTAATGCATTCAGATAGAAAAGGAAGATCAACTTTAGTGAGACCGTGTGGAGACCTTTATTGCCCCAGTACCCAGTAACACAAGTGAAAACTATATATATAAGTTTAAATAGTTATATATATATATATATATATATATATATATATATATAACTATTTAAAAGCCTCTGCAAACTAGTTCTAAGAGCAAAAAGCAAATAAAAAAACAACCCATCTACCAAAAAGCATTTATGAAAAGCTGGTAAGAAAGACAAGAGTTTGTGATGGGATTAAGCAAAGACAAAAAATAAAATACCCTCAGACACAAACAACAGTGTGGGAATTTCAAGAGAGAAAAGGGTGAGGGGAGGTAGAAGAGGGTGGAGGGGAGATAGATAATGATGGACAGAGTCTTGACTTAGGTTGGTGAACACACAGTGGGGTGTTTTTTGTTTTTTTTGGGGGGTTGTATATTTTTGAAGTTAGAAGCAGGGAGGCAGTCAGAGAGACTCACGCATGCGCCCAACCGGGATCCACCCGGCATGCCCACCAGAGGGTGATGCTCTGCCCATCTGGGGCATTGCTCTGTTACAGCTGGAGCCATTCTAGAGCCTGAGCAGAGACTATGGAGCCATCCTCAGCAACTGGGCCAACTTTGCTCCAATAAGCCTTGGCTGCAGGAGGGGAAGAGAGAGATAGAGAAGAAGGAGAGGGGAAAGGGTGGAGAAGCAGATGGGTGCTTCTCCTATTTGCCCTGATCAGGAATTAAACCCAGGACCTCCACATGCCGGGCCAACACTCTATCGTTGAGCCAACTGGCCAGGGCCACAATGTATTTTTAAAGTCTGATGGTGAATAATGCTTTTTTTTTAAAAAATTATTTATTTATTCATTTCATAGAAGAGAGAGAGAGAAGGAGGAAAGAGTAGAAAGCATCAACTCCCATATGTGCCTTGACCAGGCAAGCCCAAGGTTATGAACCGGCGACCTCAGCATTTCAGGTCGACACTTGATCCACTGCGCCACCACAGGTCAGGCTGAATAATGCTTTTTATACATTGTTGGATTCAACTTACTAATAATTTTGTTGAAGATTTTTGCATCTATATTTATGAGAAGTGTTGGTAGGTAGTTTTATTTTCTTGTAATACTTTTGTCTGGCTTGGATATTAGGATAATCCTGAACTCATTAAATGAGTGAGGTAGTGTTTTCTGTTTCTAATCTATTAATATAAGAGATTGCTGAGAATTGATACTATTTCTTCCTTAAACATTTGGTAGAAATTCACCAGTGAAGACATCTGGGTCAGGTGTCTTTTGTTTTGTACAGTTATTAATTATTGATTAAATTTTTTTAGTAGATATAATCTTTCTTCAGATTGCCATTTTCACAGGTGAGACTGCTGGTAGATTATTTCTCAAGATATTGGTTCATTTCATCCAGTTTATCAAATTTGTGAGCATAGAGTTGTTTGTAATACAGTATTCCTTTATTATCTTTTTAGTGTCATTGAGATCGATAGTGATTTTCCTCATTTCTGATTTTGGTAATTTGTGTCTTCTTCCTTTTTTCTTAGTTAACTTGGCTACAAGTTTATCAATTTTTCTGATCTTGTTAAAGAACCATTTGTTTTTTATTTTTCTTTATTGATTTCTTTAATTTTCAATTTCATTGGTTTTTTAATTACATTTCTTTTCTTCTGCTTATTTTGGATTTATTTTGCCTTTTTTCCCCCTAAAGTAGAAGCTTAGATTATTGATTTTATAAACTTTTTTTATTCTAAGAGCTTTAGTAAATTCTATAAATTCCACCTCAGCTCTGCTCTCACTAAATCTCATAAATTTTGATGTTATATTTTAATTTTCTTTCAGTTTGAAATATTCTAAAATTTTTCTGGAGACTTCTTATTTGACCTATGTGTATTTTAAAAATGTGTTGTTTAATCTCCAAGTATTTGGGGGTTTTCTAGTTATCTTTCTGTTATTGACTTCTAGTTTAGTTCCAATAAGTTCTGATAAAATACTTTGTAAGAATTCTATTCTTTTAGATTTGTTAAGGTTTGTTTTATGGCTCATATATGTAAACTTGCAAAGAATGTCTACTTTGCTATTGTTGGATAAAGCATTATGTAGATGTCAATTGGATCCAGTTGAGTGATAGTGCTGTTAAGTTCAAGTATATCTTTACTGACTTTCAGCCTATCAGTTACTGATAGAGGAGTGTCATAGTCATTCTATGTTGAATCTTTTGAGAAACTGCCAAACTGTTTTCCACAGTGGCTCCACCATTTTACATTCCCACGAGCAATACACAAGTGTTTCAATTCCTCCACAATTTAGCCAACACTTGTTATTTTTCATTTTAAAAAATAATAGCCATTAAAATTGGAACAATTTGGTATCTCATTGTTATTTTGATTTGACTTCCTTAATGGTTAGTGATGTTTTGTATCTGGGGTTTCCTTTTGAGGGGATGAAAATGTTTTAAAATCGACTGTGGTAATAGTTACAACTACTGGAAATATGTGAAAAACCATAAATTTACTGATTTAAGTTGTGCGAGAATTACATCTCAATAAAGCTGTTAAACAAGGGAAAATAATAGACAAGAAAAAAATGAAAGCTTAATATTTTTCTGTGCAGGATGACATAAACACACAAGGATATGATGTAATTCTACATCTGACTCATAGAAAAAGCTGCTATAGTGCACACTGAAATATCTCAAGGAGGGGACCATGTATTGGCTAGAGGCAAGCCAATTCTTGAGTTACCTGAAAGTAATTCTTTTGCTAGGAAAAATATTCTTATATTTGTAGAGGACAAATAAAAGAAAGGTGAAAAATGATAGCTAAGAGAAATAAGTTTTCCTCTCTTTAATGAAACAGGAGAGATTTGGGTGAGCTAAAACCACAGAACCCTTGGAAGAAAACATAGGGATAAATCTTTGTTCCCTTGAATTTGGCAATGGATTCTTAGATATTGACAACAAAAGCACACACAAAAAATATATAACTTAGACTTCACCAAATTTAAAAATGTTTGCACAGTAAAGTAATAATCAAGAATATAAAAAGAAAACTTACCGAATGGGAGAAAATATTTGCAAATCATGTATCTGATAAGGTGCTAATATCTACAATATGTGAAGAAGTTTTACAGCTCAATACAAAGACAACCCAATTAAATCTTCAGAGGCCTGTGAGTTAGAGATAATCAGCCCTTTTATACAAAAGGAAGCGGAGGTTCAGAGAAGTTGGGTCACACAGTAGGTGAGACGCTGCTGCTCTCAGGCGTCAACTCCTCAGCCTCTCACTCAGGTAGGGGCTGGGGAAGCACTCCAACAATGGCCATAATCACTGTAAAGGCTTTCCTAGCCAGGGCATGAGGTCCAGGAAGGGAGTATCTAGTAAACTCTTAGGCAAGTTACTTTTCTTCTCTGGCCTTAGTTTCACTTTCTGTAAAATGGGAGTGAGATGAAATATGTGCAGGACTTTATATCCCTTTCTGGATCAACACTGATGGCTCTCAGGGAATTTGCCTCTATTTCCAAGTCAGATTTTTGGGTGTTGTGTGTGCAGCTGGCCCCCAACAAAGGTTTTGAGTGGTTCTAGGGTGATTGGATTAACATCATGTTCTCCTCCCTTCCCCCATGGAAGAGGGAACCTTTACTTGGGAAACTCCAAACCCCACCTATTACTGTACCCTTCATGGTAAGGGAGGGTGGGGCTTGCTAGGGATGCTGTAGCACTTGGAGCCTCCAAGAACCTTGTCTACCAAGGTGTTCTCATGGGACTCAGTGGCCCTGGAGAAGTCATATCTGTGAAGAGATGAGGTGGGCTGTGCCCTGTCCCCTTTCCCCATCCCAGAAGCCAGAGAATATTTGGCCTCAGTTGACAAAGCCCAAAGGGTAAGATCATAGCACTCAAATGTTAGTCATTATTACTATGTTATTTGTAATCTTGTATGAATAAATAAAAAATACCTTAACATAAAAAGGAAAGCTTAATTCTTTTCTGTACACAATGCCACAAAAGCACAAAGATATGAATGTGTATCACTTGCTCTAAAAAGAAAGCCTGCTGCTGTGAACAATTAAAGTATCCAAGGAAAGAAAATACGTTAAGAAAGTGCAGTGGTAGTCTACCTGGTCCCTACTGCCCACTAGTGGGCATTCCAGCTTCCATGGTGCAACCAAAGTATAAATAAAAAGATAGATTTAACTATAGTAAGTTGTTTTATAAGGATTTATTCTGCCAAACTTAGCGAAAATCTGACATAAAATACTTGGTAAGTAATTATTATTATATGCTTTAACTTGCTGTAACTCCGCTTTATAAAAAAGTTACTTCCCTACTTTATAAATCACCATTACTGTGGAAACGATGGGCGGTTAGAAAATTTTACTACTAAAAGAGATACAAAAGTGGGTGGTAGGTACAAAAAGGTTGACTACCCCTGGTCTACATTTTTGCTACTAAAGGCATGATCCACAGAGCATCAGCAGCAGTAACAGCACCTAGGAGTGCACTAAAAATACAGAGTATTGGGTCTCTACTACAGAACTACTGACTCAGGACCTGCTTGTTAACAGGATCCCCTTTGCACATTCAAGAGAGCCTTGGAGCAGGCATAGCTAATTAGCTTATGCCACAGAAAGTCCATGAGGAGCGGAAAGGAGGACCATTCTAAGATCCCCTAGGAAAGAATAAATGTTACACGACTCTGACAAAAGTTTCAGCCCCCAGCTGGGAATTTTCTTGGGGATTTACATGGCCAGAAATCAGGGATTTGGTAGAAGGATTTTGCCATTATCATATTCAAACAACGTAACATCATTTCATGTTATTTGAACATGTTTAGTTAAGTCAGTGTTTAGTGTTATTTTATTTTACATAATTCTAGTATTTGGTAAAGTCATAAGCTAACACAATAACCTGTATTCTAACAAGATTTTCAGAGGTATATGTACATTCAAGTTCAAGAAGCATTGGGGGATGTGCCACTAAGGTAGTCAGAAATTGATAATTTACAGAAATTTTTGAAAGAAGAAAATAACCAAAATTCTATAATTATCTATAGTTTGATAGAAAATTTTTGTGGTCCACAATAAGTACATATATGATTTTCTAGTCAGAAACAAATACAAAACTAGGAATATTATTGTAATTGAAAAGTCTCTGCCAACATGGCTAATCAAAAAATGTACAATATCGTATTGGTATTTACCATCACCCACAAAAAAACACAATGCTTTTGTCCCAAATCCCTTATTTTTATAGCAATAGAGGAGGAAAGCCTGAGCGTTGCACTCTAAAGGTAGAGTTGTGTCTCAGCCCTGTTTTCTGCCCGACCATGTACCTGTTTCCTAATTTAAATGGAATAGTAGAAACACCTCTTGATAACATACATAACTATACTAAGTATCAATGAAATAATGTTTATGAAAATGCTTTCAAAACTGTAAATGTTGTGAATTATTTGAAAACCACAGACGACTTCTTTTTTCGCTGCCCTAATGATGATTGCAGATTAGTTGGCATTCATGGCCTCCCCTTCCTCAAGAGCTCTCCATGTATACGGCTGTGCTTACGTGAAGCAAGGAAGATACTAAAACCAAAGTGTTATTATGGGGTTGGCAGAAGCAGCATGCTATTGCTTATTCCCACTTCTTAAATCTTCACATGCAGCTTTTCCATTCTGCCACGTGATGGAAAATGTTTCCCAAACACTACTGTTTGCGATTATAATCCTTTACATTTTATTGGCTTCCAGATCCACCGCGTCTTGGCCTGGATCTGGAACACACTCTGAGGACTATTTATGGTGCCTTCCTGCTCATGCTTTTGGATGGTTGCCTTTGCACAGCACATGCAGCTAAGTTTGTCATTAACATTTCTGGAAACACACAGAGGCATGCTAAGTGAAATACAAATTAGAAAATTCTGATGCTCTTAGTTAGTCCTTTCTCCCAAATTTGAAAAGAAATCACTATCAAATTACCCAAGTCACATTTATCCCGTTTAAACTCCCTCAGTTGTGGTCATTATTCTGTCAAATTCTCTATTTCTATCCCCTTAGATAGAAATTATACCCCTTTGGAGCAACAGTGGGGAGCAAATTGAAACAAGATAGATTCAGAAAAAAAATTCTCTGAGGTACAAAGAGAACATCCCTTAGCACTGGATTCATACTTCTGCTTTGCTGGCTCCTGTAGTTGTGACTGTGAATCCATGTTACACAGACACAACTTCTCAGTCATAGTTATAAATCCATATAAGTTGGTTGGTTAATTGATGGATGAAGAATCCTTCTTTTAACTAAAATTATAGATGAAGAATATGCTCTTTATTTTTGAAAACAAGATTATATATATATATTTTTTTATTTTATTTTTTTACTAGGTGCTACATACTCTGGAAAGCCATGACATGAATTATTCATTCAGTTTCTTTCCTAACCAACCCTTGCTATAAGGTAGTAACCATTACTATACAAAATTTAACAGAAATGAAACACATTAGAATATGTTAAGACACAGTTAGGTTTCCACATTGAGTATTAATTTCATTAAGCATTATTGAGTCTTAATTAATTAATAGAATACATTGGAACATGTATTTAATTTCATCATTTAAACTTTCCCAATATAAAATTTATCAGTTATTATTAAGCATTTATAGTGTATCAGGCATAATGATGTGATTTACATAATTATTTTATTTAACTTTAATAATTACCTTATATGAGAGATATATTATTATCTCTTTTTCATGGATGAGAAAGATGAAGCTAAACTTGTTTCAAGGACAAGCCCAAGATTAGAGAGATGATTGTGGCGCTGGACTTGGCAATTGGAACTGAATGCTTAGCCCATGTGGTCTGATGTTTTGAACCTACTGCGTAGCTCACCAGTGAATCAACCACTCTGACAAAGTCACCCTTTACTCACCACCTCCTGGGACATCTTTGAATTCACCTTTTCTGGGTGAGTAAAGAACCATGGAGTTGTCACCAAATCTATAGCCTCTGTGGCCTGTACAACAATGGAGCAAATGTCTTTTAAAATAATTATTCTAAATATAACTTTGTATTCTGCTTTATTTAAATTTATTTTACTTGCCTGACCAGGTGGTGGTGCAGTGGATAGAGCATCAGACTGGGACACAGAGGACCCAGGATAGAAATCCAGAGGTTGCCAGCTTGAACATGGGCTCATCTGGTTTGAGCAATGCTCACCAGCTTAAGCCCAAGGTCGCTGGCTTGAGCAAGGGGTCATTCAGTCTGCTGTAGCCCCCTGGTCAAGGCACATATGAGAAAGCAATCAATGAACAACTAAGGTGCTGCAACAAAGAATTAATGCTTCTCATCGCTTTCCCTTCTGGTCTGTCTGTCCCCATCTGTCCTTCTCTCTGTCTCTTTCTATCTCTGTCACATACAAAAAAATTTTTTTGCTTTATTTTTACTTAACATTATAAAGTAAACATTTTCTGTTATTAAAAACTCTTAATAAGCCTAATTTTCAATGTTTGATTATTTTTTAAATCAAGTGGATATATTATAATTGATCCAATTCTTTCTTATTGACCATTTATTTCTTTCTGTTATTTTTCATAATGTCCTAATAAGTACCTTTTTACATTGAACTTCCCCCACACCCTTGACTTATGTATACTGCATAAGAAATGCACCTAGAAGTGAATCGGGGGCTTGGACAGCTTAAATCTCCTGACACACATCGCCTAATTGCCTTATAAGAGTTCTGCACCAATCTCAGCACCCATCAGTCTCACTGCACCCTCATATCAAGTACAGAATTAAAATATGGAAAAAGTTTGCTAATTTTATGAGTGAAAAACTCTATCACATTATAATTTGTATTTGTTTGATTTTGAGGTGAAATATCTTACCAATATTTACCAACAACTAAATTTCCTTATTTGGTAATTTTCAGGAATTTTTTTTTTTTTTTTTTTTTTGCCCCAGTGAGATTTCACTGCTTTGTCTGTATCTTTACTTATTGAAGAATTCAAAATTTGCCATATTATTTTACAATTTCTACAACAAAACAGAAGGAAATATGTTGCTGAAACCAGGGGAAAAGAGCCCTTTAACAAAGAAAGGGGGATAGGAGTTCCCACTGCTACAAAGAGATACAACACAATAAAGCCGGGTAGTCTTCATGTTTTTCTTCACACACTGTAATGAAGGGTAACCAAGCATATTTTGCTTTAGATCATGTCATGTGGGCAATAATGTACTAATTTTCATTAAAAGTAAAGTGGTATGTCACTAAAAATAAAAACAAAACACTAAACTATTTGGAAGTTAACAAATAAATAAGAGTATCACATATTCAATACCACATTAGTAAGGAGCCCCAGTTCCTGCCCAGAAGAGGAAACTGAGGCACATAAAACAGTCCAGATGGAATACAGTTGACCCTTGAACAACATGGGTTTTAACTGCAGAGGTCCACTGTACAGATTTTTTTCAATAAACAGTAAATGTATTTTCTTTTCCTTAATGATTTTTTGAATAGCATTTTCTTTTCCCTGACTTACTTTTTTGTAAGAATAGAGTATATAATACATACAACATACAAACTATGCTATCAAAGGCTTCCTGTTAATACAGTGAGCCTTCCACATTTGTGGGTTTCCAACTGCAGAGTGAAATTTTTGCTTTTGATTTGCAGCTGGCTGCAAACCCATTGATACAAAGCACCAACTGTAGTTTAAGTTCTGAGGCAAAGGTATACAAGAATTTTTGACTGTATAGGTGGTCAGGCGTGGAGACATCCCTCATATTGTTTGAGGGCCAATTATATTTTCTGATTAAAATTGGGATGGAAGGAGACTTGGCTTGGGGTGGTGAACACACAATACAATCTTCAGATAATGCATTATAAAATTGTACACCTGAAACCTATGTAATTTTATTAACCAATGTCACCCAAATAAAGTGAATAAAAATTAAAAATAAAAATAACAATCATCATACAACAAAAATGCTACTTACAATAAAAAATAAAATAATAACAATAATAAAATGGTGCTGGTGTATTAGGATTGTTCAGAAAAACAGAACAGAATGTGTGTGCGTGTGTGTGTGTCTGTGTGTATGATTTATTTTAAGGATTGTGTCACATGATAGTGGAGGTTTGGGAGGTCCAAAAATTGCAGGATGAGCCAGCAGGCAGGACGCGCAGGAAAGAATTGCAGGCTGGGTCCATAGTTGACTGCTGTTGGCAGATTGTTTCTCAGAGGAGGCCAGTATTTGTTTTATGAAGGTCTTCAACTGATAATGTTTTTAGATTTTTGTTTGTTTATCTGTTTGTTTGTTTTAATTTAAGTGAGAGGAGGGAAGATGGAGAGACAGACTCCTGTATGCACCCCATCCAGAATCCACCCTGCAACCCCTGTCTGGGGCTGATGCTCACAATTGAGCTAGCTATCTTTAGTGCCTGAGGTGAAGGCTTGTAGGGTCAGGGGTCACCGCTGTCAGGGCCATACACATGCAGGTTCACATAGGATTCAGGCAGATGGTAAAGAAACAGTGAAGTCAAAATTGGGGGGGGCCATTTCTTTATTAAAGTCGCACACTGGAGGACAAGCAAACAGGCAGGGAAAACACTTCCCTTTTACTCATTCAGAACTCCCAAAGTTACTGACACATTATCCGGTTCCACGATCAGGAGAATCTTCTCCATTTCCTCCTAGAGTCAGAGGCCCCCACAATCCTCAGTAGGGCTCCCAAAGCCTCTCAGCTCTGGTTCCCCATCTGCACACCTTCTTTCTCCCTGCCAACATGGCTTCTTCTTCAGCACTCTGCATTCTCTCCTCTCTCACTCTACAAAAATGGCTTCTTTTTGCCTCTTCTTCTCTCTCTTTTCAAAACTTTCTGGCTCAAAAACCTCTTTTTCTGCAAACATTAGAAAAACAATGACCGGCAGTTAATTTGCAATTTCACAGATCACATATACCTGGTGCTGCCCAGTTCCTAGTGCAAACTATAAGTGAGCAAACATAAAAATCAGTTTTTACAAACTTATTTGACCAGCAAGGCTCCACAGAGCCATCCTCAGTGCCAAGGTCCAATACACTCTAATCAGTTAAGCCATGGCTTCAGAAGGGGAGGAGAGAGAAAGGGAAAGGGGAGTGGAGGAGGGAAAGAGAAGTAGAAGGTCACTTCTCCTGTGTGCCCTGAGCAAGAATCAAATCTGAGACTTCCACGAGCTGGGTCAAACCTCTACCACTGAGCCAACTGGGCAGGGCACAACTGCTAATGATAATCTCACCCATAAAATCCTTCACAGAAACATCCCAAATTAACAAACGGGGCCTCACAGTCCAGTAAATTTTACACAAAAATTAGTTATCACAAGGTTAATCAGAAATTAACTAATTTTAAGAATTCTTATTACTTGAGGTCTTATTTTTAATGGGATATATCTTATTGAGGCATTACAACAGCCTTCTCTCTCTTTGTTCCCACTCCACTTTTATTTTTATCATTTGGGGGGGGGGGTTCAGTTTGTTCTGAGTTCTTGGGAATTATTTTCTGTAAAGATGTAATAATGTTACTGTTCCCTAGTCCCCTGGAGCTTTCTTACCATTTCATTTTGAGTTGCAGCCACAATGAAGTTAAGATGATGGATGTGAAATGAAAATTTTCTGGTTCAGATACAATTATATGCTTTTCAGTGGCTTATTATTTTGTTTTAGTAAATACGCATTTAGCAGCCTCAGGTGTAGAACTAATGATTACAATTTTGCCTCAAACAAAGGAGGAGACAAATACTCTAATTATATGTAGTACAAATCAAATCACCTAATTAAATAGGGAAAGAAAATCTGCAATAATTACTAAGGTGTAGGCCTGCTAACAATGCACAGTCCAAGGACCCATAATTTTAAGAAATTCACCCATGCCTGATTTATCAAAAGGTAAATACAATAAACTAGTGCATTTTTACTTTAAAAAATACAAGCTTCCTCCATAGTAATTTAACCTCAAATGTCTCCCCAGGTGTCAGATTGCAGACTTTCCTATCTCTATTTCTTCAGAGAATTGAGAAAAAAATAGTTTAATGATGAGTTTTATGTGATAAGGATATTAATACTTAATCGTAGAAACTTAAATACTTCTTTGTTCATATCTGAACTCTGGGAGCCTTGGTGATTACTGCCAGCCCATGATAGCTACACGATGTGCCAGAGCTCATCTCCCAGGCAGCTGCTTCATCCGTGTTCTTTGGCACCATGGTTGTCATGTGGCTTCCCAGAATGCTCCAGTTATTTCCAAACAAGGGCTGAATCTGCCTGTCCAAGAAGATTCTAAGATGATCAGAAACAGAAATTGGGCCTTCCATCTTGATTATCTCTTCCCATTCCTACACCATTTCCTTAAAACAGTGATTATCCTGTGTGTATGTGTCCATGGAGCTATTGTACTCTGCCTTTTGCCAGAAAAGAATGAATGGTTCCCACCAGAGTATTGCTGGAACATTTTGGAGCTGGCCTCGTGGCATCATGTAATGCATTAACCAGCCTGAACTTTTACATCTGATCGCTTTCTTACAAAATCTTGAGACATGACAATTATCAAGATTCCTTGGTCAAATAAAACTCTTGTGTTCATAATTCCTATTACATTCCAAATTGTCTTTTCATCTTCATGTCCTCAAAGTGTTAAGGAAAACATTTATTAGGAATTCTCACTCTTTCATATCATCCACAGTCCATCTACTCCTCATCCTATCTGCTCAGGCTCAGTGCATATCCTTAGCTTGAACTTCAATAAGAAGATGGACAAATGCAAACAGTTTCTCCTAATTTCATTATTTTCTACCTCAGAGTCTTCTTGTGTCTTTGCTATCTATTAGCTTGGCTTGATCCCATTGTCTCCAACTTTTCCCAGACTTTGCTTTTCAGTGATCTCTTCCTTCTTCAGATATTAACATTTTAGGTCACTTCCACCCTAAAATTTATTCTAGCGCATTAGGTAGGGTTGCCTTCTCACTTTTCTGTAATGGCTGAAAGCCTTCTATTATATTGCTGGCTGTCTTTCAACTCCTCCCACTTTGGTGTATAAACCGCAATTTTTTTTCCCTAAAATTGCTGTCTCAATCATTTCCAGAAACTTTAAAACTAATCAAACTAATAGCTATCTCAAGTGATTATGTTCTAGTCCCTAACCTCTTTGAGCTCTAAGAAATATAATAGGTTATTTTGAACATTCTCAATTTAAAATGTATTCTTCTTTTAGTTTCCCTAAAATATAAACTTCTGGAACTTTTCCTACCCTTTCTCTATTACTTTCTCTGTCTCTTTCATTAGTTTTTTCCTCCATTTTGTAGTCTAGTGGAAAGAGCACTGGTTTTGCAGGACAACTGAACTCCAGTTCTTCTAATCCATTTAGTTTTTCAACTGGAGAGATTGCTTTACTCTATGCGGTGTGTAGCTTTCATAGCTATAAAGTGGGGTAGTCTATGTCACTGCATTTTAACTGTGCTCTACAGAGGCTTAAGAATCTCTTTCATATTTTTTGGACATCATAATGAATCCCATCTCTGTTACCAACACAGCAGCTACACTGTAGTCATGTGTATGGATTGGGCACCCACAGCAGACTTTCACTACTGAGGAAAGAGATGAGCTTAGAGATACAAGTAGTCTGTATAAGTGAGTCTAGTTGTTCTCAGACTAAATGAGTTGAGAAAGACTATTTTCAAAGATCAAGTTTGATGAAGGAAAATATGTCCTGAAATGGGACAAAAGGGATGCTGGGCATATTCAATATGGTAGCCCACATTCTTCTCAGCATGTGATGGTGGTGCTGGGGTGAGAGGGGGAGGTGGCATCTGGACCAGTAAAAGCACTTTCCTATTGAAGACTTAACATTCATTTTTAAGGTCATCCTCTTTGGTGCTAACTGTAAAACTTCAGTATTGATTTTTCTGGAGTTGACATGAGAATTCTGTAAGATAATATTTTTAAAGCATTTAGCACAGTACTTGGGGGCATAGAGATCAATTACTATAGTTATTTGTTTTTAGTACTTTTTCTGTGACATTAAGTTAAGGACATGGCAATATGCATTTTTACTGCCCTCCGCCATAGTGGCCTAGCCATGTATTACTTAAATATATTAACAGTTTGATTTCTTTGGGCTCATTTTGCAAAATCAAGACAAAAAACGTGGTTCAATAAATAAGAAGGAGAATTGGGAGAGGTATTTACAATTATCTTGGTATGAGCACTACTTTTATATTTCAATGTGTGAAAAAAAAGGCACTGCCTGTTTCCACTAGAGCTCCTGCCCTTGGAAAATCAGAGAGATCAGAGACTACTCTCTGAAAGCAGAGTGTCTGCACTTGGGGAGCCTGTCCATAGTTTCTGTCTGGAGAGCTGCGAGGATCTCACTTCCCCACTACCTCCCTGCAGTGAAATCTGTTGTTTTCTATCACATCATGCTGGCTGGGAAGATAATACTTGTGATTTCCCCTGTATTTATTTCCCCTGAAAATTGCTGCCAGTACACCCAAGTCCTGTGCAGTGAATCATTATTTTGTCACATCGCAAATATCAGCAACACCTAGCTGATTCCACTTAAAATCAAAAGAATGGAAAAAAAGAAACAGCCCAAATCTCAAACCAAGCATTAAATGTACCTGAAATTCCTACAGTAGGCTTGATGTTCTTATCATGTAGGGAGATGGAGCCACAGTCTGCAATACAGTAATGGCTGCTTTCCTGATTTGCTTAGCTGCATTTTAAATGAATTTCTGCTTTGACTGTGCATTTAAGTGTGAATGACAGAGAGCAGGAGAGCAGCAGTGCCCATTAACAGCATCTGCAGGTACGGACTCTGCAAGAAGTTGGACACTAAGCTTAAAACCAGTGCCCTGGTTGCAAAAGATGCTCAGTACATTACTTCTTCCTCTGCTAAATTTTATGATGATAATTATAGAATGAGAATGCCACAATTTTAAAGTCCTTTACAGTTTATTAAGCACTTTCAGATATAATGTGCTTTCTGGTCCTCATATCCATCCTGTAAAATAGATGAGGCTAGATTTGTTTCTTTATTTTTAGATGAAAATACCATGGTGACTCAGAAAAGTAAAGTGTATAGTCCGCAATCTCAAAGCTAGAAAACAAACAAACAAACAGCTAGAACTGAAAACCAAATATTTTATTTCTCAATCTGGAGCTTTGCTCACTGAAGCTCTTGTGTCGTCTACAAGGGCCTCTGCCACATGGTGACATAAAGCTGAGACTGCTTTAAGCATTTGCCTTTATTCCTCTTCTCAACATCCAGGACCCTTGCACCAGCACTGACTTTTCCATGTCCACTCTCTTCCCACACAGTACTCTTCCTTTGTGCTCTACTTCCTGCAGTGGAAGATCAGTCCTTATTTGGCTCAGCACTTCTAGTGAGTGAGGGGGTGAACCCATGATTGATAGTTCTGTATAGACTGAAAATTAGGTCTCCCCACGTTCCTTTGTTGTCATTCTACCACCAAATGTGATATTTGAAGAAAGAACCTTGGGGAAATAATTCTCTCTAGATGAGGTGATAGAAATGGGACCCACATGAGATTACTGCTCTTATAAGGAGAGCCCAAGAAAGTAATAATGCTCTCTCTTTCTCTCTCTCTCTTACCTGCTCCCCACCCCATCCCCACCATTTGGAAACACACTGAGATGGCAGTTACCTGTAAGACTGGAAGAGATTTCTTACTGGAGCCAGACCCTGCTGGCATCCTGATCTCAGACTCTCAAACTTCAGGACTGTGAAATTAGATTTCTGTTATTTAAGCCGCTCCAATCTTTGATATTTTGTTTGGCAACCTGTTCTGACTAATACGGTAGATTAATGCATTTCCTATCCTGGTGTGTCTTTTTTTTTTTTTTTTGTCAAAGGATCTAACAGCATCCAGAGTGATGAATGAGCATTGGAGGCACATGGTAGTGCCCGCCATCTACTGAGTGTGGGGTTGGTCTGATCACACTGGGAATCTTCCTTGGAAGCTGTTCTGATCACACTGCGGAGCTGAGGATCTTCATTGGCTCATATAATAAGTTAATACCCCGAGGAGAGCATGCTCTCAGCTGCTGCTTTTCTACTGCCCCCCCTTCCCCTCTAAACAGCTCCCAAAGAACTGAAGACTGAGCCACAGGTGCCTGAAAGCCAGTCAAAGAGTTCTGGTTCAGCCACTTAGTAGCCAGTGAGTGTGGAGAGTCGATTTCTCCCTGGGCTTCAGTTATCACTGGTAAAATAAGGAGATTAAACTAATCTCCTAAACCATTTTCTCAACCATTTTGACAGTAAAGTCTTGTTTTCAAATATAATATAATCTAGGTTGTCAATACATAACGTAAATACAGTGCTCTCTTTCCCTTTTTTAAAAATACTGACTTGCTGGGAGAGCTGCAGCAGCTGGCTATCGAGGATGAAGCAGCAGATATGGGACTGAAAGAGATTTTTATGTAGTTTCTGTGCATCCATTTAGCAAATATTTATTAAGCTGTTTTTTAGAAAGTATGGTCGAGGATACAAAGATATTACAAGATCCTGTTCACCTTCTCTGGGTTTGAAGGAGATAAAATGCATATGAAACAATAACTAAAACACAAGCTGGAAATGCCAAGGGGTGTTTGTGTGCTACCGCTTAAGTACTGACAGTCCTCAGTGGGCAACGAGAGAGAGACAGCAACGGACAGAGCCTGGGGGGGGGGTGGCAGCAAAGGCAGGTGTTGGTCTGAACTCCGAATTATTAGAAGACAAAGTTTCCTGTTGATTGCCATTTCTAAGAAATAAATTATACATTTAAAAGAGTGAGTGAAGAAGGGAAATGTGTGTTTAGTTCCAATGAGACTGCTTTTATGTTGAAAGATCATCTCAGCCTATCTGCAATGTTGCTCCTCATTCTTACTCAAAAGATCCTCAAATGGACTTTCTCCCCGTATTATCTGGATTGGCCATCTCTCTTGATCAGATTTGTCAAGTAGTAGCTAATATCTCATACAGAGACCTCCTTTATTTCATTATGCTCTGAGAAAATTCTGTCTTTATGGACCTAAACCACTAAGTGGAATTTTATAGCGAGTCTGATAGTATTTTAATTAACTCAGCTAAGCCTTCCTATTACACCCACAAACAGGAGTTTGCAGATTAATTTCATTTCCTTAATTACAATGATAATGCCAGATAAAGACTTTGATACACTACCAAGTGAGTAAGCAATGTGCTTAATTATATGGGTTTGTTGCAGTATTTGCTAATCTGTTCCCAGAAACCCAGATTTGTTCATGGCATCTTTAGAGGGAATATTTAGTCCCTACTCAAAGTGGCTTGCTATTTCCAGACCTGGGCTAACTCTGATTCATGAGACTAGAATGGTTGATATCAGTTCCAGAGAAGTTCTAGACCTGTGTTGTGGTCACAAGGCATTCTTACATCAAGAAATGTTGGAGACACCCGTAAACCAAAATTAATTTTAGACTGTATTAAAGCATAAAATGCATTTATTTGAGCAAAAAGGAGCTGCAGCCCCAGGAAACAGATTTGGATAACCACCTAAATTATGTTCTGCTGAGACAAAGGGGAAGCTTCTTTACATATCAAAAGTTCCTGTCCAGGTTCCAAGTTAGGTCGGTTTTATATAAATGAGGAATCCAAATTGAGGAATTTTGATTGGTAAGATAAAATATATACAGTTCTGATTGGACAGGATAAGTCTCAGTCCATTGGTAGAAAGATGAAACCAGACTTTCCTTGCAGTTGTTGACTCAGACTATGTAAACAAGTGAGGCATAGTGCGGGAAGCTGAGAGTTCGCTTTGAGATTCTTGGTGTGCAGAGTACATGAGGAACCTCAATCAGTAAATGGCTGCTACACTTATTCATAAAATTTGGGACCTCAGTTAAGCATGGAGAGGCCATCACAGCATATAAACTCCTTCCAGGGGTTCACATCAAACTATTCATTTTTCCCACAACCCACTCATTTGATTAAAGGGAGAAAAATGCAACAATTTAAATAGTTCATCTGCTTATTGTTCCTTCTCCTTGGTATGTCCCACTTACTTGAGAGAGTGGGGTAGTGTAGAAAAACTTCTCAACCTCATCACTATTGACACGTTGGACCAGATAATTTTTTGCTTTGAGAGACTGTCCTAAACAGTGTAGGATAGTTAGCAGCATCCTTATCCTCTACTTATTAGTTGATGGTAGCATCCTCCTCCCACTTGTGGCAATGAACATATCTCTCCAGACATTGCCAAACATCACCTGGGACATAAAAATGCTGCTGGTAAGGAATCACTGGTTACAAGGGTTAAGTGTGTGATTTGGGTTAAATTGGTTTAAACTCAGGTCCCTTCACCTAGGGGCTGTAACTTTAAGCACTTAAACTCTGAGTTTTCAGATATATATGTACAAAGAGATGGGTTGCACCCACTGCATAATATTGTTGTGAGTGTCAAATAAATGAACGTATGACAAGTTCTTAGTACTGTGTCTGGTACATAGCAAAAAATCAATACATATAAATTATTATTCATATTATTAGTGTCTTCCAGGTGATCTATGCTTTAGAGATTTATTTAGACAAAAACGAGAATAATTTACCATGAAAAGCAGGGCCAGACATTCGCCATCCCAGAGTCTCTAGCTGCTTAATGTTCTAGCTTAGTAAAAGGAATGCTCTGGGTTAGAGTCGTAGACACAGGTACAAATTCTATTTGTCAGTAGATAAACTCTCTTTCTTCCTCAGCACTCCCCTTTAAAGGAAGGTATCACCTTCCCCACAGGCCTTTATTATAAGGTTCAAAACTATCTAGTACAAGACTGACCAATTAAATTAGAATTTCGGAAGTTTATAAGGCTTCTCTGGTGGTTTCACTATGTAACCAAAGTTGACATGTCATTCAAAAACTGGCCTAGAAATTTGCAAAATCTGGAAATCCAAAAGGGAATTTGAAGAGTTTATATTCAATATGTCTGGTTCTAACAGAAAAGGCAATTAAGAAATTTTGGTATTGATATGATGTACACATATCTGGTTCTGTCTATCTTGGACTAGCATTGTAGTATAAAGACTCCGAGGTTCTGGGGGCTAGAATGGACTTTGAAAAAATAATGTTCAGGTTGGAAAACAGAAAACTCATGAACATCTGAGAAAAAAGTCAGAAAATGCCTTTGAAGAGGCCAGATAAATGCAGGATTATTCAGAACATTTTAAAAGATAATAAATACTTTCCGATGCATCATCAACTCTGACAGACAGTCCTAGTACTTTCTGTTCTGTCTTCTGATTCCTGTTGAGAGACTCAGAGGGATTTGACTCTAAATCACACTCCTGACTGTTTAATGACTGAGTTCCCTGTTCTCAAATAGAGACATGATCTTTTATTTTTCTAAAAGGTTTTTGGAAATGCCTTGATCTTCTGTCTTTCAGCATTACTTAGATTAGTAATTAAATATAGAAGCCAGAGGTATGCTCAGGGCTTCTGAATTATATAGCAGTGGATTCTAGAAACTTCAGTGAGAGCACTACCAAAGGAAAACGTACTACTGGGATGGAGAAAGAACAACCTGAGGCCATGCCTTGGTATGTCATTGGAAGATGCCACCTGAGCTTTGAGACCAAGAATGAGTTTTGAATCTAAAGGAGAGTAGGGGTTACCTGGTATAGACAGAGTAAAATGGTGTCTGGATCTCACAGACCTGTCAGAGGGTGGTGGTGGTCAGTTGGCACTCTATTTGGAGGTACCTTCTCCTAGGAATTTATCTGGCCTTCTTGGACACAAGACAACAAAACTTCATTGAGAATGATAGAAAGTCCTCTCCTCTCACCTGTAATTATACCACTTTGATTAATCTTTGTAAAAGACTGCCTTGTCGGTTTTCATATACTGCCATTTCTTAAGGAATGTGAGAAAAGTCTATCTAAAACATAAAGATATCTAAGTTCACCACTCAGTGTCACATTCAGAGTTCTTCGCCACTCCCCCACCAGGTCCCAGAAAGGACCTCTAGATACTTAATAATGTCTTTCATGTGCCCTTTTGGGTCCCCTGGGTATACCTGTAATTCTCCACAGCTTCTTTCCCCCTCATTCCTTGAGTATTATTTCAGTTAACACCTCTATTGGTCTATCATTGACCTCACCTGATTTCTTAGGTTTTCTTATAAGGTTCTTCTGCAATTTGGCTATCTGTTGCCAGAGCTAGTATTGCATTCCCTTCTCCCCTGCTTCTGGAACTACTCTGGTAAATCAGTATGCCTGATGACTAAGGTGAAAAGCTTGATTTCTTTTTTTTAATTGAACAGAGTGAGATGAGGGCAGAGAGAGAGAAAGATGGAGGTAGAAAGACAGAGATAGAGAGAAAAAGTGACATCAATTTGCTGTTCAATTTATTTGTAGATTAATTGGTTGATTCTTATAGGTGTTCTGACTGGGGATTGAACCCCCAACCTTGGCTTATCAGGACAATTCTCTAATTAACTGAGCTACCCAGCCAGGGCTTGAGAGCCTTGATTTTTATGTATCAAATTCAACTACATTTCTTTCTAAAGATATATAGACTTTTAATTTATTGCAGCAGAAGAGTGGTGGGAAATCAAAGAACACATATACCAAAGAGAATTTTTTCATGTTCTAAAGGATGTGTTTTTCTCCCCCCCCCCCCCGCCCTGCATTGTATCCAACTAAAGTTAGTGGTGCTCAGCAGTGATAGATTTTAAAAGCAGGATGGTATTCCCACTTGAAAGTAGTTGAGCAAGACTCAACCCAGATTCTAATCCTTTCTTCCCACAGGAAAAATGCTGAAGAGAGAAGAATATACAAAGCAAACATTCCTAGATCATGTTCTTGACAAGTATAAAGTGACTTCAAGTCCTGCCTTGATTTAAAGAAAAGGTTTTAATGAATGTCTTCCCAAAGAACCACCTTTATATTCTGGAATTATTGGAGTGAAAATGAGGTGAATACTATGAGAGAGTCCACTAATTATTATTCCACTAATAATTGCAATACTAATTAATAAATTAAAGTGGTTTGATAACATTATACTGAGTGAAATAAGTAAATCAGAAAAAAACTAAGAACTATATGATTCCATACATAGATGGGACATAAAAATGAGACTCAGAGACATGAACAAGAATGTGATGGTAACCGGGGGTGGGATGAGGGGAGGGGCACAAAGAAAACCAGATAGAAGGTGACAAAAGACAATCTGACTTTGGGTGAGGGGTATGCAACATAATCAAATGTCAAAATAATCTGGAGATGTTTTCTCTGAACATATGTACCCTGATTTATCAATGTCACCCCATTAAAATTAATAAAAAAATTAAAGCAGTATGATTATGCAGTGGTTTTCAAACTGGGTTTCTCAGAGACCTGGTGTTACCAAATTGCTTCAGGAGGGTGTTAGGGCAAAATGTATCATCAGGGCTCAAAACTGCTCTCTCCCAACCCTTCCTCAGTTAGTAGGTGATGAACTGTACATAACCATTAAGTTGGTCAAATAGGAGCCCATTATCAATGAAGGCAGGAACCAAAACAGAAGAATACCACAAGCACAGGCTGGAGGCCTGGTAACCAGCATCAGCAGAAATTGCCAGAAGGAGGCAGCAGAGTACAAAGCTAACCCTCTCATCTCTGCTCTGGGCTGACTCTCTTATTGGACTCAGCGCACCTGCATCCAGGTGTTTACAATAAATCCTTTTTCCACACTTTGGCCTCTGTGTGGCTGATGCAACTCCTGCCAGATCCAGGACCTTTCAGAGGGGAGATGTGAAGGGAGAGGGGCCAGCATTTTCTCAGTTAATAACCCCACCATGCTGCTAGAGCTACTCTGCTTTCTTTGTCTTCATTATCTCATATGTGAGATAAATAAACTTATATACTTTATGTGACTTTACATTGCAGATTTATACATCTATTTATCATTAGATTATTTGTAATCATTTCTATGAAAGGTTCTGCATTAGTGACAACCCTGAGCAGTAGGACTAGCATTTCTCTGTGGCTAATAAATGGGTTAAGGTAGGTCTGACATGTCAGAAATGCCAACTCCAAAAAAAAACCCACCAAAAAACAAAACAAACAAATAAATAAATAAGAGAGAGAGAGAGAGAGAGAGAGAGAGAGAGATGGCAGTGGGACAGTGAAGGAGGAAGGGGACTGAGCCCACTACAGAAGTGAGCCTTATAACACTCTGTGACTAGGTGGATCGAAGGCTTATGTTCCATGGAATGACCTCTGCCTGCTGAACTTTGAAATGTTTAGTTTCCTGATACTTCACCCTAACATTTTCCCCAGAGGCTCAGACTTCAGAAACATTTTAATCAATTTATAATTAAACATATTTATTTCAAGGACCATGCTTCTCTAGGTACTAACACCTATGCCTCAGGGAGGGCAAATGGTTTGCTTAGGGTCCTAGAACGAGAAGCAAGATGAGTTTCTGATTTATTATTCAGGGTTCTTTCCTCTACCACAGTAATTAAGACTATCTTTAGAGTGGATGGATTCTTATTTCTAATATATCATGAAATCAAATCCCTGTACATTAAAGGTAAACTAGCAGAACTGCGTTAAGTGAAGCCAGCTGGAGAAGGTTTTAAAGCCTACCTACTTTAGCCCTCTCTTTTTTGCCTCTTGCCTCTGGCAGCAACCCAGCGGAGGGCTCCCGGGGGTCCCCATTGGAAAATGCCAGTCCTAGGCATGACATTGCATGTCATTAACAGTGGGAGTCCAAGGGCTCCAGATTTCCTGCTCACTGTACCTATTATTTATGTAAGTAATATTGGCAGGGCTGAACATGCTAGACTTTCCACCTGAAAACCCTGCCAGGCAACATATTAAAAATACCTTTTGTTTTTAATTTATATGATGAAGTGAAATTAAAATAGTATGGACATTTACTACCAGCTTAATGACCTATTTGGTGAACATTTTATTGCTTAAATAATTTTGAATTAATTATGTACTGCCTACTTTAAGTTCACAAGATTTACTTATTTATTTATTAAAATTTTTATTGGATTTATTTGGGTGACATTGGTTAATAAAATTATATGGGTTTCCAGTGTACAATTCTATAATACATCATCTGAATGTTGTACTGTGTGTTCACCACTCCACATCAAGTCTCCTTTCATCCCATATCCCCCATTTACCCTCTTTGGCTGTCAGCACCCCCTTTCTCTCTGGTAATCACCTTATTGTCATCTATGAGGGTTATTTTTTTCTTAGCTTAATCCTTTCACCTCACGGTTTCTTCCTTTACAACACTGTCATATCCAAACATTCCTTAGTTAGAAATAGCATAAAATCTAATTAAATATTAGGTATATTAAAAACATGATGAAATCTGTTCTGTATACTTTATTTAAAGATGATCCCATGTAATATCACTTATGTTTTCATGAAAATACCATACTTAACCAGTTATCTATCAAGTTAACCTAAAAGATATCCAGTCCTCCAATATTCTCCTTCTCCCTCCCCTTCCCCCACTGGTGTAATACCATTCCAGTACATAGTATATTCAAGTTTTAAACCACTTTCAAACTTAATGTAGTACCAGCAACAGGCAAAATAGGCATTGTTATTCCTTTATAACAAAAAAGAAAAGCTGGTATTTGCAGAAGTTAAAAACTTGCTGAGGTCACATAAAATATAAATTAAAACATCAAAACTAGAATGATCGTCTCTATTGCTCATCTTTCTGTTCTATCATAAGCACAAGTCAGATTGGGTCTCAAGGGAGTCGACTTTCTACCTTTGTAGGGACTTCAACCCGTGTTAGGACTCATCTCTGTAAACTTGTCTCCACTTCTCCTTTACTGCACCATGGGGAGGTGCTGTCTCTCGTTGTAGTGAGGTAGGGTCAGGTCAGCAAACTGCCCTTGCAAACACCTTTGGATCGATCAGGAGCACATGCTGTGCCTACCAGTGCCATTCCTCAGCTGCCTGGAGTCTAAACAATGTTTTGTTTTAAATCATATGTGGGCTGAGCAGGTGGTGGGGCTAAGGGGAAAACAAGGGAAAGTCTCTTGAAGTCTATGTCTTCAAGACACAGGTTCAAAAATAACTTTTGATACCTGAAAATCTATACTCCTGCATAATTATAAAAAAGGGGTAAAAATTTCTACTTCACAGATACTGTGTTGATCAACTCAGTGAAAGTTCAGATTCTTTCTGAGCAACTGGTGTGCTCAGACAGAGTTTATAAAAGATCAGAAAAATGTAAAAGTGGATGGTTTTATGACTATAGACTCCATGTAGACTAGCAAAACTTTATTTTAGAGCACCTTTGAGAGAACACAAATAAAATAATGAATACTATCTTGGGAACCAATTAATTAGGCTGCATGCCCCCCACCACTATTTATACACAAATGTAAATAAAAAGAGGAGGAATTGAAGAAATGAAAATGAGTTAAGTGGAAAAAATTTAATAACTGATTAGAATATAAGTTTTAGGATTTAATTTATAAAACGTGTTATAGGGTAAGATATTAATTTCTTCTCTCAAAGTGATTAAAATTATTCTGGGGACCTTGGCAGTATGTACACACACACACACACACACACACACACACACACACACACACCCCTTGAATAGAGAGTACAACGAGCATATCAAGGGTTCACGCTGGGAACTACTACAGGCGTTTTGTGATCTTGAAGACATTGAGAGTTAGGAAAGATTTGGGAGATCTTTGGGAAAACCTTACTTTGTTTTGAAAAGCATTCTTAATTTCTAGTACCTTTGTCAGCCCTCTCATGTGATACCAGTTCTTATTGAGATAATATTTTTGAGGATTCTCCAACATTGGGCCTAAACCAGACTCATTGGTTTTACCACCTCAGATCTGTTGTTATCATTTCCAGCAAAGTTGTTTTCCTGTTTGTGATGTGAATTTTTTCCTAATACAACTACATGGATAAGAAGATTGAAGTAACCCAAGAAAAACTGAGGGATGGTAAAAACCCATGAGGAGAAGAAAGATTTGCTTGTATTATATTTAAGGATGTTTTCAAAAATTTAAACAATTCATTAGTTTGCATATTTTACAAGAGAAAAACAGTTAATATATCTGTTATGCTTCCTGTCACACATGTCTCTTGGTCACAATGAGAAAAAATCAATTTATAATTAATAGGCTAATCAATTTAATTCATTCTGGGTTATAAAGAGTGAAAATAAGTGGCTTTTTCCTCCCTCTTTTAAAGTTGGTAATTTTAAAAAAATTATTAAATTTACTGAGCAAATATTAATAAATAACATTATATATTTCAGATGTATAACTTTATAATACAACATCTGTATACTCCATTGTGTGCTCACCACATGAAATCTAGTCTCCTTCTGTCACCTTATATTTGACCTACTTTGTCCTCTTCATCTTACCCCTCGTTCCCTGCCTTTTGGTAACCACTATTCTGTTATTCATTTCTATGAGTTTAATTTTTATTTGTCCTTTGTTTTGTCTGTTCATTTGTTGCTTTTTGTTTGATATCTCACATATGAGTGAAACCATATGAGTCTTGACCTTTCCAACCTGACGTTTCACTTAACATAATTCTCTCAAGGTCCATCCATGTTGTCTCAAATGGGAGTATATCATCTTTTTATGGCTGAGTAGTATTCCATTCTATATATGCACCACATCTTATATTTCCAGGCATCTGTTGAAGGGTTCATAGTTTGCTTCCATGTCTTGGCTATTGTGAATAATGTTGAAATAACATAGAGGTACATACAGGGGTCCTCGGATTACAACACAGTTCTGTTCATACAACAGTGATATAACCTGAATTTGGGTATAAGTTGAAAAACACTCTAGCCTAACACAAATAGAACTCTTGTGCTTTTAACAGTCCAAAATGGCGTAAGTAAACATACTGGGAAATGCCAACTTCCTCACTTACATGCTGCGTTACTGCATAGTCTTCCACAGCGTTCAACCAAACTAGTTCACCCTCATAGTCATAAGTATGACGCTAATGGCGTAAGCCGAAACACTCATGTCTCAATATTTTTAAGTTTTTATGGGAGTGGGCATCATAAACTTGAAATGTCATATGTTGAGTCTCTTGTAACTCAAGGACCCCTGTGTATCTTTATGAATAAGTGTTTTTAAATTTGAGGGGTAGATACCCAGAACAAGGGTTGCTGTGTCATACAGTAACTCTATTCTTAATTTTTTGAGGAAACTCCATATGTTTTCTACATTTCTATACTGGCTGTAACATTTTACATTTCCATGAGTGGTGTACCAGGGATCCCTTTATCCAAATCCTTGCCAATGCTCATTATTTCCTGTCTTACTGATAACCATTCTAACAGTAGTTTTGCATTGTGGTTTTCATTTGCATTCATCTTTTAATTAGTGATGTTAAACATCTTTTCATATCTCTGATGACTATTTGTATGTCTTCCTTAGAAAAGTATCTATTCAGATCCTCTGCCATTTTTTTTCTCTTTTTCTGTATTTTTCTGAAGTTAGAAGCAGGAGGCAGTCAGACAGACTCCCGCATGCACCCGATAGAGATCTACCCGGCATGCCTAACAGAGGATGATGATTTGCCCATCTGGGGCATCACTCCACTGTAGCCAGAGCCATTCTAGTGCCTGAGGCAGAGGCCATGGAGCCATCCTCAGCACCCAGGCCAACTTTGCTCCAATGGAGCCTTGGCTGAGGGAGGGGAAGAGAGAGACAGAGATGAAGGAGAGGGGGAGGGGTGGAGAAGCAGATGGGCGCTTCTCCTGTGTGCCCTGGCTGGGAATCGAACCCAGGACCTTCACATGCCGGGTGGACGCTCTACCACTGAGCCAACCAGCCAGGGCCTCTGTTAATCATATTGTTTTTTGTTGTGGTTGAACTGCATGAGTTCTTTATGTATTTTGGATATTAGCCTCTTATTGCAGTTTTATTCACAAATACTCTACCATTCGGTGTGTTCCCCCCCCCTTTTTTTTTTTCCCTATGCAGAAGCCTTTTAGTCTATTGCAGTCCCATTCATTTATTTTTGTTTTTACTTCCCATACCTTATGGAATGAAATTCATAAATACTTCTCTGAGATCCAAGGTCTATACATTTAGTGCTTAGAGTTTCTTTTATCTTATTATTTCAGATCTTATCTTCAAGTATTTAACTCATTTTGAGTTAATTTTTATGTATAGTTTCAAACAGCAGTCTTATTTCATTCTTTTGCATGTGGCTTTACAATGTTCCTGCACCACTTATTGAAGAGGCTTTCCTTTCTGCATTGTATGCTTTTGGCTCCTTTGTCAAAAATTAGTTACCCATAAATGTATGGGTTTATTTCTGGGCTCTCAATTCTGTTCTATTGGTTTATGTGTCTGTTTTACTGAAAAAAAAAGTGACTATTTTTTTTATGTAGAAAATACTCTATCATCCTTTAAGAAAATAGGTAATGCCAGTGACTCACCAGAATTATCACAGCTTGTTTTGTTGTTTTATTTGGCTTTTTTTCTTTAGAGTAGGCTATCCAGATCTAATTTACTTTAATGCTTAAATGTATTCTTCCAGGAATTTTCTCTCTACATCATTTGTATAACTCTTATCTTAAAACAAATGTAATTGTTCTTGGTGGCTTAAGATAACTCAAGAACAATTATTGTATACCTTAAATAAAGAACATTCACTCCAGGTCACATTATTTCCTAAGTGGAAATTTGCTAAACAATCATGGCACTCCCCTAACCTGCTTAGAAAACATAGTGGAAATTCCCAAAGTGAAGAATGCATGGTTGTTGCTATCAGGTGAACACAAGAGCGAATCAGAGGCTACCTGAGAGATACAGTGCAACAGCTGGGCAGGGGCAATGCACCCAAAGGTTCAAGAATCAAGTTCATGCCTGTACAGGCACATCCAGGCTTGCAATGTGCTGCACAACAGTCCACCAGGACCACTGCTGTTTTGTTGTGATGAAATGTTCAACCATCTCATTCTATTGCTTAGGAGTAAATGTAGAGAAACAAGAAGTTGAAACTTGGAAGACGTGGAGCAAAACATGAGAAGGATCGAACTAAAGTAACCAACTTGGAAGCCCTCAGTGGCCAAGTTGCTGGCAAGATGTAAGCTGCCTGAAAAAAGTGGTAAAGATTTAGCAACTTTTGAACAGATTGTTATTGTATACCTACTGCTGTCAAGGAATAACTTATAAACCCTGATGTAGTCTCAAAGCTGAATAAGGTACAAGAGCAAGAATAATAACAAGGCACTCGAAGTAAGGATGTAGTTGTAGTTTGAGATGTAGATTGTTGACGATCAGATGGAGGTTTTGCTAGCGAGCACATGAGGTACCAAACTAGTTGAAGCTTTCAAATATGTGATATTTTTTGTTATCTGGCAAAATGCTCCCACTTATAAATCTTTACTCAATATTCTGACATAGCTCAGACAGTTCCTAACCAGTGATATTTTTCTCCTTTCAAAGGCACAAGTAAGGAACACTCTCATAAGCATCGGCTTCACTTCACTTATTCCCAAACTTCTTCATTTCTTTGCTCCAGGCAAAGGATGGAATCACCCATTTTACACAGAATGCCAAAAGCTGTCTGTAAAATAGCTGCAATGTTGTTTTGCTAAAAAGAATCCTCTATTATTCTGAAACTCGGTGCACATGTGTGTTGGTAATATGAGATAAGTTGGAATTTTATGGCTGGGCAGCACAGTCTGGAAGCTTCACCGAATTCAGCAGAGCCAGTGTGTATTTATGATCAGGCTGGAGTCATGCAATGCATCTGTTCGTGGAGAACCCAAGCAAGCACCCTTCATCCCCCCAATGCTTCATCTGAGACTAGTTTATCTCCCTGATGATTCCTTGCCTTGAGACAATCAGGCTTGATATGTATCCTCATTATGATTTTATGAAGCAGTAAATGCCACCACCCTTGTCTATGAGGAGGCAGCATCCACTGAAGGGTGAGACTTAGAACCAAACTGGTTTTTGAAAATCACTGGAAATATATCATGGATGCATTCAGTGCGTGTTGCAAATTCTGTCACATCTGAAGCCCTAAGACATGAAGTTTTCTGTTCTTTACAGAGTTAGAGGAGGTATAGAAGCACAGCAAAGGGCATTGTCTTATTTTTTTTAAGTGTGTTTACTTGAAAAGCTTTTCCTCTGCCAGGGGCTTTGCTATGGAACAGCTAAGATTCTCTGAGGATATTAATGAAAGCCCTTCCAAAAGAGAGGGAGTGAAAGCGAGGGCAGAGGGGTACTCCAGGCCTGGACATGCTTAAGCTTTAGGATGACTCACAGGATCGAGACGCCTAAAATAGGAGGCAGACAATAGAAAAAAAACTAAAGGTTGGGGCAATTTGTACAAACTTCTTGAGTTCGCTGTTTTAAGGAATTTTGGCTGAGCAAGGCTGTGTATAATCATTGTTTTTAGTACAGTTGATAATTAGTGCCATCTTTAGCCTACTGATAAGTATAATTAATGTAATCTATGCCTACCTGGGAATGAAGCCCAGAAGTTTCTTAGAATGTTGGAACACTGGACATTTTGTTTCAAAAAGGGTGTTTTGCTTTATACTATACAGTAATAATACTATCAACCCAAAGTAAATCACTATGAAGTTAACAATTAGATAATTGAAGGCCATTGCTGTGCACTGGATAATTTGTTTTACTGGTTAAAAATTTGAGATTTGGATTCTTATTGCTTAGGTTCAAATCCTGGCTTTTCTACTTCCTAATTGTATGATTTTGGTCAAGTTACTTAATCTCTCTATGTTATTCCTCCATCTATAAACTGAAAATAACAATGGTACCTCAGTTACAATAGTGTAAGATAAACCACTTAGCCCAATATCTGACACATATTAAATGATTTATAAATGTTATTGATAATTAACTAATGTTAGGTAAATAGTATTTATCAATCTATTTAATAGGGGACTTTAGACACACTTTAGTTATATAAATACTAAAGTAGGCAACTACAAACATACTAAAATTGGCAACTGCACTTGTCTATGAACGCAGATGCTACAAGGCAGCAAGAAATAACCTGTAAATCTCATAAGCAACAAGACTGTTGGTTCTTGTTTCCACCAAAAATAATATATGCCATGGCTTTTTTATATTTATTAAACTGTAATTCCTTGGAAACAAGAACATCTTTTTATATCCAATGCTCTGAACTGAATGTGTGACTTAAAAATGGTTGAAAAACACTATGAGTTGCCATGCTTTTACACTAGGGACTTGAATCAAGTGAGTAATGTTTAAAATCAGCAGGGTTTACATGCTTTTGAAATAGGTATAAAAGTGCAGACCTTTACTTTGGGAAGGCACTCTCCTAAGTCCATTAATTCACAATGTTTGACACTAACACTGGGTCAAAGCTGCAGGTGGTACTCATCCTCCGATGCTTTATCATCAGGATTCTACACGTTGTTCCTTTTGGCCTCTTCTTTGGCATGCAAGGGACTTTGTATAGTTTATTATTTCCAGATGACACTGTTTATCAGCTTGGAGTTAGCACATTAATTATTCTTTTTCATTTTAAAGTTTCAGATGCAGCACAGTGAGCATCATGAAGGCTCCAAGTGGTTTCTGAATAAATATAGGATCAAAGGGTTGCATACATTTCCTAATTCATAATGTGGGCATTGAATATGTAGAGAACCTTGTCAATAAAGGCCACACCAAGGACTTTGGTTGTCAGCTCTTTTCTAATTGCTCCTTGGGTGGTCTTGTCTAACTTTTCATAACTTTATCTACTGATGCATACAATGTGTTAGAAAGATATTGTTCATTTTCTGAATTAAAGACAGAGCAGTAGAAGACAGTAAGTTATATATATCTAATAGAAAAGATATAATCATCTTCTATTCATAGCTCTGCTATTTGGTAGGCCGGAGATGTAGACTGGGCATGGCACTATTGATTGGGAGTTGCATCCCTTTTCCTACTTCTGACTTGGTGGCTTATGACATACTTCTTGTCCTCTACTGGATTCTATGTCTAGCTCATGGTGTCCTCCAGAGGCTGGAGATTTTACCCTCATTACCCTTGGATTAAAACTCCAACTAGAACCTCAGCACAGCTTCCAGAAGCTCAGTCTCTCCCTAAGCTCTTCTCTCCACATCTCCAAAAGCACTGCTGAGAAAACACTACCCACAAAGTGAGACTGCTCTCCACTTATCTGTGTGAATCCCCGTGGGTCAGAACTTTCTGACCTTGATTTTACCTGCTTGCCATTTTGTAGTTCAAATACGAACAGTCATCTAGATCAGCATCTTCCAAACGCTAGTCCATGAAGTTTAAGTTCTGGGAGATGCTAATAGTTATGTTTGGGAAATACTTGTTTTCCCTCTTAGAGAAACACATGGTATATTAGCACATTAAAGGATATGAGATGCCTTTTTTAGAAAAAAAAGTACATGTTTAATTTTGTTTAGCTCATAATTTTCAGATTTATTAGTAAAATTGCAATTCCCACATTAAGTGCTATGAGATAGTGTTCTATGGAACTCTAGTTTGGAAATATGAACCTGCTTCTGGGTTGTTGGGGATTCAGTTACCTCTAAGAGATGACTCTTTGATCCTCAGGTTAAACATCTGTGTTTTCTTTTCCTCTTTACCACTTCCTATTATTAGGATCCTGAAATTCTTCCCAACACCACCTGCTACATTCACAACATGAGTTATAATCCAATGGTTTTGGATTATTAAGAGTTCGTATGTGTTAGTTCTAACTCCTTCTTCCCCCAAGGGTTCCTTTGGGAGGAAGAGAGAAATTTGTTTGTTTTTCAGAGTACTCATTCAGCTATTCAACATGGTAACTAAAATTATATCTTGCAAATTAGAGCATAACTATCATCCCTTCACATAAGATGAAAAGTACAAAGCAGGCCCTTGAGTGATACCTCTGTTCTATGACCTGTCAGCAAAAACAATTTATTGGTCATGTAGTACCAATAATAAACTTTTATTATCTCACAACTTTGAATAAATTCATCACAGACATTTGTTGGTACTTCAACCACAGCCTTAACTGTGGTTGTCCCAATACCAGTAGCATTTACCTGTATCTATCATAGGTGAGTATCTTATTAAACTGTTAGTTTTAAAAGGTTGTGTTATAGTCCCTCTCCAGCAAGTGACATTTTAAAGCAGCAAGATCTTCTCTCAATATTGACATTATTATTTCTTCTGTCTCTCCAAGTGTATGGCCAATAATTGTGGCCATTGTGATGGCCATGTACACGCAGGTTCTCATTGGATTCAGGCAGATGGTAAAGAAATAGTGAAGCCAAAAAATGGTGGGCCATTCCTTTATTAAAGTCTCATACTGGCTGGTGAGCAAACACACAGGGAAAATACTTCTCTCTGGTTCCACAACCAGGAGAATCTTCTTCGGTTCCTCCTAGAATCAAAAGCCCCGCTAGTCTCAGTGGAGCTCACAAAAGTCCCTCAGCTCTGGTTCCTCATCTGCACATTTTCTCCTCTTTGCACAAACTGGCTTCTTCTTCAGCATGCTGCACTCTTTATGTTCTCGCTGCAAAACAGGGCTTCTTTTTTTCTGCCTCTTCTCCTTCTCCTCTGCAAAACTTTCTGGCTTGAAAACCTCTCCTCCAACAAACATTAGCAAAACAATGGCTCTTCCCAAGCAGGAAGGTAATTTACAATTTCACTGACCACATATACTTGGCACTTCCCAGCCCCCAATGCAAACTATAAGTGAGCAAACATAAAAATCATATTTTACAAACTTATTTGACCAACACCAAGCATGCCTCTTATTTCATCAATTTTTCTTCTGTCTCATCTAACAAGAGACCCTCTAACATGTGCTCCCATATTTCTGGATAGCAAATTGGATTTCATATACACTGATTAGGCCTTATCAAACTTTCATTCCTAGCAGCGACCTGACAGGTAGCCAATTATCAATCAATATAGGTTCATTGATGAAGTGAATGGGTGATTGCTGTACCTAGTTGACTGAATAAGCCATGGTCCCAACCTTTGAAACTCTTCGCTTCTACGTGCACAGTATCTTTTATTTTCCTTTCCATTGTATTTGTCAAACAAATACCATATCCCCTCTGAGGGAGGTGAGAGGGATATGTCTTATAGCAAATATAGAGAACTGATCACCTCTATTAAAGGAAAGGAAGAGGCACTTCCAAATAGCTCAGTAAATGTGAAAGCTGGTGAGCATATGGTGTAGCCCAGAGAAATGCAGGACCTAGAGGAGAAAAAAAAGCATTAAAATAAAATTCCATTGTGGGAGACACAGACCATTTGGGGAATTCTAACTCTGAATTTAACTTCCCTCTTTTCTAACTGGGGTAGGGTGAGTCAACACCGTCTGTTACGAATGGGAAAAGGGCCTTAGAAAGAATGAGAAACAGAGGCAGGGAGGCAGAGAGGAATTAAAAAAAATAGGAAAGGGAAAAGAAAAAGCAAGTTGACCCTTTAGTTTGCCTTCTGTGAGATGCGAAAGAGGACAGAAAGAAAACAGGAAGAGATGAAAAGACCTCAGGGAAATGGGAGAGTGAGAATGATGTTAAAATGGGTGGAGGGGAGAAGAACATTGGCTTTGGATTGCTCAGAAGCAGGTCCTAATCCTAGCAAAACACATAATGTTGGGTGACCTTGGGTAAGTTACTTGACTTGTTTAAATTCTTGTTTATTAATAAAAGAGGATAACAACCCTTACTGCTGGAATTTGAAGAGTGTATCTGCAATACTGTAATAACAACAGTAACAGTTATAGATAAAGTTATTGTTGTAGAGATGTAGTACTTGCTAACATTTATTGGGTCCTTGTTCAGTACAAACTGAACATTCAGCCAAGCATTTTACGTAAAGATCTTCATTTAATCCTTGTAAGCTCCATAAGAAAGTTCTGTAATTATCTTCATTTATAGATGAGTAAACTGAAGTTTAGACAAGTGAAAGAAACTGTCCTGATCACACAGGCATTAAGTAATGCCACTAGAACTTAAATGCAGACTGCCTGACCCCAAAGCAAATGCACTTAATCATGGCACCATATTATTATATTGTTTATTTATTGAAGAATCTATAAGGATAGAAATTAAGGCTGAGGTTAAGTACAAGAGAGTTTGAGCTTAAACAGACAAACACACATACAAACAGACAAACACAGAGAGAGGAAAGTGAAACCTGACCAGAGAAGGGCTTCTGCAATACGCAGAGACCATGCGGGTGAGCCAGCACTTTCATTGTGACACTTCTAGTGGTAGAGGCGGAAAATCCTGAGGTCTTACAGAGGAAGGCAACATAGCCCAAGTGATCTTTAGCAAGAATGGCATTATATTGGGACTCAAATTAAAGTATTAAGAGAAAAGTGCAGATTATGCGTTTCCCCCTGCAACATATCCTGGTTAGTACAGCGATAAGAATAGAAGTATTCCCCAGCGTGAAGATTAAAATGAAAGAGCACCAGCATCTTAGAGAAGGTAAGCAATCATACGTTATAGTCTCCGTGGCTGCAAGTCTACAGAACTGCACTCCCAGAACGGAGGGATGACAAAAGTCCTTTTTGGGGGATGTACACCTGAGTCAAGAGGCTTCCAAAGAAACCTGAAAATAATTTCAATGAACTAGAAGTGATTATTTTCATGGAAATCAAGGTAGTGTTGCAGACACTACATGGCTTTTAAAGGATGTAGTGAGCTATTGTATGTAAAGTGAATACTCCTCACGGTTCTGTTTTTCCAGTGGTCTCGTCCATCTTCGACAGCTCCCTCCTCCGCGTCTTCCCTTTCAGGGCAGGAGACTCACTCTGAAGTTTGAAATTAGATCAACTTTAGAAATTGCAACTTTGAGATTAGGAAAAATTAATTAATTTGGGATGAAACCAAGAAACTATTAGTGTAATTTAGATTTCAGAGATCAAGATCACAAGAAACTGGATTGATTTGGGGGCTGTTTGCTCAGCACAAAGGAGCAAAAAGTTGAAGAGAACTTTATGATGATTTGCTGTATGAAAAAAGAAAAGTTTTGTCAGGCTCAGAAGAGTTTTGGGTAATTTATCAAAACCAAAATGAACCCAATACACTTATATACTTAGATAATAATGGTTCTAAGGTGAAGTTAAGCTTTTCTGAGAAGCTAAAATCGGTTTCAACAATTTGGGTTGGTTACAGCTGGGAGAACCTTGTATAAATGCCCACAAATTTTACAAATGTGGCTTATATGTTTACTAAGTTCTGACTAATGCAAACCAACTCTGGCTTGCTCAAAGTTCTTCTCATTAGTTCAAATCGATTTGGCTTCACCTAGACCTGTTTAAACTTATCAAAACCACTTGAGTCATATAAACATGAATGCTCATACTTCCCAAAGAGTTAAATGAGATTTGACTGGTTTATGCCAGAATTAGAGGAAAAAGGCAGGCTAATGACTGTTGAAATAGGTGCTATTATTAGATCCCCAGGTACAAGAAAAAAAAATGAGAATATAGTCAACTGGATTTTTAGAATAGATGAGGAAGATAAAGAATATGAATTCATAAGGCTATAAGAATAAGTGGGAAATAAAAGGCAAAATTTTCAAAATAAATATTGAGAAAATCTAACTTCAGCTAAACAAAGGTGGAAAGGCAGACCCACCTCAACAAAATAGATACATCAGAGACAGGAAGTAAGAAAAGGCAAAGATATCAAGGTGACAGGTATAGATAGAGTCAATAAAAACACAGCTATGACATTATATTATAAGTCTCTTAAGAATGTTCATTCTTATGAAACAGAAGCACATTAAGATTAGCTAAAAACTAAAAATAGAGCAAACAAGGACAAAATAAAAAATTTATGGGCATGAACAACAGCGAGGTCATTGATGAGGGAGGAGGTAGAGAGGGTATAGGGGCACAAATGGTGATGGACAGAGACTTGACTTGGGGTGGTGAATGCACAGTACAGTGTAAAGAAATGTGTTGTAAAATTGAATCCCTGAAACCTACATAATTATGTTAACCAGGATTACCCTAATAGGTAAAAAACAAACAAACAAACAACTAGACCAGGGAAAGTAGAAAGAAAGAGAAGCTCAGAGAAAAAGTTTGTTGCAAACATCCAGGATCTCAATTCAGAAATGTGGGTAAAGACTGAATACCAATTTTTGGTAACACAAATGTCATTTAAACATCAGAGGCTAGCCCTGGCTGGTGGCTCAATTGATAGAGCATTGGCTTAGCATATGGACATCCTGGGTTTGATTTCCAGTCAGGGCACACAGGAGAGGTGATCATCTGCTTTTCTCCCCCTCCCACTCCCCCTTCGCTCCTTCTTCTCCTGCAGCCAGGGGCTCGATTGGCTCAAGTGTGGCCCTGGGTGCTGAGGATAGCTTGGCTGGTCTGAGCACATCAGCCTTAAGTGGTAAAACTATCTTGGTTGAGAGCATGGCCCCAGATGGGCAGAGTATTGGCCCCAATTGGAGGTTTCTGGGTGGATCCCTGTCAAGGCGCATGTGGGATTCTGTCTATCATCCCTCCTCTCACTTGGAAAAAGGAAAAAAAAAGTATGAATGGAAAGTATATTAAAATTATAATGATGATAGAAACTAAAAATTGTGGGTATTAAAAGTAAAGCAAACATAGATTCTTAAAGGTGGAGAGAAGAAGGAGGACTTGCTAGATGCCTCAACACCCACAGAACTGCACAGCAGAGAGTTGCTTAGGCTTTCTTTTCACCTAGACTTGGCAGCTGAAGAAAATCACCACCCAGAAATGCCAACAAGCTCAAACAAATAAAAAATGATAGTCAAAACAAAAGCCTCTTCTCTAGGCAATGATGAGAAAAAAGAAGCCTAGTAAGACATAAAACTTTGGGCCAGTAACTTTTGTACAAACATCACCCACTTCCTCCCACACTAGCGAAAGCTGGGTGAGGAGCCCAGATTTCCTCTCTAACAAGGGTCTATCATCTTCATACAACATCAAGGTAGTTAACTCTTTTGTAGGCCAGCACAAAATTCTGGCAGACTGGCACCAGTCCGTGGACCAGAGGTTGAAAAACACTGAACACCATATTAAGTACAATATCACGCACTAGAGACAACTAAACCCAGTACCTCACAAACATCACTGAACCAGAATGACATACACCACATACCATCAAACACAGTGCCTCACATACACATCACTAACCACAGTATATATAACACACATCAAACACTACCATGCTCAGTGTTCTGACATAAGTCTATATACTCAGCAGCCCACACCACCTTGCTAAGGCACTGCTGAAGGAAATGAACATGCTTGAAGCACCTAGCTGGGTTCCAGGCACCATTCTAACACAGTATTACTTACTCAAGGAAAAAGGAAGGAAGTGTGCATTCAGTTTTGGTTTATATCAGGCTAATTTCTAGAATCATATTATTCACGCTTGCACGGGAATAAATGAGCATGCATTAAATGTCTAATAAACTTCAGGTGTTATGCTAATAATAAGGAATAATGAAATAAACACAAGTAGAGCAGCTCATATATGTTCATCATTATTCTAGTAAAACATTACTCACAACATAAGAAGGAGGCAAGCATGCATTGATTGCTCAGTGTATGCCAGACACAATTTTGATTTTAACACTATTTATTCACAGGCGAAAACAAACAAATGCATATTGAAGCCCACGTGCTCTGGCTATTCTATCGTGATGTTATTCACAGATGGGGAGAGAAAGCAAGACACAGCAGCTGGGATATACCAAGAACTATTATAAAGCACCATGACTTACACAGAGAGGGAGAAAATTAATGAATTGGGCACCTAGTTTGTGTCAGGCACTAATCTAACATGCCTTTGCTAATGCGTAGGGGAAAAAATGAGCATGGATGAAGCACCAATTACAAGCACAGTTCTAGCTTAAGGTCATTTACACATAAAGGAAGCAAACAAGGATGACTTAAGCTCCTAGCATAGCCAGGAACTATTCTAGTACAACATTACTCAGCAGTAAAGAAGCTAACAGGCCCTAATTGCCTGGTACATGCTAGGTATAGTCTAGTATGGCATTATTTAAATAAAAGGAAAGAAATCTAGCCTCCTTGAATACCTAGTATAAGATAGAGTCTAGTTTAATACATTGTTCACATACAAGGCAAAATAAATGGCATTCACTGAACATCTAATACCTGCTGGTTACTATTATATTAAACCACAAATGTGCATAAAGAGAAAGGAGTATGTACTGAGAGCTTACTAGATGCCAAGGATTATTCTAGAACATTACTCATATACAAGGGGCAAAGCACACATAGGAAGATATAAGCTGCATTAACAGCCTAGTCATGCAGATACTATCCTATTACAACCTTATACATAGGGGAAGGAAATAAGTGTGCATTCACAGCCTGTCAGTTGTCAGTGTAATATTATATAACATTTGCATATAAGGGAAGGGAGTGAGCATGCATTTAGTATAGACCAAACATTATTCCAGTCTAATACTACTCATAATTAGGAAGAAGGAAACAAGATTACATTGAGCATCTCTAGTATGTGAGACCGGATTTCACTATAATATTATTCGCACAGAGGAAGGAAACAAGCATGAGTTGGTCATCTCATATGTGGTGGGTACTTTTTAGTACAATCTTATTTTCATATAGGGAAAGAAATCATAAATGCATGAAGTATAAATAGTCTATTTGCCGGGCACTATTCTGGTGTGTGATAACTCACACAGAAAAATGGCCTCTAGAAGACCAAACTCTCTCAAGGTTGAACCATTGCAGTGGCTCCAGCTGTAGAAATGGTGGTAGAATGCTCATTTCAAGGATGAAGAAGGGGTTGAGGAGCCTTTGATTTCCTGGGTCCTGCTCACAGATCAAGGTAGCACTCATATCCTCTCATTGACCGCTTTCAATATCCTCACTCATAGCATGAAAGCTCTATTCCAATACAGATTCACTCTAAGAGATGTAGAAGGAAATAAGCTTACACCGAAGCTCTATCAGCCTAGTACTGTTCTGCTACAACATTGCTGACAGAGCATATATAGAATACCTAAGTATATCTCAGGTATGATTCTAGTATAACTACTCACAAAAAATAACATGAAATGAGCATGCATTGAGCACCCAGTGTGTGACAGTCCTATTCGAAAACAATGTTACTCATCCATAGATGAAGGAAAGACGGTTTATTAGAACAACACATACAGGCCAGACACTAATTCTAGTACAACATTACTCACTGCTAAGGGAAACAAACAAGGACACACCGAGTGCCTCACTGGCCAGTCACTCTCCTAGCATTGCACAGCATTACCTAAGGGGTGGAAACTAGCATGCATTGAGTGTCTCATATATGCTAGATACTAGTTATTCAAAGTCACTCACCCACAGAGGAAAGGAAGCAGGCATGCATTGAGCACCTAGTGTATGCCACATACTATTTTAGAAGAACCTTATACTCACAAAACAAGGATGGATAAAACTCTTAGTACATGCCATTTACCAGCCTCATACAACTTTACTTTACATAGTGAAGAGGAAATGAACATGAACTGACATTCAATATACGCCAAGCAACCTCACTTTCATGGGAAAGAAATAAGCATGTGTGAGCACCTACTTTCAGGCATTATTCTATTACAAACTTTATTACAGAAATAATGAAAGTAGAAGAAAAGAAGTTAGCACTGAGTGCTACTGGATAGAGGTCGCCTCATTCCCACTTGTTGATGCTGTAACTCTGCCTCTCCTCTAGGCCTCCCACAGCACATCCCAGCCAGGAGCAGGGAGGTGTGTCATCACTTCATGGTTTGATGGAAGTCCAGAAACCTCACATGGTCTCCACTGACACTGCTGGGTGGACGTGTCCTTAATAACATCAATCCCAGGTTTTTCCTTGACTTTCTCTGGTCCCACCAGGGCTAGGGGTTCAGTTGAAAAACACTGGTATGTAACACGCTGTGTTAATAAGGTGTGTATGAGCCACTGTGTTTAGTGGAGTGTGAGATATATGGTAGTGTACTTTATATTGTTTGAGTCACTGTGATTTCAAAGTAGTTGTGAGACACTGTGTCTAACGAGAAGATATGTGGTGTGGTGTTTAGTGAAATGTGTAAAGCACTATGTTAATTATCTGTGTGTGACATTGTAGATAATGGTTGTTATTGTCCATGATAATCTATTTAGTGATGAATCAAAGTCACTGTGTTTAGTGAAGTATGTGAGAGACACTGCTTAGTGTTATGAGATGTGTGTAATACCAGGTTTAGTGATGTGTGTTTGAAGCACCACTTTTATTACTGTGTGTGAGATGTGGTTTTAATTACATGTGAGGCTAGTAATACTATAGTTATGAGAGCATGTGGTACTGTTTTTATAACCTAGAATGTGGAAGGCATTGTTTCAGTAACGTGTGCAGCATTCATAAAATGTCTTAAGTGATAAGGTGTTAATTAATGTGTGTATGCATGTATGTGTGGTATGTGTTTAATAATATGTCAGTGTGTTTTGGAAGGTGTATTTGAGGCATTGTGCTTAGCGGTGTTCTATGAATAGTGATGCTTTAGGGATGTTTTTGTGACCACTGTGTTAGTGGTATGCTGTATGTGTGTGATAATGATTTTAGTGCACCCAATGTGATATATTGTATTTACTTACGTGTGTGTGTCTGAGGCACGGTGTTTGTGTTGTTTGTTGTTGGTGATAATGCACTCAATGATGTGTGGGAAAGGCACAGCCTTTGTTTCTGTCTGTGTGAAACATGCACCTAACACTAGTAAACACAGTGCATCAACATCTATCACTAACCAATCTAGGAAATGTACCATGCGTTGCCAAACAGTTTATTACACATGTTTGACTGTTTACCTAGCACTAAGAAATACAGCATGCCACATATATAAATATAATGTGAAACGAAGCAGTTCACACACCAAGTATTGATAAACATACTGTTGTACATACATATCGCTATATACAGTAACACATATACAAACTACTATTGAACACAACATATTTCAACATATATTACTAAACAAAGTACTACTAGACACATACACAAAAACATAGTGCCAAGCAGTCATTCAGCAAAGATCATTAATTAAGAAGCACACATCGCACTTTCTGCTAAACAGAGTTGTCCACCCAAGTATCATTGTATGCAGAAACACACACATATGACTATTAAACAGAATTTCAATATGTGTCACTAAACGAAGAAGTATAAGTACCATGCACTGCTAAATTCAGAAGTTCACACATATATCTCTGTAGAAGTAACACACATCTAACACCATTCAACAGTTTTAACTTATATCGCTGACATTTACCACATGTGTTTCACACATATATCTTTATACACAGTAACACAGAACTAGCATTGTTAACACAATATGTCAAAATAAAATACTAAACAATGTAGTAGGCATACTATGTACTGTCAAATCTTTTACTTGGAAACATAGTGTCTTGACTCAGGTATCACTAACCGTAGCTGAGTTTGGGGATTATCTTCGGAGCTTGAAAAAGATTTAGCAAATATCTCTGCATAAAATTCTAAGAGGACTATTTTTGTTTCATAAAATGTGATAGATTCTTAGCTGAAGTATTGAGTTTGGAATTAATAGATCAACTTGGCTATGTGCAGGCTGTGTAGAAAAAAAAATGCCAACAGCAATATTTTTTTCTGAGCATCATGTCACACAAAAGCAGATGTTGTGTGAAGACAGAATGAACAAAAAGTGAGGGGAAAATGGAAACTTTATCTTTCCCCCAATATTATGAAACCATTAAGCTAAAATGAGATTAATATTTCTCTCCTAAGAAAATACTGATATTGTAAAAAAGAGGATACTGCTTTGTTTTGGGATTGGAGATGAGGTAGTATTTGCTGTTTATGCTGTTGAGAAAGGTAATTTGATTTGCACATTTTAATAGATTGTCAATCAAACCTGAGATTGCTTTTTCTAAGTAACCTTCCATTTTAATCTCTTTATACAATTAATGGGATATAAATAAACAGAAGAATAACTCAAGATTACTAAAGCATACAAGGATATAAATTTATGAATCTTGTCATTTAATTTGATTCTGAGCTTTTGAACAGTTTACATTTAGTTTTAACTACTTTGCAATATTTTATTGTTTTATTTAGTGTTTGTCTTCACTTTTAACTATACAATTTTTGTTCTTTATTTTTTTAGTGATTGAGTAGGGATTACAATATAGATTTTTAATTTCCCATAGTTCATGAATTATCATGCTAATTGACATCTACTATAGTAATCTTATAACAATATACTTCTATTTCCCTTTCTCATCTTATTTTTAATGAAAATTAGATCATAATGTGTATTTTGTTCTGAATCTGACCTATCTTCACTCAACAGTATGCCCTGCACTATTTCCATTCATGAAGATACAGATTAACCTTTTTCTATGTATAGTATTGTATGCCACAAACTGACCAGGATTTAACATTTCTTCTGTTTTTGAAAATTAGACTACCTCCACTTGTCTCATATTACAGATAATGTTACCATCAATATATATAATATATTTCTAGAACTACCCTGATATTCTTGCTTATTTCCTTTATTTACTGGAAGGAGATTGGTTAAAGGACATGTGCAGTTAATTTTATTTTATTTTTATTTTGTTTTTGTTTTTGAGCAGTCTCACATCTACAGAATAGTTTTAAGTACAATACAAAGAACTAAATTTGTTAGCCTGTGTTTCCTGCAAATAGTATATTTCCCTGTGGTGCTGTGGTATGATGATCAAAATCAAGAGGTTAACATTGATTCATTACTCCTCTATTCCTTATAATTCATTCAAGTTTCTACAACTATCCCAATAATGAAATTTTTAGTAAATTTATGTATTTCAGAACCAAACATTGTTTAGTTGCCATATCCCTTCATTCTCCTTCATTCTCAAAAAGTTTCAATTATCTTTGACTTTTAAAACGTCACTTTTTTAAAATTTTTTATATAAATAAATTTTTATTTTAATGGGGTGACATCAATAAATCAGGGTACATATATTCAAAGAAAACATTTCCAGGCTATTTTGTCATTTAGTTCTGTTGCATACCCATCACCCAAAGAGAGATCGTCCTCCGTCACCCTCTATCCAGTTTTCTTTGTACCCCTCCCCCTCCCCCTCTCCCTCTTTCCCTCCCCCCACCCCCCGTAACCACCATACTCCTGTCCATGTCTCTTAGTCTCATTTTTACATCCCACCAATGTATGGAATCCTGCAGTTCTTGTTTTTTTCTGATTCATTTATTTCACTCCGCATAATGTTATCAAGATTCCACCGTTCTGCTGTAAGTGATCTGATGTCATCATTTCTTCTAGTTGAATAGTATACCATGGTGTATATGTGCCCCATCTTCTTTATCCAGTCTTCTATTTTTTTTTACAGTGATTAAAAGCCTTTAAGCAAACTCTTGGCCAATACAGCAAGAATCCATAAAAGAGTAGTGTCCTTAACATGTTCACCAAGTCCAAGTTGGCCCCATCACCATGCCAAATCCCTGAAAAAATGCAACCCAACCACAGTTCAGTCTGTTAGGAGCTGTCACAGGGAGCAGGAGTCCAGGAAAAGTCCACATCCAGGAAAAGTCCGCATGGCTCTGGAGTTGTCACCCTTCTATACTTTGCAGCTCACATCCAAGTCCCAATGACTGCTGCTTCTAGCTGGTAATGATTCAGGTAGACTGGAAAAGCCATTTGCAGCATGCGTGGATATGGAGCTTCTGTTCTCCTTTGCCTGGAGAGATGAGACCAGGTTGCTTTTCCCTGGAGCTCTGCGACTGTGGCATGGTAAAGAGAACCTTGAGATACACTAAGCTGGGTGGCAAAGGTAGATTCATAATAGAAGTTGGAAAAAGGGGGAAAGAAAGCTCTAAATTAGGAGTAGGTCCCAGCCTGAAATATGAGTGGGGCCTTGAGTTAGGAGGGATAAAGGAAACACTATATATTAAGCAAAGCAGCAGAAAATAGGACTATCAACACCCACAACAGAGATCTTTGAGGGAAGAATAAAAAACCTGACTATTCAGGCAAAACATAGTTAAGTGGCCCTTGTGCAAATGAGATCAGTTTACCTGCTTCTTGGAAGAAATACCCTAGGCTCGTCCACAGTGTTGTAGATGGGGCCGACGGCCCTGGGCACCTTCAGCCTTCAGTGGCAAACCCCAGCTTTCTGGGCAACGTTAGGTCATAGGTGGCTGGAGCAGGGCTAGAAGAGACTGAACCCTCCCTTAGAGGAGTGAGGGGAAGCCTACATTCCAATGTCCCTGTTTCCTCACAGCTAAAACTTGTCACTTTTTAAACAACTATTTGTAAATGTCCCTCAAAATGGGTTTCTCTGATGTTTCCTCACAATTAGATAAGTTCAAGTTATACATCTTTGACAAAATATCACAAATGTGAAATTACATTGCATCTGATCAGGACTTGCAACATTTTAATTCATACTATTACTTCCCTTTGATCATTTGATTATGGCAGAGTAGCCAGGCCTTTCCAGTGTAAGGTTATTATATTTTCCCTCTTTATAATTAGGAAATATTTAGCAGGGAGGTAATTGTAATGATGTAACCATGCAATTCCTCATCAAAGTGTGATTTAGTTATTCCTTCATTAAGTTATATTCATGATATGTATATACATTCTTTGTATTATATTTTCAATTTTTACCTAAGTATGAGATTGCTTCAAAACTGACACATTTCCTATGTGATTCAGTAGGTTATAATATGTTATTATTTTTGAGAACCTTTTACTTTCTGACACAACACGATGTTCCAAGCTCACCTTTAAGTTGCCTTCTCAGTCTTAAAATCAAGCATTTTTGCAAGGATTCCTGATTCGCTTTTAGCAAATACTGGTTTTTAGAAGTCAAATTCTGGGTCGTTGCTATTGGGGTGTCACTATTCTTTAATTACAATCCAATGTCATAGGAGTCATTTTAATTTTCTCCACTTTCCCATGTGTGATTCCATTCTTCAACAGTAAGAAACAGCGGTGGAATTCAAATAATTTAACAACTGGTTCTCTACCTTAATGACTGGTTTAAGAATAAGAAAGATATACCAAAAGGTAACTTATTACTCATACATTTAATACTTAAATAAAAACAATAAAAGAGGTACACAAAACTGGATTATGTTATAAGGAAGTGCTTTAAAATATTAATGAAAAAGTATTAAATAATACCTGGCAAAAAAAACACAATAAAACTGGATTTACGATATTTCCAGTTACAGCTTATCACCCCCTGGTTGTTTGGTACTTTTTCTCTTTATGTTATATGTTTGTTTACTAAAGTAACAAATGCGAGGAAATTAAAATGTAGTATTTTATCAAATGTATAATGAGTTTAATGAAATGAATAAATAAATATTGCAAGCATAGTTCTGTCAAATTTTTTTCACCTATGAACAAAATGCACATTACCACAGGTGCTTAGAATACACTATTGTATAGATGAACATTAAAAAGGAGTAAAAAATGTAAATTTGTGATTTCCACATTGAGTGCCTGCCCAAGCATCCACCTTTGAGAGAACCCTGATTACAAGTGCCATTTTAACAACTGGTTCACCGAACTCAACAAGATATTAAGTATTGGTTCTGCCGAACTGCTGAGAATCAGCTGAATTCCACCATTGGAAAAAACCTGGCTCTGATTTTCCTTAGTTTATATACTTATTTGATCAAGTTTCTGATAGGTAGTCAATCTCCCATCACTACTGCCACCTGCTCTCTTGTGAGTGCCCTTCTCATCCTGCTGGAACTCTGAGCTCATATCCTAAGCCATTTCCCCATGTAGACGTCTTCCTCATCCTACTTAGGTTCTGAACTCTATGTAAGTATAGTCAAACATATGCATGTCCTCCTTGTCTAGTTTGGACTCTGACACACTTTACAAGACTGCTTCTCATATAGATGTCCTTTTTATATTTGGTAGAATAACACTCTTACCAGATCACTTCCATGCATGGGTTTTCCCTGTTCTTTGCTTGGGCTCTGATACACCACACTGGGTCGGTCCCACCTGTGGACACCCTAATCACCCACTTTGGACTCTGCACTTTCCTATGTGGAAATCTTCCTTTTTCTGCTCAGACACTGACTTTGTGCCAGGCTCCCCTCCTTTCAGACGCCCTCCTCAGCTTGCTTGGGCCATGTATACAATGGAGTTGAGGGTTTAGTCTCTTATATAAGGGGGTGAGGAGTATATTTATAGTGGTGAGAATGCAAAACACAGAGTTTATTTTTGTATTAATTCTTAAGTATTATATTATTTTCCATGTAAACTGTAAACCTATTTTTGCCCCACCCTATATTTAAGTTATATCTGAAGTAACTTTATTTATTCATTAAAATAATTTATCTTGTAAAAGTTCAAGGTTTTAGATGAATGTAACCAGATCTTTGCCTATGTAGAGTGTATATCCTGGCATGGAACAAGGACAAAAATCAATAAATATAATAAATGAGCACATTATATTGTATTTCACATGATGTAAAGTGCTATGGAAAAGGAAAAATGTAGACCAGGGCAAGAATCATTTGGAGTAAGTGTGTATGTGTGTGTGAGTGTGTGTATGTGTGTGAGTGTGTGTGTGAGTGTGTGTGTGTGTGTGTGTGTGTGTGTGTGAGTGTGTGTGTATGAATGTGAGTGTGTGTGTGTGTAGGGGAAGGGTTACAGGTTGTAATTTAGAGCACGACATCTGTATTTGTTGTCCTTCCAAAACAAATATTAGAAATAGGCATCTCCTGGGATGAATCTGTCCCTTAAATAGTTTTGTTAAGCTCAGTGAGTATTTACTTGTTGCTAACATCTAGAATGGAAAGATTTCATGTAAAAATCTCCATTTTCAGCTTTTGGTGAAACTTCAGGAAGATTGGTGATATTGGGCCCACCCCCCTCATGGCACTGATGATTGGAGCTACAGAATGCCTTCCTGCACCTGGCATGGTTCATATTTTTACCACTTAACCCGCATAAGCATACAAGTGTTTGGGCCCTGACCTCTACCACCTGTATTTGTATATTACTGTATTTGTGTTCTGCAGGAAGCAGGGTAAATTCTGAGCCCTTAGATCTGTCAAGTTCTGTGCTCTGAAGGCCTCCTACTGCCTTCAGATATATGATCTTTTATTTCCTGATCACAAGGGTGAGATACTGTTAAGAAATATTAAAACAAAGGTGTAAGAGAAATAAACTAATTTCCATATTGTTCTAGTAGGTAATTGAATCCATCCATTGACCACCAGGAGCTAGTGCAGATTTAGGTTCCAAAATGAATGTCCTGGGACTCAATGGGGAGTTGATGTTGGGAGCTGTGGTTTCTGGTAGCCACACAGAATAGACATCTGACCTTAATAAGATACAGACACTGAGATACTGTCTGTGAGGCAAAAAGTAAATACAATTACAATGACAACAAAAAAACCCAGACTTCTTAAGAGAAGCTACTTTCATTGCAGCATTATTCACAATAGCCAAGAAATGGAAACAACCTAGGTATCTGTCAATGGGTCCATGGAGAAAGATACTGTATATATATTTCAGCCATAAAAGATTTAAAAAAATGCTGCCATTTATGACAATGTGGATGAACGTGGAGGACATTATTTCAAGTAAAATAAGGCAGAAACAGAAAGACAAATATTGAATGATATTACTGACATGAGAAATCTAAAAATGTTAAAACAAGAGAAACAGAGTCAAAAGAGGGTTCCCAGGCACTGTAGAAGCTGGAAATGAGGAGGTAGGTATTGATCAAAGGGTACAAAGTTTCAGTTTTAGAGATAAGTTGTTTGTTTGTTTGTTTGTTTGAGCTGCCCTGACCAGGGAATTGAACCAGCAACCTCGGCACTCCAGGATGATGCTCTAACCAACTGAGCTATCTGGCCAAGGCTTAATATTTTTATGTATTGATTGATTTTTAGAGAGATAGAGGAAGGGAGAGAGAAGGGAAGGGAAGCATTCATTTGTTGTTCTATTCAGTTGTGCATTCATTGGTTGCTTCCCCATATGTGCCCTCACCCGGAATTGAATCTGCAGCCTTTTCTTTTCAGTATGACACTCTTAACTGACTGACCTAAATGGCCAGGGCTGAGAAAAATACGTTTTAAAGAGCTAATGTATAACAATGACATTATAATTAATAGTAGTGTATTGTATACTTGAAATTTGCTAAGAGAGTATATCTTAAGTGTTCTAAATACACACACACACACACACACACACACACACACACAAACTCAGACACCATGGTAACTATGTGCAGTAAAGAGGTTTATTAGCCTGATTGTGGTAATTACTGCACAAAGTGTATTTATGTTAAAATATCACTTTGTACACCTTAAATATATACAATAATTTTTTTGTATGTATTTTTCTGAAGCTGGAAACGGGGAGAGACAGTCAGACAGACTCCCGCATGTGCCCGACCGGGATCCACCCGGCACGCCCACCAGGGGGTGACGCCCTGCCCACCAGGGGGCAATGCTCTGCCCCTCCAGGGCGTCGCTCTGTAGCGACTAGAGCCACTCCAGCGCCTGGGGCAGAGGCCAAGGAGCCATCCCCAGCGCCCAGGCCATCTTTGCTCCAATGGAGCCTCGCCTGCGGGAGGGGAAGAGAAAGACAGAGAGGAAGGAGAGGGGGAGGGGTGGAGAAGCAGATGGGCACTTCTCCTGTGTGCCCTGGCCAGGAATAGAACCTGGGACTTCTGCACGCCAGGCCGACGCTCTACCACTGAGCCAACCGGCCAGGGCCTTACAATATTTTTTTAGTATACTTTAATAAAGCTGGGGAAAACACCTGACCCCTTCAATTAAAAAAATAACAAAAAATGAAATCTTACCAAATGTTCTGCATTTAATAAAAATGAAGTGCATAAATAAAATGCTCCCTCCCTTTTCCAACAACAGCAACAGGGAAAGACTCATGGCAATTGCAATAATTACTAATTTAATGATAACTAGAAGAAAACGTGTTTGAGTAGGAAAGGGTTTATCAGGAAATGTGATTGTCTTCAGCATATCAGCCTCATGGAGTTCAAACCAGTCAAGCAAGAAAGAACACAATGACTTTAGTTAGTGAAACTGCGCAGTTATTGTAAAAAAAAAAATCAAAATTGAGGAAGTAAAACCTAGTGCCGAGGATGTACTGAACTGGGAAGCTTTCATTCTCTCTGAATGCAATCATGAAAAGAACACCGCATTCGATTGGGCTATGCTGGGGTTCAAGCAATTCCTTTTTATCTTTCTAATTTTCTATACTAGACCTAATGCCAAAATGTTTTGTGAGACTTTTAGACCTCAGCTTTTGTCCACAGACATAAATTTTACAAATGGAACAAACCCTCTGGGGAAGACATTGATTTTTCAAATATCTTATCACTTTAATGACAGGTTTCTTGGATGCCTTTGCATAATTCCTTTGAATCTGAAGCCCAAAAAGAACCTTACAAAGTTATCTCTTGTCCCTTGTCTGGAAAAAGAAATGGATATTTTGAAAGGTCCAAGTCATTATTTCCATCTTTAAAATTGCCAAGGGCACTCAAAAGTACATCTTATATTTTTATATACATTGTCCTTCAATTTAGCCTGACATCATGCAATTACTCATTGGATTTGATATTTATTGAGTACCTATTATAGTCCAGGCAATGGTCCAAGTGTCATGAAAACAAGAATTATGCAAGTATATCAGGCATCATGTGTCTGTAAGATGCCATCAGACTGAATGAATTGAATCAGGCATGAACTCTGCCCTCTGAAAAATGGCAATAACCAACGAAGAGAAAACATAAACATAAATAATTTTAATAGAAAGTAAAGGACCAGGATTATAACATTCATATGAAAGAAAAACAAGGGAGGTGAGATATAATTTCTGGATGGAGAGCTGAGGTAGGGTGCAAAGATCAGAAAAACAGACAACTTTCACGAAGAAGGACGATCTGAAAAATATCTGTACTCTACTGAGAATTTTGCAGGTTTATTTTAAATCCCTAACTTTCTCCAAAGTTAAAAAAAAATTAAGCATATGTAGCTTGGACAGTTTTATGTTCAGAACAAAAACTTGAAAGAAAAGGGTGACATGGCACTGAGAGTCTTCCCCTTTATTTCTCACCCTGGCACTGAGAGTCTTCCCCTTTATTTCTCACCCTGGCACTGAGAGTCTTCCCCTTTATTTCTCACCCTGGCACTGTTCTAGGCCTCGTTTGTTTGGACCGCCAGCACCTTGCAGAGTGTGGGAGACTTTGTAGACACTCAGCACATATTTGAACAATTAAAGAGAAACCACAGGATGTAAGAATCTTATGATTTAGTCATCTTTCCTCACGATAGATAACTTAAGGTCTTAGCAAACCAAGATCATGGGAAAAAGTGATATAGGAAAAAGTATTTCTATTTCAATTATTTGTTTTGAAGAGTTTTCTGTCCACTTAGCATTGATTTATAAACTAGAGTGCTGGGATAATCTTTTTATTTTTCTTAAAACAATTGTGGATAAAATCCATCTATGTCAAATGTTAAAGTTTTGTGTGTCTTTTCTCCCATAAGAAACTGCAGGGAGGAAGGATTTAGTCAAGTTTCATGCTTCTAGTTTTCATGGAAGCCAGCCTGAATTTATGAAACTCCTCTTGATCTTTTATTGGAACTCAAAGCACTGTGGAGCACTTCGGTGTAATTTTGTTTCGGTGTCTTAAAGAAGTAGTAAATAAATGAGGCAAAAACAACAGAGTATAAAGATTAATCTTTTCTCATTGTTTGAAATAAATGATATACAGTGTATTAAATATTAAAGATTTTTTCTTCTCCAAGATTTGTCCAATGGAATTGTGTAATTCTACCCACAAACATCTTTCGTTTGTATTAAGTATTATATTCAGTAGTGTTTCTAGTATACATTATTTCATAAAAATCAGGTGAGAGAAACAGTAGTGTCTATTTATGAATTAGGATAGTGAGGCAAAGGCAGAGTACAGACCAAGTTCACAGACCTGGTAAAGGACAGAGCTGCAACATTTCCAAATTCATTAGCATTTTACTTTTTATGGAGAAGGGAAAGTCATAAGGCCAATAATGCACAGTAAGTGAATCTTGTTTATAACCATGTTCACACTATGGACTTTAAGCAGCTAAGAAAAAGGAACAGGCAGAGAAAAGTGACACAGAGCTGAGTGAGTTTATGCTCCAAGTCTCTGTGATTCCTGCTCAGAGTGAGCTTTACTGCTGTCTCTTCAGGGGAAAGCCACCTTGCTACTTCCTACTTGTGCGAAAGAACCCCGGCCATGGAGAGATGCTGCTCATTTTGCTCTTAGTCCTCCAATTTCAGCCAAAATTGAGAGAGAGAAGTGGCCACACACGAGAATGAGATCACTTTTCATATATAGTTGGATGAAGGAGTCCTGCTTCCCTCTTTAAAGAATTCCTTGAAAAAAAAAAAATCCCCTTTTTTATTGAGGATCTAACAAATAATTGCTTCCTAATGGATCTTGCAACTTAAAGTGCACTGTGCTTTAACGGCAAACTTGTGTCATGCCTTGGTGAGTATTTTATGAATTGTAAAATTGAAAAGTAAGTTAAGATGCAAAAGTGGCTGCTGGTTCCTCCATCTGACAAATCTTATTTGGGACTAGGCTCTAATATCCCCTTTAAGACCTCTTTTATTTTATTTTTTCAGAGTTTAACTGAATATCAATAAAAAGGAGGAAATTCTATCCTACATTTTTTGCTTCTTCCTTGTTAACTATATATATTACTTAGCAGTAAAAAAATTTCTTACTTCTAAAGGATTACAAGTTTTCTATAAGTGTCAGCATCAGATTTAAGTGTGTTTTCTAGTTTTCAGACATTGCACCATGACTGACAGTATGCTTGGAGATACATTTTTTAAAATAGATGCTAACCAAGGGAGGACCCACTTCTGGAGTGGCAGAGTGAGGGTCTTTATGAACTCACTTCCCTCCTTAACACAACAAAAACATAATCAAAATAAGCATCACCGATTATTTCAGGACTCTGGCAATGAAAGCCACAGAATGAACTGAAAACTGTGCATACAAAAGAAACCGCTAAACTTTGGTAAGACAGTAGGGTCCATGATGTTTGTATTTAGGACTCTTCTCATCCTTCCCTGCCTCTCCAGCTTAGTGATGTAGTCAGCAAAAGCCAATAGCACTGCAGAGAATTCAAGGTTTGCACTTCTTTTGGTGCTCCATTAAAAACATTATCTCCAGTGCAATCAATATTTTGTCTGAAATTTAAGCTCCCTGGGATATCTCTATGTTTAGATGGCTATCTGAATAACTGAAGAGTTTAGCTCAGTGTGAGGTAGAAAGATCTGATACCAGAGTTGTTACAAACAATTCTATTTGTAGCAATATATATATATGTGTGTGTGTGTGTGTGTGTGTGTGTGTGTGTGTATGTATCATATACATGGGAAAAAATAAGAAAGTAAGTCCACTTACAATGAGGGGAAAAAAGCAGCCAATAGAAAATGTCCTGGAGGGGGACCAGATTTTGGACTTAGACAAAGACTTTAAGTAAGCTATTTGATATATATATATATATATATAAATATAAATATATATTCAGAGAATTATATATATATATATATTCAGAAAATTATAGGAAAACATGTATAAAGAAGTTTTAATACTATCGATGGTAACTGTCTAGGTATTATATTCAATAAATGACTATATAAATTAATTTTTCTTTGCAATTCATTTTTCTCTAATATGTTTTAAAAGACAACTGCAAACAATAAATATAAAACTGTTTTATAATATATACAGTACTACATTTGTACAAAGAAGGGAGAAGGAAGGGGAAAATTTTTGAAATTTTTGCATATTATTGAAGTTAAATTAGTATTAATCAACTAGATTTTTAAAATTTGTTTTAAACTAATTGTGATTTCCAGAGAAACCTCTACAAAATAACTTAAATATAGTTAAAAAAACCAAAAAATTTAAAAGGTGTACTAGAAAATGTATACTTAACAAAATATAAACGACAAGAATCAAGAAATAGAGAAAAAAAGCAAAGACATAAGGAAAACAAGTATCAAAAGGATAGATTTAAATCCTGCTTTATCAGCAATTACATTAATTGTAAATGATTTAAACACCTCAATCAAAAGTTTGATGTTGGCAGAATAAACATACCGCCTTTGGGATGCATGAATCTAAAGATTCATAGATATAAATAAACTGAAAGGAAAAGGATGGAAACATTCACATGCAAGCAATGATCAAAAGAGTGCTGAAGTATAATAGCTATACTAAAACCAGACAAAATACTCTGAGACAAAAGTCACTACAGAGAAAAAGAAAGACATTTTATCATAAGAGGATCAATCTATCAGGAAAATATAACAGTAACATATATGATGCACCTATCAACAGAGCCCCAAAATACATGAAACAAAAATTGATGTAATTAATGGGGGGGCAGGGGGAGGAAAGGAGGGAGAGGGGGAGGGGTGAGGGAGGGGCACAAAGAAAACCATAATAGATAGAAGGTGAAGGAGGACAATCAGACTTTGGGTGATGGGTATGCAACAGAATTGAATGATGGCCCTGGCCGGTTGGCTCAGCGGTAGAGCATCAGCCTGGCATGCGGGGGACCCGAGTTCGATTCCCGGCCAGGGCACATAGGAGAAGCGCCCATTTGCTTCTCCACCCCCCCCTCCTTCCTCTCTGTCTCTCTCTTCCCCTCCCGCAGCCAAGGCTCCATTGGAGCAAAGATGGCCCGGGCGCTGGGGATGGCTCTGTGGCCTCTGCCTCAGGTGCTAGAGTGGCTCTGGTCGCAGCATAGCAACGCCCAGGATGGGCAGAGCATCGCCCCCTGGTGGGCAGAGCGTCACCCCTGGTGGGCGTGCCGGTGGATCCCGGTCGGGCGCATGCGGGAGTCTGACTGTCTCTCCCCATTTCCAACTTCAGAAAAATACAAAAAAAAAAAAAAAGAATTGAATGACAAGATAACCTGGACATGTTTTCTTTGAATATATGTACCCTGATTTATTGATGTCACCACATTAAAATAAAAATTTATTTATAAAAAAAAAAGAGGTCCCCTATTGGTTGTGCTTTACTGGAAGAGGCAAACAAAACCTTTTTTTTTTAGTAAAGCATCTCTATAATAGAGAACCCCAATGGCTCAATTATAGGAGCTTAGTATTTGGAGGCATTAAACCTTCTCTTCAAATTCTCTCTTTTTTAGTCTAGACCCCAAAAGATCCAGAAACAGCAAACTTAATTAAAAAAAATGTATAAGTAAAAAGGGACACATATTACATATGCATTTGCATATGAGATTGTATGTGAGATTTTGAATTGGATTTGAGATTTTTGACTAGACTAGAGTTTCTTATGTCTGAAATGAGACTATTCTAGCATAAAGAGACCTGAAATTTATGGATCTGTCTGACATGCTATCAATGACGAGGGAAGAATGATTCAGTAGATTGTGTTTAACATCTGTAGTGGGAGAAAAATAAAGCTTTATCTGTGTCTAACCAAAAAAAAAAAAAGAATAGTAAATATCTTAGGCCATAGTAGCTAAAAAGCTAAAATATAAATTTCATTCTGCATGAGACAGTAAATAATTTTATTCTTGATATGTCTATGACCTTTGCAAATGATTTCCTTCATTTTGATGCTATGCATAAAATTTTGATGATTTGTTTCTATGAGTATAATAAAATCAAACATGAACCTAAAAAAAAAAAAAAAAGACAACTGCTGTGGGACTTTTGTGTTATGATGATGATGGTAATGTAATATGATCACATAATATGATGTCTTGCATGCTTATAGTATATAAACAAAATAAAGCACAATTGGATATGATTTGAAAAAAATTAATGTAATTAAAAGGAGAAATAAATAATTAAACAATGATAATTGGGAACTTCAATACTTGATTTTCAACAATGAATAGAATAGTTAGCAGATCAACTAAGAAATAGATTATGTAAACAACAGTACAAACCAAGTAGAGACGACAGACTAGAGAACACTCTGTCTATATCATCTGTGTGGTATTTATTATACAGAATTGCACACTATTGAATTATTGTTTTGGCATCATATTGTGTGCATACAAGCAAGTTTTGTCTAATTCAGAGATGCTTTTTCTCATTCTTTTTTAGCTAGTGTCTTTGTTTGGATGATGATAATGGACAATGATGTATGAGTTAGAATTTTCCTGGTTATGTTTAATGCATAATGTGAGACCATCAGACAATCATTTGGTATTTGAAGACCATGTTCAGTTCAGTCAGACATCTGGTTATGGTAGATAGACTTGTGATTAATTTCTAAGCACTAGATTCTTGTGTTTTCATACACTTTCTGAATAATTCAATGGGAACCAAACTAAACATCTAAGCATAATTTTACACTACAAAATTGTGCTTGTATGTGTCTATGTGTAATATTTTCCAGGTCTAGTCATTGAATTTCCTAAAAGTTAAAAGGAATCTCAGACTCACAAAAGCTTAAGGGCCATTAACTTAGATTCTAACTTTATATTTTAGTTATTTGAAGAAATAAAAGTCAATTAAGAAACACAGAAGCATCAATAATTTAAATATGTCACTTCATATTGTTCAGTCTTACAAAATGAAATTCTGATGCATGCTGAAGCATGAATAAATCTTCAGAACATTATGCTAAGTTAAGCCATACACAAAAGAACAGATATTGTATTATTCCATTCATATGACATACCTAGAATAGTCAAATTAATGAGACAGAAAGAATACAGTGGTTACCAGGGATTGGGTGTTGGGGGACAATGGGGGCTCACTGTTTAATATGTATGGAGTTTTGTATGGGAAGATGAAAAAGTGCTGGAAATGGATGGTGGTGATGGCAGTACACCAATGGGAATGGACGTAATGCCACTGAATTGTACACTTAAAAGTGGTTGCAATGGTAATTTTTGTGTTATATATATTTTAATACAATAAAAAATGTCACCCGAGGTTACCAAGGTGTGTGCATTTGTCAAAACTCAGCAAATGTATCTTTAACTAACAAATGAAATACAAACAGACTCATAAATACGGAGAACAGACTGACAACTGTCAGAAGGGAGGGTGTCGAGGAGCTGAGTGAAAAAGATGAGGGGATTAAGCAAACAAACAAAAGCAAACACAGACAACAGTATGGTGATTGCCAAAGGAAAGGAAGAGTGGGGGAAGTGGAAGGGGCAAGTGGGGAGTAAATGGTGGTGGACAGAGACTTGACTTTAGGTGGTGAGTGAACAATGCATGATGTGTTACGGAATTAACCAATGCCACCCCAATAATTAAATTAAAATTTTTGGTTACACATCTGGACTACTTTTAGTACTTTATTTTAGTTACTTATTTTTTCTATAATTACCTAATATGTTCATGTTAGTCTGTTACGTTTTCTTCTACAACGTTATTGTTTATGCTTTACATTTAGATCTTTAATTCATCTGAAATTGTTTTTTGTGTTTAGTGAGAGGTATTTATTTTGTCCACATATATAGTCAATTCACTGAATATTATTTACTGAAAAGCTCCATTGTTTCTGCATTCTTTATTATATTTAATAGGAAAATTATGTATTTGTTTATTCTTAGCCAACGCCACATTAGTTTAATTAGTCTAGACTTATTTAGGATAAATCTTGATATTTGGTAGTGTGTGTGCCTTCATTTCATTCTTTTTCTTTGAGATTGCCCTGGTTATCCTTGGCCCTTTGCTTTTTAAATTTTTTTAAAAATTTAAAATTAATTTGTCAACTTATATATGTATATCTCAGCTAACTAAAAATTTTAATGAGATCATTAAATCTTATAGATCAATATAGGTAGATCTGACAGCTTTATAATATTGAGTCTTCTAATATATAAAACTTTGCATATTCCTCCATTTGTTAGGTCTTCTTTACTTTTAGTCAAAAATGCTCTGTAGTTTTAAAAACAGAAGTCTTATTTATACTAGATTTATTCCTCAGATTGTAATTTGATTTTTGGAGCTCTAAAATTTTAAATTTCATTTTTTGTTTGCTTAGAGAAGAACCATTGATATGTGTGTATTATCATTTAAAAATACATATTCTATCTTGTGCCAGATCCTGCAACTACTAGCAAAGCTCAAATTTGTAGAATTCATGGCAATATGACTGATATACACAATGTGTGTGCGTGCACATTTGTTTAAAATCAGGACTGTGTTTTGAATTATTTCCATTTTCAGATAAAGAGGTTTATTACTTGCTTGGTGATTCTTGTGGTAAAAAGTCGATGTTCTGTTGTCCTAGCTAGAGATGAAGCAGTTCCTTTTAACTAACCTAGATGCTCAATGAAGTATTTAGTGAACTTCTTTTGGACAACTCAGAATTTTTTCTAATTGATAGTCTTAAAAAAAATTCAGCATATGAAAAAATAAAGATCTAAAGAGGTTCACATTTATATCAGTCAGTTTTAATTGCTGCTGTTTGCCAATAAATGAAAAGAATGCAGAACTAGTTTATATTTTTCTTATCTGGCTAAATTGAACAAAAGTATTTATTGGTTTGAATGCTTTTACTTTTGTGTGTGTGTGTGTGTGTGTGTGTGTGAGTTGAAGAGAGAGAGAGAGACATCAACTTGCAGTTATGGCAATTTAGCTGTTCATTGATTGTTTCTCATAGGTGCCTTGACCTGGATGTTCAACCCAGCCAGTGACCCCTTGCTTAAGCCAATGTGACCTTTGGGCTCAAGCCAGTGATCATGGGATCACATCTATGATCCCACACTTAAACTGGCAATCCCATACTCAATCTGGCAAGCCTGTGCTTAATCTGGATGAGCCCATGCTCAAGCTGGCAACCTCAGGTTTCGAGCCTGGGACCTCAGCATCCCAGGTCGACACTCTATCCATTGCACCACCGTCAGGCTTGAATACTTTTCTGACTGTTTTCATGTGGCAGTTAAAGTAGTGCTAAATCCTAATCTTTCTTTCCTTTCTGGATGAAACACTTGCTTTAAACGTGTCACTGTAACTAGAGCATGGCCAATGCTTCTCTACCTGTCCTTCTCCTGGGATCCAGTAGACAAGAGGTAACGATGTTTAATAGGTTTCTATTCCTCTGCTAAAAATCTAGCAACCAATTTCTGATTCAATTAAAAGTCATATTGTTTAAGCTTATTATATTTAATTTTCTTAGTATAAGTCTATACAAAGATACTAAATCATATTTTGACATCTAATTATATGATGTACTTTAATATAATAATATGAAATCTTGTGTCTTAAATAGTATCTTTAATTAGAGAATATACACACACACATATAGTCTGACAACCACAAAGAAAATAATTCAGTCATCTAGTTTGAAGTTAATGAAATGATTTTGAGACAATTGCAGAAGATACTAAAATGTGTTCTTGTGTTCACCATAATTCTGTATCTATTTCAGATCAGTGAGCCATTGTTTACTGAGAACAGTTTCATGTATATTTAAATACCTAAATTTGAAGCCCCCTATTGTTAACAGTTGTAATTAAATACCTTATGAGTAACTCAAATTCAATATGCACAGAGTTGGAATAATTGTTCCTTCTCTCCTCTGCCCCTATGCTGTATCTTCTATTGAAAAAAAAAAAGAGAACATATACCTGTTTCTTCTCCTGACTTCACTGTCTCTTTTATTGCAATCTTCCTTTTCCAAGTGGCCCAGAATACCAATCTCTGAATTATCTCCAACAACTGACAGAGTTGATGAAGTCCTGTTATTCTTTTCAGAATACTGAACTTAATAGCTGTGTGACCACCTTTCATTGTCCCCCATCTATGGAATCCCTCCTGCCAATGCATACATTCAGGTTTTCAATACAATTTCTTAGATCACTGCAACTTTCTGGTATCTACCACTATCCAAGTCTTTCCACCATCATCCTACTCTAAAAAACTGGAAAAAAAACCCTGCCCAAATCCCAAGTTTGATCATGCAGAAGCTAAGCAGTGTTTTATTTACTGGATTGATTAAATCCAAGTACCTTTTGCCTGACACTTGAACCTCACATTACCTAAATTTATGTCTTCAATTTTAACAAATGTTAATGCACTCCAGCAATATTCTAAATATTTCCTTATCAAAGCATTCAAACTGACTCTCTAATCTTTTCCTAGACTCTCCTTATGAGGTATCTCATCTATTCTGAAAAATTCACAATAAATATTTCTACAGAAATGTTATCTATCTATTTATCCATCTATCTGCTTTAAAATATATAAAACATTCAAAAGTATCATGCATATAATCACCCACCTCCTTGCTTCTTGTAATTGTTTGATTAGCAGCATCCAATTGTGATATTTTGTATATCTCTATTGTCAATTCAGTCCAAGGACTGTCACTGTTCTCTTTACTACTGGAAATCTTATTAAAATATTTAATCTATTCAGAAGCCCCAGAACCAATTTGAAACCTTATCCTTAAAATTCTAAACCCTCTCTCAGTACCAAAATAGATATTAGTCAGAGGTTTTTCAGAGAAACAGAATAGATACAATTTCTTTTTCTCAATTTATCTATATACATATTAAATAGAGATATTAATTTATCATAAGAAATTGGCTTATTCAATTATAGAGGCTGATAAGTCTCAAGAGCTAGAGACCCAGGAAAGCTGATAGATTAGTTTTAGTCTTAGTCCAAAGGCTTGAGAACCAGGAAAGCCAATGGTTTAAGTTTTATCCTGAAATCTGGTAGGCTTAAGATCCAAGAAGAGCTTGTTTCAATTAAGGTCTGAGGGCAGAGGTGGATTTAGTGGTGGGCGCACACCCTGGGCCCCTACTTCTGAAGGGCCCCACAAAACCCCAACTTTACACTTTTTTTAATGTAAGGGGCCCAATATTTTCTTTTGTGCCCAGGACCTCAACCAACCTTAATCTTCCTCTATCTGAGGGCTACAGAATACTATCTCCCAACTCAAACAGTCAGACTAAAGGAATTCCCTCATACTTTGTCTTTTTATTCTGTTTGGGCCTTTAACTAATTGAATGAGACTCACTCACATTAGGGAGGGCAGTCTGCTTCACTCAGTCCACCAGTTCAAATATTAATCTCATTAAGAAACACCCCACAAACTCACCCAGAATAATACTTGATCAAATGTCTGGGCACTCCTATAGTTTAGTCATGTTTACACTAATAATTAACCATTACAAGGACCATGTGCCCTTTATTACTTGTGAAAAAGTTTTTATTTTGATCTACATATTAAATGACCCATGATCTCCAAAAGTGAATAGCATCCCATTATCTAACGCATTTATTAGGGAAGTTCAGGGAGAGAAGAAGTCTAAAAATAGAAAGTGACCTTTAGTGTGTGACTAACATTCACTCTGTGGGTCTAGAATACCGACTTTTGCCAGTGGAAAGCCGAGAATCATTCTCTTTAGCTGTTTCCAAACCTACATAATATACCTCGTCTCATCAGCTTACTTTGAAAGACAACATTTTGTACAACAGGACATCATTTTGCAAAGTCTCTTGACATCATCTAAATCCTCGAGTCCAAGATAATCTTAGGGATAAAATCTTTCCACACTCATTTCTGAATTGAACACACAGCAGTCTCTAGAAAATCTTGACCCATGATGTTTTACCAGGCAGAATTTTTACTTAATGTAGTAGTGATTATCCCATTTATGCTAGAGGTTGACATTTTTGAAATTCAGTTCTTCAGAAATTTATATTACCTTTTAACAAGTTCCCAGCATGCCAATAGCTGCAGCAGTGTCTAACTCTATACACCATGTAATTACATGTACCCTCAGGAGGCAGACATGTGTGAAATATCAAACCTTGGCAATGAACTTGATCAGTAGGATATAAACAGCTCCCACGTCACCACCGTTCCAGTAATGTAACATGAGGTATAAATGGGTTAACGTTCTGAGAGTCCACATTACCAGACCTGAGACTTGAAAGAAAATTGCAGAAAAGCTTTTTTTGTCAGCATAGACTATATACTTATATGATATGCTTCCATTACTTATTAGTTGTTAAATCTTTATATTCTGATACCAACAACATGAATAGTAAACAGTGGCTTAACATATTGCCTTTTCCAGAAGCTGCACATTTTATGTGGATTCTCAAAATTGAGTTCATTGTTTTCTTATAGCATGGACCTGGAGGCAAAAAAGGGATTCTCCATAACATAAGATTTCCCAGTCAAAACTTTGGGAAAACACTGCAGAATGTGTGTCCCCTTGTGTGTGTAGTAAGTGCTCTGAGAAGGCCTGCAGTAAGAAGTTAATTAGTATTTCAGACTTTATAGAATACTGAGGTTTTTTCATCTATGCTTTTTAATGTTGACTTTATACAGTAACATCATAAATGATATTCATTAAGCTTTTACTATATGCTAGATACTATATAAAGTGTTTTATATATATATATATATTTTTTTTTTACAGAGGCAGAGAGAGGGATAGATAGGGACAGACAGACAGACAGGAATGGAGAGAGATGAGAAGCATCAATCATTAGTTTTTCCTTGCAACATCTTAGTTGTTCATTGATTGCTTTCTCATGTGTGCCTTGACCATAGGGCTACAGCAGACTGAGTAACCCCTTGCTCAAACCAGCGACCTTGGGTGCAAGCTGGTGAGTTTTGCTCAAACCAGATGAGCCTGCACTCAAGCTGGAAACCTTGGGGTCTCAAACCTGGGTCCTCTGCATCCCAGTCCAACACTCTATCCACTGTGCCACCGCCTGGTCAGACTGTTTTATGTATTTTCTAATTTTACTCTCATTATCACTTGAGATATGTACCGTTATTATCACTATTTTATTGATGTAATTGAGGTCTAGAGATGTACTGTAACTAGCCCAAGTTCCTACAGAGTAAGGAGTGGAGGACCAGGGTTTGAACTGGCATTATTTTATTTTGCCGCAGTAACGGAAATCACCACAAACTTCATGGTTTTAAAATAACATGAGTTTGTTATCTCACAGTTCTATAGATCAGAAGTCCAATAGAGGTCTCACTGGGCTAAAATCAAGGTGGGAGCAAGACTATACCCCTACATTTTATTGGGGCTCTAGGGCTAAAAAATATATCCAGTTTATTTGGGTATTGTCAGAATTCAGAGTTACACACTTGCCGGACTGAAGATTCTGTTTCCTTGCTGGCTTTCAGCCCGGGGCCTTCCTTACTGCAGTCCTCTCTCTGGTCTTTGCACATTGTTCCCTACATTATCAGCACCACAGCATGGCATTGTTCTCATGTTGCCATCTTTCTTGTTCATCTTTCTGTCTTCCTCTTCCACTTAATATGTGACATACTCCTTTAATAAATTTTAAGTGTACAATACAGTATTGTGAACTGTAAGCATAATGCTATACAGCAGATCTCTAGAGCATATTGATCTAATGCAACTGAAATACGTATTATATCCTGTGACTACCAGCTCCTCATTTCTCCATCTCCCCAGCCCCTGGAAACCACCATTCTACCCTCTGTTTCTATGAGTTTGACTATTTTAGACATTCTATTTAAGTGGAATAACATAAAAGTCTTACTGACTTTTGTCACTTTGAATAATGTCCTCAAAGTTCATTTATGTTGTCACATATTGCATTTTTTTTTAAATGGGAGGAAGGGAGATGAAGAGACAAACTCCCACATATGCCTTGTCCAGGGTCCACCTGGCAACCCCAATGCTTGAATCAACCAAGTTATCCTCAGTGCCTGGGGCCAATGTTCGCATCAATTGAACCACTGGCTTTGAGAGGGGAAGAGAAAGTAAAGTGGAATAGGGAGGGAAAGAGAAGCAGATGGTCACTTCTCATGTGTGTCCACATGCTGGGTCAACATTCTCTTCACTGAACCAATAGGCCAGGGTCTCATCAATTTTTAAACATGAAATAATATTTAATTGCTCATGTGATTAAATTGGGATCACCCAGACAATCCAAAGTAATTTTTCCACTTCAAGTTTTTTTACTTTTATATCTGCAATGTCCCTTTTGTAACATTTATCATGGATCCCTGTGATTAGGGCACAAATCTTTTTAGGGGGCCAATTATTCTGCTATCCACAGAGTCTACCTGCTTGACTTTGAGGTCTTGTGGCTATCCACCACAGTCTCCCTTGTTTTGAGAATATCCTATGCAGCATAGAACTTTGAGAAATATTTTCCTAGTTCAAAATAGCAACACAAGTAATAAAAATGTTCACATGGGGCATGCCTGGGAAAAAGCTATTTGGGTTTCCAGGGTGTTAGAACACAAAAATGGCTACAAAATGCTCATTTGGAGGGAGCAAAGTATGTCAAGCACGCTTGATTCAAGAAACTCCAAACAAACTTATTTCTCAGACCTTTCTAAAGTCAGTGAGAAAGAGAAAGTATACCCTTAAATACGATTTCTCAAGCCATTACGCCCTGACAAACTGCCCTGTGACTCTATGAAAGGTCATTTTGTTTGAAGATGATTTGTTTCTAAAATTCACTGTAGTGATTTAAACCAGGGGCAGCAAAATTGCTTCATGTGTTTCCTATATGACTATAGTTTTGTTTTTAATACTTCAGATTTTAGTAAAGCCAAATGCTATTTTTTTTACAAGGATTTTTTTTCCTATCCCATACTCAACATTACTTTTTCGGATAGTTTTTGAAATAGCAAGTAACATATAGCCAAACACTTATTATATCCTGGCTACAAAATACATTCCCTTTCAGATGTTCCATATGTGTTCCATTATGTGAAAAACTTAACTTACTTGGTGCCCCAATGTATCTTAAATTTTTCACCCAGATTTTTTCTTTTAATTTGAAAAAAAAAAAAAATAGTGGCTCACAGAAGTTATTGACTTGGGGAAGAATGGCTTTTTTTCCCTAGAATTCTTAGTTTTTTCTAAAATTAATCGGCTCATATCAAATAAGCACTAACAACATCATAGCACTGTATTGGTCACTGTGAGAGAAGCCGTCCTTAATTAAACCTTCCTTATGATTTAAATGGTTCCTCTGACGGTATTCCTCTGTCATAGTCTAGTCTAGTCCAATATTTGTTTTGCAAATATTTTCTTTCAGTTTCTGTTGCTTCTGCTTCATTGTATTAAGAGTTCTTTTATCAGAGAAAAACTTTTACAATTTTATGAGGGAATTTAAATAGTAGGCTAGTTTGAACTTGTTACTATTTCAACAGTTTTTGAGCACTAGTAATAAGGGGCGAGTTATGCTCAGCCTTTTCCTTCATCAATGCATTTTAGCTCCTTACATCATTTCTGTGAAATTTCCTTTGACCAAAGAGGAAACGGATACTCTAGAGATCCAAAGATAAAAAATAAATAAATAAATAAATGCGTCCTAATCTCAAGTAAATATTCCATGTAAAATCAATGAGGTTTCTCAATGGAATATTTCGATTTCATTACAAAGATCTAGAGTATGGTGATGTGAGTAGTATGTAATTACTTGTACCTTGCTTATAATTTTCTGTAGAATGATTCCTCCAATGTGGGTTTTTAGTTACTTTATGCAGTACTAGTCTCTTTGATTACTTTGCATTTCTCAAATTTTGGGATTGACATTCAAAGGCAGCACAATTATATTCACTTATAGCAGTAGAATATTTACTTATACAATAGTAGTAGAATCTCCCTCAATTTGGCCAAAATAGTTAGATGTTTTAACACGTTATTTTTATATTCTGACATTTATATTTTATTTCTGAGATAAATAAGGTCCGTTATGTTTATTATACAGCTAGTTACATTCCTCTTCTTACTGCCTGTGGTCCTCCATTACTATAATATGGCTGATAGCTTATGACCAACCCATTCTATCTAGAACTGTGTACAGTGATGTTCACCTCTCCAGTACACATCCTGAATTGATTGAGCTTGCTGTATCAATAGCTCCCTCTAAGACTAAGTGACAAATGCTTCACTGTGACTGCTTTATTAGTCACTCAGCGAGAATCGGAAAAAAAAAAAGAAAAGAAAGAAAAACAAGAGAAAAAAGGCTCAGATTTATTAGCCAAGTTCTGGTAGGACTACAGGTAAGTAACATCACTCTTTACTACTCTCTCTGCAGAAAGGCCAATACAATTCTACAATATAAATTGCTTTCTTAAAGTGTGATGTCAGAGGACAAGTTGTGATACATGGTATATTTGAAGCACATAATAATGATTTGTTTTATCAAAAGGTATGCTAATATCTGAACTGGCATAATAAATTATTTCCCTAAATTGGTTTTATTTCCACAGGCATATATTTACATAACCAGCAAGGGTTTATAATGACCTAACCCTACCCTGAACTAGCATAGGACAAGACCAAGAAAACTTACATATTCCATCTTCTGGCAAAAATGGGATCTAGAAAATCTTTTAATTGTTTCAAAATAAACAAAAAAAAATACCAACATGGAAGTTATGGAAAACAGATTTCAAATGAAGAGAAAGAGATTTTTATCACAGATGACTAAGAGGGAGAACAAACACAATTATAAATTTAATTTACTTCCTCAACCAAAAGAACATTTCTAATAATTATTGTACAGTCTTAAGAGGACGGGAAGAATGGCCAACTCCTTTTCATTGAGTTAGTTTCTTCTTATTCTTTTAAACCTCAGTTTCAAACTCATCTTTTCTAATATTTTTACTCAATTTCATTAGTCATTTTATTGAATTTATTGGGGTAAAAAATTTAAAAATAAAAGTCATCTTCTCAAGGGGTAAGGAGTAGGATGGACTTTCCTGACCTCTACATAAGTTAGATTAGCTCTTTTATTGTTGCTTTTCATAATTTATTCACTTTCTTCATAGTACTATTTATAATTTTAAATTATGTCCTTAGTTGCTTTATAATTTGCTGGATCCCAAAATGGCATAACTCCATAAAGACAGTTACAATATAACACCCAAACATAAGTAACTGATAAAATTTATTGAATATATATATACATATATAATATGTATATATATGAATATATATTCAATAAATGTGTGTGTGTGTGTGTGTGCGTATGAGAATGGCAGGATGAGAGATACAGAATGATAGGAACATCAAACTGTTTTTATATGTGCCCTGACCAGGGATCAAACTGGTAACCTCCATGCTCCCAGACAACACTCCAACCAACCGAGCTATCTGGGCCAGAGCTGAATAGTTTAATAAACCAACAAGAAACAGGGAGCTATTAAGAGATACTAGGTTGACCCAGGAAAAAAACAAAAGTCAATGAAAATGTGCTAACATAATTTTGTCCCAGAAATACCTAAAGATTTAGGCTTTAAAGATACATTCTTTAAAATTTTCTGAGAAATGTTGCCACTTTAGCTTATTATGGAACAAAAAACATTATAGGAAATGTACCAGTTGATGAAATATTGTGATTAATAGTATAGACTATGATCCCAAGAGGACCAATTTGATGATTTGAATCTACCATTATCGGAGTAAAACAATAAGCAAATACATAGTGACTTTAAAATTTATTTTATTTTTCTATAAAGTGAATGCAAAATAAGTTCTACTAAATAGAATTGTTTTGAAGATTCATTATAAAATTTTATTTAATTTAAACATTACAGAATAGATACAGAACAGTTACAAAATATATACAATTTTACTTATTACCTTAGAGATGCTCAAATATTCAATATTAATATTGAATACTACTAATTGTATAATGGGATGCTGCTGCTTCAGGGATTATTAGTGGGGTTACATTTTTGAAAAGCAATTATGAGTATATATCAAAAGATCTAAATATTTATATATTTTATTTCAATAGTCTCACTTCTCAGATTCTATTTTAACTAAATAATCACAGGTTCTGACAGAGAAGATTTGTGTGTTAAGATTTTAACCACAGAATTTAATACTTTGAAGACACTTAATACATACTCTTAAATGAAAAACAAATGCTTTTTTAAGTGGCAAGAATGAAATGATCCTAAACATCCAGTAGGGGAGAAATTATGTATAAGTATATAAAAAGTTATATATGGTTATACAAATCATGTACAGTGAGGTGACTCTGGCAGCCAGACTCTGAGGTGGTCTCAGTGATCCCTACCTCCTGGTATTCAAGCATCTGTGTAATGTCCTCCCCTTTAGTGCTGGTTGGCATTAGTGACGTGTTTCTAATGGATAACATATGGTGGAAGTGATGGTGTATGACTGGAAAATGAGGTTAGAAAAGGCAGTATAATCAATCTCTCTTTCTTTCTCCCTACCCTCTCCCATCTCACTTACTCAGAGAGAAGCCATGTTGGGAACAGCTCTTGGAGGAGCCCATGTGCCTTTCCAGTCAATAGTCAGGTGATTAAGCTTCAAAGTGAATCGTCCAGGCCCAATGAATTCTTCTGAAACCACACAGCTTGACTGCAACGTCAAGAGACACCTAGGTCAGAACCCTCCAGCTAGGCCTTCTTGAATTCTTGGCATTCAAAAATTCTCTGCTGTAATAGGTACTTGTCTTATGTTCTGGGGAAATTTGTTATGCAATAACAGATAACATAGTTAAGTTCCAAGATGAAATATTTTTGTGAGTGTGATATAGACAGATAGAGAGACAGAGTGGACAGATATGGACATACAGGCAGGAAGGGAGAGAGATGAGAAGCATCAGTTCTTCGTTGTGGCACCTTAGTTGTTCATTAATTGCTTTCTAATATTTGCCTTGACTGGGGGCTACAGAAGAGTGAGTGACCCCTTGCTCAAGCCAGTGACCTTTGGGCTCAAGCCAGTGACCATGGGGTCAGGTCTATGATCCCACCCTCAAGCCAGAAACCCTGTGCTCAAGCTGGCAACCTCAGGGTTTTGAACCTGGGTCCTCTAGTCCCAGTCCAATGCTCTATCCAGTGTGCCTCTGCCTGGTCAAGGCGCCAAGATAAAATATTAACCAATTATTAAACCCATATTCTCAAAGATTATTAAATAGAAGAACTGCATTCATATGAGATAATATCAAGGTAATACAAATATTTAAAAATATGAAGTAGAATCTTATGAACAGTATAATCCCAACTTAAATTCATTTTTATAAATCTTGAAAGAAAACACACTCAAATATTGACAGTAATGTGACATGTGATATGGTAATTACACATTTAATCTTTCTGCACTTTCCTCTTTTCCCCCAAATGTTCTATAATGAGCTTACTTTCCTTTTATAATTGGAAACCAGGAAGAAATCATTAAATATTAGCTATATATTTGTGCAAATAAATTTCCATAAAATCTATTTGAAAGAACCAAACCTTTACAGATCTAAAGGGGGAAAATGTATAAATTACAATATTCACTGTTTTTCTAGGACTATATATTTTCTGTCTTACTGTTGGGTCATAGTGATGAATCATGTCTTTTTTATAGTCAGATCTTACCTTCTTTTTACCATTAAGGGTGTTTTCTTACAATATTGGATATAAAATCTTTTGATCATAATTCTTTTCCCTCATGTTTCTCTCCTTGAATTGCCTTTGCCCTTGTGAATAGTTGGCTTGAAGATTGGTTCAAGCCCTGCATTCCTTCCAAGGTCCAGTAACCTTTAAGAGGGGAGTTAGGGAAAAGTCTCCACATACTTTTAATGGGGCCTTAATTGGGCAATGAGAAAACAGCGTCAGGTACTTGATATAACATAATCTTGGGTCACACTAATTTGAATTTATTCATTTGTTTATTTACTCATTATTTATTCAACAAATTTTTACTGAGTATTCAATCTGTACCAGGCACCATGCTAAGCCTTGATATTTGATGATAATTCTTACCCACCAGGAATTAACTCATGAAGGTCGAGTTGGAACAGCACATGCTAAGACTAGGGTGGGAAGGAGCAGAGCGTGTACGAAGGACTGAGGAAAGTTCCCCAGGCTAGAGTGGAGTGAATGAACTTGAACTTGAACGAGGTTCTAGACTTCAGTGGAAGCATCAGAGGAGGCTATATACAGAGAGCTTTCAGACCATTTGGGAAGTTCACTATAAGCCCTGGGAGTGGGGTGATGGGAAGACAGCCCTCCAACATTTGAAAGCTGGCCTGGAACTATAGCAAAGCCAAATTATTCTTCTGTTAAACATAAATAATTTCTCAGAATATTAATCTTAGAAAGGGTACTCAAAGGCCCAGATAAAATAGACAAAATATGGTCACTTCATAATTTTGTTTAAGCATAAGGAAAAAACCAAAGTCACTGTGCCACCCACAAAACACCAAGCACTCCATCTGTTGGCCAGATTACATGATTATTACTTGTTTGCATTTTAGTTTTACCATCACTGTCATCTAGATCTATTGAGATATCCAATAACAGAATAACCCCTGTTTATTCTAGTATAGTTTTTTTAGCATTCAAACTAGAGTGAAAACTCCATTACATTAGACCTTCCCCAATACCATCCAACCAAATCCCACCCTCTTACTGAGAAACCCTGTGATTTCCCATGGTGTGTGCTCTCTCTCACTGCAGTCAGTAAAAAGCCCAGCTTGTTTTACTAGGAGTATATTCTTAGTGGTCTTTGGCTGAAGGACACTGATACTACTTGAGGTTTTTATAACATACTTAAGAATAAATTTTGAGAAGATTTTATTAAGAAATATGACAAAATGGAAAGTAAACACAGTATGGTACCTTAAATTCCTATATAAGCCAAGGCAGATTTACATGGTCTTTCCTGGGTTAATGCCCTCCTTCCTTTCAGTCCTCTCCATGGGTTCAAGGGCAGCTTTTAACTTTTCCTACCTCACTCACCCTTCCCTGTTGACACCCACACACAGTCTGGAAGCCCTATATATAATTCCATATCTCAGAACATGAGCAAAATTAAGTCTATGATTTCATTGAAAACTGGGAAACATTGATTTCTCACACCACTTGTTTTAGTCCCTGTTCTCTAAAATTAAAAACCTTGAGATGAGGACTCATGTGCCAGTGACTTGTTCAAGAATTGCTCCCAGAGAGATGTATAAGACAGTAAAGGAAAAAGAAGGCATAAAGTCAAGCTAGGATGCAATTTCAGGCAAAATCCCAGCTCCAGCCTGGTTCACAGGGAGCCCTGATGTGTAAGTTACACCTTGGAATTTGTATCAACTTGAGGTAAGAATCTAGGCTATCAGACTCTGACATTAGTCATTGGTTAATGGCTGTTCCAAAGGTACATAACCTTGCATGAACTTCCAGTTCCAGTAGCCAAGGACAGCTGCACAAAGAGAGTCAAAAATGGAAGTAGTTTAAAGAAAGGAAGTAGGAGCAGAGACATTACAAAAATGGTCGAAGCTTTCCAAGGGGATCTGGTGAAACGCTTCCATTTCTAATCATTGTCTCCCCGTTGTATTACTTACCATTGTGCTGATCTTCCTAAGAATGCTGACAATGGAAGTATTTGTTTATTTTTTTGGAGGGAGCTCTATAGAGATATAGTGTGGACCACTGGCTCCTACAAAAAATTTTGCACAGCAGGACCCTTAGTCTCTTTCCTAAAATTAATTTTAATTTAATTTTTCTGAAATTATTTTAAATATTATCCCATAAGGAGCATCTCCTGGCAAATTTTGATTTCCTTCAACAAGTTCAATTTTCTCTCCTTTCTCATTCTTCTCCCCATATAAGTGTTCAAGAACATATGGGGCCAGCTTCACCATCTGTCACATCAACAGATATGTTAAACATATAGCACATTGCCTGGCACTATGTAGATCTTAAGTATACAGAAGCTATCTTTATGATTGTTTCCTTTTAAAGCCCTGTAAGAACAGCAAGTTCAATGCTAATGGTGCCAATTACTTTTTTTTTTCTTTCTGTTATTGACCACTTATCTACTATTGTCTCTGTTCTCCCAAGGCCTGAAAGAAGTGTCAACCACAGTCATGTGACAGGACCATCTGTAACTTGTGCTTTTTTGGAACTGGAATATTTTCTTCCCTTGTATTTATCTAGCATAGCTGCAATGGCTCAGTAACAAACACATGTCTCGCATGATGTTGTGGAGGGAAGGTTTCCAGAAGTCTCTGTGACTGCTTGGAAGCAGCAAAGGGAGGGACGATAAGCTGCCAAAATACCACTTCCATCATAATGAGCACTAATTGAATGTCTTATTTGAAAAATATGTAAAATTTTTCAAATATGATGAGTTGGGCTGCTGCCTGGCCAGAGGCAGTTCTCTGTCTCAGACATGATGTCATAAGCCAGTTAACATATATTACATGTTGTAAAATATTGTATTTGCTTGGAGTGGCTCAGTATTATAGGACTTTTTTGAACTAGGCTTCAGGAAAATGATGAAGAGATGCCTCGGCCTTTCTTCAGTTTGGGGGCTATTTCTACGTTCTCATCTGAGTATACCCTGCCTTTCAAAAAGGCTAGCCTTTCCTGTTTCCTCTGACTTCAGTCTCAACTTGCTTGTTCACTTTATGTTAACGCATTAGGGTCAAGGCTTAAGAAACAGGGAAAGGCAGGGCCTTAACTATGGAACATAGTTTAGGAATATTCAGCTAGTTGAGAACATGGTCAGAAATGAATTTCATAATCAGTTGCATAATTTTATTGAATTCTTGATAATTATAAGGGTGAAATTTTATTGGAATTATAGCCAGGGCTTTTAGAAAACCTAAATGCTGCTCTGTCAATCAACCCCTCCCCACTTATCCAGCTGAGAGAAATCTAAATGCATAAGGGGGGAAAAAAACAAAGAGTACAGGAATATATTAATTTGAAACCTATTGACAAATATCTACTAATCTCTAACACAATGCTATTTAGCAAAACATGAAGTAAATAAATATAGCCTGGACTCTGTTTATTAAAGGGTTGTCCAGAGATCTAGTCAATCAAAGTATCATCCCTGTAGAGGCAAATGCTCATTTGGGAATGGACATTAGCAGATTCAGTTCTAAAATGGAAACAGAGCCAGAAGTTTTCTGTTTCTGACCTTTCTTGGTATTTGTTTTCATTCAACTGAACAGAGAGTCTAGAAGAAAATCAAGCAAGGCTGTGGCTGCCCGGAATCACCTCTGTGAGAGTCCTCTTCCAATATTTTCTTTTGTTCCCAGTTTAAAAGAATTTTTATTTGCTGAGTTTTTTTTTTAATTTATTGATTTTTAGAGAGAGGAAAGGGGAAGAGAGAGAGAGGGTAACATCAATTTGTTGTCCCATTTATTCATACACTGTTTGGTTGTTCCTTGTATGCTCTGTACCAGGGACAGACCCACAACCTTGGCATATCAGGCCACTATTCTAACCAACTGAGCTACATGACCAGGGTCTTTGTTCCTATTTAATCCTCTTAGAGAAATGAGAAGTGATTTTTAACTGGTATACCACAAAAATTTTTATTTTTTATTGAATTTATTGGAGTGACAATTAATAAGCTTATATCGGTTTCAGGTATACCATTCTATAATGCATCATCTTTATATTGTATTATGAGTTCACTACCCCAAGTCAAAGAATTTTTTAAAACATGCAATGCCTGACTATTTAGTCAGGGCCACTAACCTTGTTTCCCTTTGATAGCCAAATAAAAAATTGACAATACCAACACAATAGCCATCTGGTGTGAATGCCCTGTTTTAAACCATAAATTCATAGGTCAAATAATAAAGTTGTATCTTATTGGACATGTTGCATAAAAATGTTGAGTCTGATTAGTTAATTCTAGGTACCAGAAATCTTTATATACAAGTATAGGCACATGATTTTTTAAAAAGTCACTGTGGGCCCTGGCCGGTTGGCTCAGTGGTAGAGTGATGGCCTGGTGTGCAGGAGTTCTGGGTTTGATTCGTGGTCAGGGCACACAGGAGAAGCGCCCATCTGCTTCTCTACCCCTCCCCCTCTCCTTCCTCTCTGTCTCTCTCTTCCCCTCCCGCAGCAGCCAAGCCTCCATTGGAGCAAAGTTGGCCCGGGCGCTGAAGATGGCTTCATGTCCTCTGCCTCAGGCACTAAAATGGCTCTGGTCACAACAGAGCGATGCCCCAGATGGGCAGAGCATCGCCCCCTGGTTGGCATGCCAGGTGGATCCTGGTGGGGAGCATGCGGGAGTCTGTCTGACTGTCTCCCCATCTCCAACTTCAGAAAAAAACACACACATACACACACACACATACAAAAAAGTCACTGTGGAGCAAAAAGGGTAGGTAATTGCTATTACTATTGTTATTACTATTATTGTTGTTGTTATTTTGTAGATCAATCAAAAATATCTATTTTTTGTCAGATTGGCAAAAAATATATTTTCTGGTGTGTTGCAAAATTTTCATAATTAGTTTACATATGCCATGAGATGGAAAAGGCTGAAAATCGCTCTCTTAGAGTAACTGAAATGGTTGTCTCTGAAACTGACTAGAACAAACATCAGTTAACTGTAAGGCCAAATTATTCACTAGGCTGAAACTGCATTCTCCATTCTGTTTAGCAACCTTTATATAAATGGTGGTAACCAACTTTTGACCTAATTCAAGGATGGGGTTTCAAATAATTTCAAACAATAATGACCCAAATATGTACCTTTATAAGGCCCTCTGTAGTCTGAACCCTGATTATCTAAGAGAAACACAAGGCCCGGTGCTTAAGATGGAGCTCTGAGCAAGCATGCCTGGTGCAGCCAGGCTCTGACATGTAGGAACTGGATGACAGGGTTAGTTAACTTAGAGACATTCCTCTGAAAAATGGATTAGGATACCTAGAGTCACTTTCCACAATATTAGTGCAAATTCATCCAAAAACATGAATGATAATATTAGGAAATTATCTTTCACTGAGACTAGATTTTGATTTTTTAAAAACAGCCACCATTCAGGTATGAAAGAAAAGTGAAAAATATGGTAATTTTTTTTCAAAATGATGCCATGAATAAAAAAATAGTATATAATTTTAACATTATTTCTTTTATTTCAAATAGCCTTTAAATATATTTTCAGGTGCTGTTGGTTGCCCCCTCCACTCCCCTTTGTTGGAAGATGAACTGCCTGCTCATAACCTTTGCCTCTTTTATACTGAGGGTTATTTCTCCTCGTGGAATTGTATCTATGCACATTGAACATTAAGAATTTCATACATTCCTTTCAGATTCTAGGGGAAAAGTTGTATTCTGAGTAGCGGGGCACATGTTACTAAGACTCATGAATGCATTGCTTTCATCCTCTCTTCACTTCCTTTGGTTTCAGGTCCCCATGTACTTGCCCTCATGTTTATTTCTATTTACTGTGAGTACTGTGAGCACTGGTAGTCCTTGTCCTCTGCAGTTCGCGATATTCTCTTTTCTGCCCGTTCTTTCTTTCAATGTCTTTCTCTTTTGCTCTCATTTTGGAGAGAATTCATTCTCAGAATCCTTCCTGACATTTTTCTTATGTGTAGTATCATATATGCTATTTCTCTCATTTAAAGTTGAGATTACCTTTACTAATTTCAAGAAACATCTCATTGACTCCCCCTGTTCAAGGCACAGATATCCTTCCAAAGTTATAGTAGCGTTTCTAAGTAATTATGAAAACAAAGGAAGTGGGAAAAGCGAGGGCTGCTCCCTGGGGAGAGGAGGTCTGAAAGGACACAGCGTGTGCAGAAGAGGTGAGGACAGGGATGTGCTTCTGAAATCATGTTCTTGGGCATGGGAAATCACTGACTAAACCAAGTCTTTCACATCTGTTCCCAGCAATAGATATAAAAGATGATGTTCAGACAAGCCGAGAAGCTATAAATCTGTATGTGGACATGTGAAATTGATAAAGGTGAATATTTCCTAGAGCAATGTCAGTACATCTTCCAAATTATTTACAGATTTATTGCCATCGGCTCCTGTTCTCTTTTTCAAGAATGTAAATATAAGAATTGCTTAACCCTGAGGCAGGGGCAAACATTTTATACCTGTTGATAATGGAGACACTAAGGTTTCCTTGGGCATTTATGATGTAAGAGCCCCTTGGCAGGCGCTATGGGGTGAGCAAAGAGGAAGGAAACGGAACCTCTGTTTTCAAGCTTGAAGAGTAGAAAAGAATATTGGAGACATTAAATAATAAATTAACAGATTTCAAAAGTTATTTCATAATTATTGCTAGTTATCGGAACATTTGAAAGTCTTACCTTATATATTCACTTCATTATATTTTGAGAGAGTATGACTTGAAAATGGACTTGCATTCAACATCACTCAAGTAGAAAACATGATTCCTTCTGATCTCATCCTGATGCCACTTAAAGTATTTAAGTTTTCTGTAGTAAAACATGGCTCATAAAAACAAGAAAAGCGCCTGACCTGTGGTGGCGCAGTGGATAAAGCGTCGACCTGGAAATGCTGAGGTCGCCGGTTCGAAACCCTGGGCTTGCCTGGTCAAGGCACATATGGGAGTTGATGCTTCCAGCTCCTCCCCTCCTTCTCTCTCTGTCTCTCCTCTCTCTCTCTCTCTCTCTCTCTCTCTCTCTGTCTCTCCCTCTCCTCTCTAAAAATGAATAAATAAAAAAAAAAAAAAACAAGAAAAGCTAAAATTGATGGTGATGGCTGGGTCAGCGATTAGAGAAACAGGCAAAAATGCGGGTGAGAAAACATCCAAATTTAAATGTAATAATAAAAATATGACAGTTATTATTTATTGAGTACCCACTAGATTTTCTCAAGTGTATTTGGACGTTGGCCTTAGAAAAGTACTATGTAAGCTTGAATTAACATATTTAGAGATATATTTTGCCATAAATAATAGAGGCTTATTAAAAAAAAGCAATCACTGTGGAAATTAAAGAGAGGAACAAATATTAAGAATATTAAAATCTATTAAATTTTGCAGGTTTTTTTTATTAAGGATCTAATAATTATGGAGAAATCAGAATGAATCATACATTATAAGAAAAAGAAAGAAAACTGTGTGTGTTATAATGTATAATGGGTGAAAGGAGGAATCAGGTACAAATAACCTATGCAGAGTTTTGCTTGGTGAGATGCTTTGTTTGGATTGGCTTTTGCTGGTTCATTTGTGTGTGGACCGACTTCTGTCATGAGCTGTCTTAGGGGCAGTGAGTGGTTTTTGACAGGGCTCACCTCACCAGGCCTTGATAAAGTGATGAAGGATTGTTCCTGGATAATAAATGTTTCCAGCATATGAGGGGACATTTCTAGGAGCACAGAGGTACTTAGCAGGTAACAGCCTTTATTCCGAGGTGCACCGACATGGCAGAGCTAAGCAGGAAACAATTTGTTATTTCACGGTTGGGCAGGGTTTAAGAAAGCTGATTTAATGGACAGAGCAAGATAACAATTCTGTGATCATGCAGATCAGCAGCAAACCTGGAAAAGTGACATACCGTTTCCCCATCTAAATCTACCTTCCATAATAAGAGATATTTATATATTTCCTTTTCAAGTTTTCCATTTAGTTGGACATCACATGTTGGACTGAGTCTGATGTGAGCACACAGATGACACTTACCCATGAGAACTTTTGCTGATGCAGATTAGGGTCCTAGTAAATGTTTTTAAATATATTTTCTAAGCTTCTTTGTTTAAAGGTTTTACAAATCTTCATTAATTTTATTCCACCAATGTTCATCTATTTCCCACTTTGTGTCACAAATAACACACCTGTGTAATTAGCTTGAGCATAAATAGGCCCAGCTTTATGGTTAATACCAATATCAAGCAAGAGTTTCCAGGTGTTCATTTGAAGCAGTCTGGCCGTACACCTGTATGTCATCAGTGATGAGGGACCCTAACTCATTTAACAAATTATAAAACAATCCTTAGAAAGAATTCTTTAGTTGAAAGGTTAAAACATTTAACTCAGAAAACCCATCTGCTGCCACAAATGGCACTTTGGGTTTCAATTTCTCATCCTAGGACTTCTGCCAAAACCTTTTAAATAAAAGAAGAGCTGTGATCATTTCTGTAGCTCCTAACTGACCCACCAACACTAGACATAAGATTTATATCAATTGTTGTTTTAGAGCATATTTTTTTTAATTTACATAAAATTTAATTGTACCATTTGCAACTATAGATAAACATCCTGAAGAAGCACAGGGGTTTTTGTATCTTATAAAATCTAATTTTAACCTCTACTCTGCTCACTTCCCATTGTTAGTTTTCATTTTCTTATTGTTTTTATTAACAGACTAAGTAGAATTTAGCACCTGTTTGTAGCTCAATCATTCCTATTTGGTTTCCCTAGAAAGGTTTCAAATACCTCATGTAGGAAAAATATAATTAATTTTATGATTGAAAAATACTCAAAAACCTCTCTACTCTTCTACTAATTTTTGTCAATTATATTCTAATAGTTTTTTGAATTGTTTCCTAGGAAAACAATTCCAGACCCTCATAATTTTGGTCATTCTTCACCAAATGAGTTGACATTATTAGACCCAATATTACCATTAATGCATCTTAAGACCCATATTTTCTTGTTTAATGTTAACATTTATGGAATATGAAATAAACCAAGAAATTATGTTAATCTTATTTTTCACTTATTGAGTGATTTTCTTACTTCACTGAATCTATCAAAGGACAAAACTTCTCTTTTATACTGCATCCCAATTCTCATTACCTCTCATGGGTGCTTCAATAACTTAATACATATTCTCAAGGAGCTTCCAAAAGTAAAAAGTATTAAAATAACCTGGCAAATAATTTTCGTGTATCACCACAACAAAATCACTAATAGTTTTTCATTCTCAAATAAATTTAACTAGATATTTGATTGAGGTTATGTTTGTACCATGGCCAAAATAACTATGTGTTTTTCCAGGGAAAGAATCAAGTCAATGAGATAAATAAATGCAAAGTAAAACCTCTTGTATAGAAGACTGTGTTCTAAATGAGAATGATAATCAATGCAGGTAAAAGTATTCAACTAAGAGACCCAGCTGGAGGTGCATTGGTCATGCCTCCTTCCAGTGGTATATTGTGGTAATCTAGCTCAGAGCTGCCTTACATATAGAAAATACACAATGACTATTGCATAAATGGGTAAATAGGTGCATAAATAGATAAATAGCTAAATAAATGAATAAGGACAAAGAAAATCTTGCTGCTTTTAAACCAAGAAGGGCTGCTGCATAAGGTAATCTCTATAAATGTCTTTTCTGTTTCCCTTCAGAGCTGTAAAGTTCATGCACCTTTTCTCTGTTTATTGAGCAGGTGGTGAAAGTGCCAGTATACCCAGATACATCTTGGGGATATTTGCATGTATTCTATAATCCATGAGAAAGAATCCATTTTGGAAGAGTACTAGCTGTTGGCCCCATGTGTTCTGAGGAGGCTAAACACAGGAGAGATCCATAAAAAGGAATTAATTTCCAGTCACCAGGGTTTCTCTCTCAGGTGTTTCTATCCTATTCTTGTGACATGAAGTTGTGGAAGTGGAATTATAAATATGGTTATGGGCATAGAGGAGGAAAAATAAAGATCATCTTTTGGGACAGCACAGGTCTTCACAAAAATCCATAATGCAAATAAAAAAGCTTGAAATAATTTTATAGAAACTCAAATAAACAGAACACTAAGGCTGAAATGGAAATCTGAGGTAACCCCAAGGTGCTGCTCTGTGTTGGGGACATGATTTCCAATCTCTTTTCAACCTTCCAAAAGGTTGCCAATATACCTTTTCACCAAAATTTAAGTAAAATTTTAACTGAAGACCCAAAGTTTAAGTTATTTATATTAATTTATACCAATGTGAGATCCAAAATCATGTAAGATGAGCATAAAATTAATTAAATTGATTAATAATGCACTGGATAAAATGGAAGGTAGTACCAATCTTGTCAAAAGGTATAGCCTCAAAATTATGACTGTAATTCTCAAAAAGTTTGTCAAACACATTGAATCTTCTACATAATAAGATGTGGCCCTGTCATTTTACCTCTCTATCCAAAGCCCATAGTGTATGAACTCACCACCGCACTCACGTACTCTTTAATTTTGTTGAATCTAGAAGCTATTTATGCCTCTTAAAAGCACTTCTTTATTATTTATAATCTGGTATTTTGTATGTGAATAATTGGATACCATTTTAGATGGTATTCCCAGTTTGTGTGTCAATATTATTTACCTTATATATTTGTGAAATTGACTCTATATTTTCCCATTACTTATAATGGTTTTTTGCTATTTGGGAAATGTTACTTTCCAACTCCTCATAGCTCCTTACATGTCAAGGAATATTTATTATTTAACACACATGGCATCTCTCTCTTTCATAACCATTTCATTTCAAGTGAGTTCAACTGAGCTCACATGAACTTCCTTAGAAAGCAGAGATACTGCCTGACCTGTGGTGGTGCAGTGGATAAAGCATCGACCTGGAATGCTGAGGTCGCCGGTTCAAAATCTTGGGCTTTCCTGGTCAAGGCACATATGGGAGTTGATGCTTCCTGCTCCTCCCTTCTCTCTCTCTCTCTCTCTCATCTGTCTAAAATGAAACAAGTAGAAAACATGATTCCTTCTGATCTCATCCTGATGCCACTTAAAGTATTTAAGTTTTCTGTAGTAAAACATGGCTCATAAAAACAAGAAAAGCGCCTGACCTGTGGTGGCGCTTTTAAAGCGCTTATTTATTCATTTATTTAAAATGAATAAATAAAGTCTTAAAAAAATCTTAAAAAAAAAAAAAAAGCAGAGATACTGCCTGACCACGGGGTGGTACAGTGTATAGAGCATTGGAATTGGATGCAGAGTACCCAGGTTCGAAACCCTGAGGTTGCCGGCTTGAGCATGGGGTTGCTGGCTTGGGCATGGGATCATAGATGTAATCCCACGGTCACTAGTTTGAGCCCACAGTCACTGGCTCGAGCAAGGGGTCACTCACTCTGCTGTAGCCCCCCAGTCAAGACACATATGAGAAAGCAATCAGTGAACAACTAAGGTGCTGCAACAAAGAATTGATGCTTCTCATCTTTCTCCCTTCCTGTCTTTCTGTCCTTATCTCTCCCTCTCTTTGACTCTCTCTCTGTCTCTGTCAAAAAAAAAAGCAGAGATACTCTGCTCCCCCATATCACATTTCATACCTGGACTAGACCCCAAGCTCTGCTTGTGACTGCATTGTAATTATCCATAATTATAGGTTTTATTTAGCTAATCCATTTTGCTGCTATACTATGCTGTATACTATAATTTCAATTTTATAAGTAACAAAGTGATTTTTGTTTCTTGTCTGCACTGCAATTTTTTTTATACCAACTAGCTCAAAACTTGAGTGAGAAAAAGAAGTAATATTATTGACTGGTCTGCTTGAAGAGCTTAAACATTGCACTGTGAGATTACTTGGAAAATACTGTTATAATGTGATGGTAATAAGAGAAAACTGGACTCAGTTTTAGGTCTAATTTTCTTATAACTTTGATGTAATCTTGGGAAACATTTTATTTCTCTGGGAATCAAATTTTTCATTGCAATATGAAGTCTATTTGAATACTGTACATGGTTTCTAAGAATTAATTAGCCATGAATAATTTGTGGTTTTTCACAAAGTGATCAATTCAAATAACTGTGGTATAGAGGTATATCAGTGGTTTTAGGCATACTCAGGGGACAATTTTTCTAGGTCAAGTTAAATGGCCATCCCATGAGTTTTTCCATAGATTTATTGAAATTGAATATATGTCAATGGAAATTTTATCTTTTATTTCTCACCTACTGTGCAAAACTTTTAAGCTTCATATGTCCTTCCTGCATTGATTTTCTATACACCTCAGCCTTCCAATTACATGACCTTCTCATCTCAATAATATTCCTTTTACCTCTTTCATAGTCACAGTCTTGACTATGTCATCACAATTTCTGAAAATTCATCATTATCTCCCATTCCCACAGCTACATATCATTTGCTTTAACAATATGTTGACCTCATTGAGAACCACAGGTTTTTCTAATCAATTTTTTTTTCTATTATTCTCCTTATGTCCTCACTGCCTTCTTTACCTAGTTTAGGTTCCATTATTCACTATAGTCACCACCTTATCGCAAATACCTTAGTCTCCAGAAAAAAAAAGTCTCTAGACAAATTCAATTCTGGTTAGACCCATAGGGACTGGTCTTACTTTGTCCTCAGTAATTCTTCATGGAGTGAACAAATGAGGGAATAAAAATGAAGACAAAGGGGAAGAATACTTAATTTATGGAACACCTGCCATGCACCTGGCATTTTGGTTAACATACTCTCGATGAAGGAACTAGATTCAGTATACCTCATAAGCAGGTTTAAGATGACACAATTCCTAGGAGAAAAGAAAAGACTTGAACTCAGTTCTGCCTGCAAATGTAATCTGCAAAGCTAGTGGAATCCTCCATTTCTTCTAGAAGCTGTTTCTTTGGACTGTCATCTCTTATGGGTCTACAAGAGGCAATTTCCGCAATAACTATTCTATATTTCTGTGCCCTAAGTGTTATGGTCCCTTCAAAATATTTTTGTTTCCTGATCTTGGTTATGCTGGAGAAAACAGTTATTTACTGGTCTGTCCCCAAACGTTGAACTCTCGCTCATCGTGCACTGACCTCTCCATACATTGATATACTTAATAAATGTTAGTTTACTTCTCTTCCTCAACAAATCATCGTATGCATCATTACTTTAGTAAGAGCATTCCTATTTTCTTCTGACATCAAAGTCTCTAGAGAGAAAGGATAACATGAAAAAGAAATACTCAATCTTTTTATGGTCGGTCCATTTCTCTGTTTGCCCCATCCAACCTCACAGAGTGTGTAAGAGTTAAAGCCACAATAGACCAGAGTAGAAAATGTCACAGATAATAAAAGAGTCACAGAAATAGTTTGCTGTCCTGCTACTTCTGATGCAGGGCCTTTAGGATTAGTACAAATTATGACCATCTATATGTTTATGTGCCCTTGTAAATATGTCACGTGTAAATATTTTTTTTAGCAAGCCTGGGAGCACTGAAGCAATGTATGACCGTTTTTTCTCCTGTCAGAAGCAATAGAAATTTTATTAGCATAATTTCCTTTACTCAGCACTGACTATGATGTCTTTGATCAAACTAATCAGAAATAGTTACACTTTGCATCATAAGATATATCAAATTTATTTTTAAAATTATGTACGTACACACAGAAAATAAATAGGGACACTAAATATAAAAATATGACATTTATGGCAATGGTTGAGTGAGGAGGCATTCTAATTAGATAGCAAATATTTTTAAAGCATAGAGTTTTCTGTGTTGATTGCGCTATTCAGCTAAAACTACAATTGTTAATAGAACTTAAAGATACAGAAAAGATATTTTCACGTATATGAGCTTTCAAGTCAATCTGTGGTTTTGTTCAATGTTATGTGACTGCTAGATGCCATGATGAGAAAAATGTCTTTAGAAATTGAGAAGTTTTTTAATATAATTTGAGGTCAAAGATTAGCTAGTATACAAAATAGAATATTATCATAGCTTTAAATGTGTTAAAAGAAAGAACTGATGGAGTTGTTCAGAAAAAAAGATATAACTTTATGGTTGGGAGACCTACCTATGGAGTTGGTGAGACTTAAGTGGTTTTAAAAAATGAGTTGGGGAAATGTGATAGCGGAAGGGATTATGTGTCAGTGGAAGAATGGATAAGAACCAGAGCTTGCTTCCTACTCCCAGGGACTTACATCATCCGTGATGAAGACACTCAGACCTCAGTCATGAATATGCAGTGTGTTCAATGAATATTTCTGAAACTTTTGTTGCAGATACCATGCTAGGAGTTTAACGGAATCAATAAATTGTTAAGTACTGAATGCTGTTGTGGTGGTTTCTCTGGCTGCTGTTGTTAACGATTTTAAGCTTCCTTATTTAGTAACTTCAGAGTTCAGAAAAGAGGCTTAGTCAGTGTTTAGCAGTTGTGGAAAGTCTTTGTGTAATTTATGTAATCTGTATGCTCCCACTCTTACCAATCTGTGATACACGTGGGGTTGTATTATTGTGATAACCCACACTTCATCAGGTCTCAGGATTTGCTGTACTCCTCCAAACAGGTCCATGCCCTTATACTCTGGAATATGTTTTTATGACAAAGGGGTTTTTTGTAGATGTGATTAAGGTTATGGATCTTGACATGGGGAAATTATTTGGTCTTTTTCTGATGGGCTCAACTTTATTATATGAAGCTGTAAATGCAGATAATTTCTGGACAGAGAGATGAAGGCATGAGATGAATGTAGCACTCTGCTGCTGGTTCTGAGATAGAGGGAAGCGTGTGCAAGAGACTGAATTCTGTCAACAACCTGAAGGGGAGCGAATGGGTTCTCACCTGGAGTCTCCAGAAACATACACGGTCCTGCAGACACCTTGATCTGAGCTCAGTAAGACCCACATCAGACTTCTGACCTGTGGGACTGAAGATTATATTTTTGTGAAGATTTTAAACCATTACATTTATGATAAATGTTTATGACAACAACAGAAAACTAATGTAACATAACAGCTTATTTTTAAATAGTTATTTGGAGATACAATTTGCATATCACACAATTCATCCATTTAAAAGTATAACTTTAATAAATTTTAGCAAATTCCCAGATATGTGCAAACATCACCATAGTACATTTTTAACATTTTAATCATATAAAAACAATATTCATATGCTTTAGCTATCACCCCAACCTCTATCTTCTCAGCTTTAAGCAACTGCTAATCTACTTTCTATCTTTATTTTCTATTTAAAAGAATTATTGAGGTAAAATTCACATAAATTTAACCGTTTTCAAGTGAACAACTCAGTGACTTTCCATACATTCAGGATGTTGTGCAATCACCATCTTTTCGTAGTACAGAAACACTTCCATCACTCCAAAATAAACCCTTATGCCACTGATTGTATACTCCATCCCCTCTTCCCTTGCCCTGTCAACCACCGTTTCTATGAATTTACTTCATATTTCATAATAATAGAATGATACAATATGTGATCTTTTGTCAGTCTTCTTTCTTTTAGGATCAGGTTTTTGAGTTTTTATCCACATTGTAGCAAGTGTCAATAATTAATTACCTTTGGCTAAATAATTCTTTATTATAAGTATAGAGTAGAATTAGTTTATGTTCTCATTCACTGATAGGCTTGTAGGCTGTTTCCCTTTTTTGGCTATTATGAATAATGCTGCTATGAAGATTCATGTATACACTATTACATGGGCATATATCCCCATTTCTTTTGGGTATATAACTGGGAGTAGAATTTCTAGGTCATATGGTAATTCTAGATTTAACATTTTTACTAACAAACAAATTGTTTACTACAGTGTATAAATGATTTTACATATAATCTTCAAGATTTGTTATTTTCTTTTAAAATTATTACTATAGCCTTCTTGTGGATGTGAAGTGGTATCTCATTGTGGTTTTTATTTACACATTTCTAATGACTAATGATGTTGAGAATCTTTTCATGTGCACACTAATTATTTGTTTATCTTTGGAGAAATGCATAGTTAATAACTTCACCTATTTCTTAATTAAGTTGTTTGGGTTTTCTTGGTTATTGAGCTGTGAGGCTCTTTGTATTTCCTAGAAAGTAGACCCCAATCAGGTATGTTGTTTGCTCTCATTGTGAGGGTTATCTTTTCATTTTCTAAATACTGTTTTGTATTATAAAATATACTTTAATTTTGATCTAGTGCAATTTATGAAATTATTTTTGTTGTTTATGCTTCTGGTATCATAGTTATGAATACATTGTTATATCCAAAGTCATAAAGATTTACTCCTATGTTTTTTTTATCTAAGAGTATTATCATTTTACCTCTTATATTTAGGCCATTGATCAACTTTTGAATCAATATTTTTTGTGTGTAGTATAAGGTAGGAATCTAGCTTTTCTTTGCCTGAAGCTATTCAGTTTCCCCAGCACCAACTGGTGAAGATGCTACTCTTTTTGCCATTGAATAGTTCTGAAACCTTTTCAAAAATCCATTTGCTATAGATATGTGGTTTAATTTCTGGACTTTCAATTATATTCTATTAGCATGTATGTCTATATCTATGTCAGCATCACATTGTCTTGATTACCATAGCATTTTAGAAAGTTTTAAAATAAGTAAATGTGTGTGTGTGTGTGTGTGCATGTGTGTGTAAATTGCCATCTGGGGTTTCAGCCTGAAGAACCCTCAGAATGTACCAAAGACCTAAATGTAAAAGCTTAACTATAAAAATCTTAGAACTAAAGAAAACATAAGGGTAAATCTTTATGTGTCTATGTTGGGCAACGGTTTCATAGATATGACACTAAAATCCCCAAAATAAATCTATATAACTAATAAGGGAAGCACCACCCCATTATGTTCTTCAAAATTATTTCAGGCTTGGACTTTGCTCTTCCAATAAAATTTTAGAATCACCTTTTCTAGTTCTGTGAAAAATCCTGTTGCAGAGTTATTAAAATGCCAACTATAATATTTAGGAGAGTAAAGTACTCACATTATAAAGTATAAAGATTTATTGATATGCCAAAATATTTAAAATAGTGAGAAATAGATGATCAAGTGGAAATGAATAGGAAGGCCCCAAATCTGATTGCATCCAATGAAGCATAGTTTTTAATTTTGATAAAATACAATATATCTATTTTTTTTTTTTTCATTTTTCTGAAGCTGGAAACAGGGAGAGACAGTCAGACAGACTCCCACATGCGCCTGACCGGGTTCCACCCGGCACGCCCACCAGGGGCGATGCTCTGCCCACCAGGGGGCGACGCTCCGCCCATCCTGGGCGTCGCCATATCGCGACCAGAGCCACTCTAGCGCCTGGGGCAGAGGCCAAGGAGCCATCCCCAGCGCCCGGGCCATCTTTGCTCCAATGGAGCCTCGGCTGCGGGAGGGGAAGAGAGAGACAGAGAGGAAAGTGCGGCGGAGGGGTGGAGAAGCAAATGGGCCCTTCTCCTGTGTGCCCTGGCCGAAATATATCTATTTTTGTCTTTGATGCGTTTTGAGTTGTTGCATGTGATTTTTGGTAAAGGTTCAACTTCATCATTTTGTATTGGGCTGTCCAGTTGTCCCAGCACCATTTTTTCAAAAGACTATTCTTTTTCCATTGATTGGTGTTGTGGACCATTAATGGCAAAAAGCCTTTGTAGATTCAAGGCTTAGCAAAAGGCTAAGTTCTCCCCCCACCACCTCCATATTGGCTATGAAGCTGAGTATTTGCACTCATCCCATAGCCCCACTTCACTTGCTTCCTTAAGTTGCTGGAAGCAATTTACATGCCCTTCCTCTTACCCTTTGTTTGTTCAGATGTTGGTTGATTTCACTTATGCATACTGGGGGGATTCCTGTTTATGCCTTGGGAGAGTTCCTGTTTTAGCCTTGGATGTGTAACTTTGTATCAAGGACATCCTTGATTTGCATATGGCTATATAATAAAGCAAACTGGGGCTATGGGGCACTCGGATATTGCCATCAGCATTGAAGAGGCCTCCCGATCCCATCCTTTTTTTCTTAATAAGTCTGTTTTCTTAATTCTGCACCATTCTCACTGAAAACCCAGAATTAGGAGCCACACTGGTCTGCGGCAGATTAGTCTTGGCACCATTATAAAAAAAAAAATCAGTTGACCCAAAATACATGGTTTGTTGCTGCACTACAAGAAAAAAATCATTTAGATATTGTTCTCTGTAGTTTGAAAGCTTCTTAGAAAGTTACATTTCTCACAATTACATAACTACAAGAGCTTTAAATTTCTGAGAAACTGGTCCTGCACTTTTTATGCATACATTATTTTATTTAATCCTCTGGGTAACCCTAAAAGATGGGTGTTGTTATGTGACTACTACTCTTAAAGACAGAATGTAATGAGTCACAGCAAAGACTTTAGAGTCCTGCCACCTGGGTTGAATCTCGAGTTGAGCGGCACCTTTGTAGCCATACTCAAGGCACTGAATAGCTTTGTGTTTCAGCTTCCTCAATTGTAAAATGGTACTTACCTCATAGGATTAGTGTGAGGATTAGATAATTTAACCTACATAAAACACTTAAATTAGTGTCTAACTCACAAAGCTATATAAATGTTATAATTATTCCAAGAATAGGAAGACTTGGATACATAAAACTAGACCATTTGTTCCAGGTAATTTAACTAGAAATTTATGTAGTTGATATAGCAAATGCCTTCTGTGCTATGCCTTTGACTACTCTGCTTTCTGCATCTTACGATGTTTATTTAGGTTATTAGGTTATTATATTTTTATTGTTTAATGGGTGACTGCTGGTGCCTACTTTGATAATTTCCCAGGTGAAAAGCATTTTAGCTTAAATGGCATAGAATTTTGGAAAAGCGGTTTTTATGTATCTCTGTGTTAGACTGGTTCCCAGTTCTCTTCTGAGCCATCCTTTGGTGTTTCCCGTTAGTACTTTACTAGCTAACTTCTGTTGACGTGAGATTGCTATCTAGTCAATCATATGTCTTGGTCAGACTGTGATTTTATAACTCTACCTACTGTATAGGTGACTGTTATGGTGTTAACTAGCCTTTAACTAACTGATAACACATATCTTCATGGCAGGCTTTATACATATAATGTAAACCCCAACCTTAAATCTTTATTCTTGACTTAAAACTGTATTAACACAGATTTCCTGAGAAATAGTCCATTTATGCTTATATATGTTTAACATGTATTATTAAATTGTCTCATAATCAGAAGGCTGTGCATTTAGTTTGCATTATTATGTTCCCTTACACAATCATTTAAAATAAATTTCATTGTGGAATTATGCAAATAAGTTGAGGCATGTGTCAATAATAGTTCTATAAACTCTGTGTCATATCTATTGTGAAAATTTGATACAACACATGTATTAAATTTATGACATATGCCAGACACTATCAAGTCATCATATACAAAAATAGTTAAAGCATATTCTTACCTCTGAAGGATGCATAGATTTGCAAGGACAGAGTAAACAAGTAAGTGCAAAAAAGCCATTATTGCAGCATAGTAGCATTACATATCAGCAATAGCAAGATTATTCAATCGAGGGTTGAATTTCACTGAAATGTTCAGGAAAGTCTTCATGGCAAAGGGGAAGACAGATAATAAAGGAAGGTAGGTTGTCTTTGTGAACATCTTGGATGCAGAACGAAAGTGATGGTAAGGAGGTGCTATGTTGAAAAAAGGTCAAGCTTTTCTTCATTTATTTGTTTTGGTTTGTTTGTATGAGGCAGATTTGAATAGGCTTTTAAAGTGTTAGAAGGAAGCTGTTGAAAAGAGAAATACCCTTTGCTTATCATTTCTCATCCCCCAGATAAGAGTGGCCATGAATGTGGCAGCTCACACTCCTGGTGCAGCTTGCTAGTGCCAGAGGGAGCAATATGGCTCTTATTCTCAGGTAATTATGGTAATTAGTTCAATCTGTCTGCTGGTTTCCTGAAGGACTGGTGAAAGAGCTTGGCTTTATTTTGAGTAATGTCAAGCATGCTGGGTACTGAGGTGGCTTCTTGGGTGACATTTGCTGAGCTTATAAAGGCAGTAGAGAGAAGTCTAGATATTAAGTAGCAGCTGGGAAAGCCTGGGAAGGAAGGAGTTGGGAAAATAAATGCAAGGGAGTTGTTGGGCAAACCAATGTGTCTCATTTATGTTAGGTTTGCTCGCTTGTATTTTGCTTAATTGGAGCATTGGTGTGGGCAGCATTATGTGTGTAGTCTATGGAAGGCTGAGGCTGCTTGACCTCAGGGCAGCAGATTACAAATTGCAGAGTGCCTGCCACTGTGGGGAAGGGTGGTTGTTTGCTGGAAGAGGAGTACTTCCACCTGGCCTGTTTTGCTGGAGGGTATTGAGGGCTTGAGAGCCCTGCTGAGGTTGACCCAGGGTTGGGGGGGGGGGCAGATGTGAGTCCTAAGGGTGAGTCCGGAGAATGAGTCTGGTTTTGGAAATGGAGATAGAGTCAGAGTTTAGGAATCCTGAGAGAAAGGGAAGCAGTTTTCCCTGTGTGGGTCAAATAAGTTTGCAAATATGATCTATATGTTTGCTCGCTTATATCAATAGTTTGCATTGAGTGTGGGGGACAGGCTATAAGCAGGCAGGATCCTTATAGCCTAAGGCTTAGTTTTAAGACTAAGTTTTTTCCACCCTTTTAATACTAAGATCTTCTCAACACTAAGCTTTTCCCCACACTTGACTATTTGCATGATGTGGGGTGATGCACTCTTATAAAGAATCCCATTTATGCCTCAGATAAGTGGCTTTATATCAGAGACTTCCTTATTTGTATACTGGCTTGAAGGTTTGGATTTCTACACTATAAAATGGGGCAGACCAAAGGCTTACTCGCTCTCGGTTCCTGAAATTAGTATTGTAGAGGAGAAGCAGCCAAGATGGTGGAGTGCTGACAGAGAAGCCAGTTTGTGCAGAGAGAAGGAGATGGGGAACAGAGGTGAATAAGGCTGGTGAGCTAGAAACCTTTGATTCTAGGAAACTTGGATGAGTCAGTGGCTTTGGGAGCTCTGAGTGGAAAGGGAAGTGTTTTCCCACTATGTGTATTTCTCGCTCACCAGGTGCGAGCTAGGATTAAAGGTAATGGTCCACCAGTTCTTGGCTCCATTGTTTCATTACCATCTGTCCAAATCAAATGTGAACCTGCACGGGCCAGGCGGCTGTGATGGTGGCCACAGCTACTGGCTTTCCACCCTGCCTGCTTGTTTGTCTGCCATTGGGAGACTCTAATAAATGGAATGGCCCACCATTTTGTGGCTCCATAGTTCTTTTATCAGGCCTAAATCTGGTGAGAACCTGCAGGGCCACTGTGGCAGCCACTGGCCTTATAGGAGAATAAAGGCTTTTAAAAGTTCCTGTGAATACTAGGTGTGGGTCAAATAAGTTTGCAAATATGATATATATGTTTGCTCGCTTATAGTTTGCATTGGGTGTGGGGACAGGTTGTAAGCAGGCAGGGTCGTTATAGCTAAGGCTTAGTGTTAACACTAAGCTTTTCCCCATACCATTCATTGTTGCATGATAGGGGTGGTACACTCTCATGAGAAATCCCATTATGCTGCAGATAAGTGACTTTGTATTAGAGACTTCCTCTCAGGTTTCATTTCTTTAACCCTGCCAGCACAAGTTTTGTTTCAGGGCTTGCGGCAGATGATCAACCTCAAAGGAATGTCCGATGTCACAATTCCAATGAAGTCATGGACGGTTGAAACTGCTGACGATTGAAAATGCACCAACATCCATAATTGGTGAAAAGCACCCCTGCGCCCAGTGATAGCAACAGCCAATCAGCAAATCCCCCGCTACCCTTCCTACTTCCTTAAACCTAACCCTTAAAAAGTGGTTTGAGTCTGTAACTGGTACTGCTTTCCCTTACTAGACAGCCCGGCAGGTTTCCTTTCATTAAAGCCTGTTACACTGGTCTTACAGACTCCGATTGATTCTATCACTTCCTTGTTTGTATATTGGATTAAAGGTTTTGATTTCTATACTATAAAATGTGGTAGAGTTGCCCATGCTGGAGGAGAGCAGAGAAAGGCCACGTGGAGGAGAGGAGAAGCAGCCAAGATGGCGGAGTGCTGAAGGAGAAGCCAGTTTGTGCAGAGCTTGTGTAGAGAGAAGGAGATGGGGAACAGAGGTGAATAAGGCTGGTGAGCTGGAAACTTTTGTCCTAAGAAACTTGGATGAGTCTGTGGCTTTGGGAGCCCTGAATGGAAAGGGAAGTGTTTTCCCATTGTGTATATTTCTCACCCACCAGGTGCGAGCTAGGATTAAAGATGATGGCCCACCAGTTCTTGGCTCCATTGTTTCATTACTGTCTGTCCGAATCTAATGTGTATCTGCATGGGCCAGGTGGCTGTGATGGTGGCTGTGGCTACTGGCTTTACACTAGCTGATCAAGAACATTTACATGTGCAGAGGTGGTTGCATGCCCTGAAGACACTTGAGAAGACCCTAAGCTTTCATCTCTGGCTGACGTTTAGGATCCACATAATGAAAGTTGTAAATAGCTTGAATAAGTGTTAAAGGAGTGCCTTCACCCAGAGCTAATCTGCAAAAATTAGAAGAGTATTCTTTTTTTGGCCTCAAGACTTTAAGATAATTATTATCACAACATGTGTTGACCACTAAGCTAATGAAATAGAGAAAACAGTGGTTACATACAATGAAGAATAAGACAAAAAAGTTGTTTGCTAAAGTCAATAAACCAAACAATGACCCATAACAAGCAGCAATAAAAAATCCTAGGTGGGAGAGAACTGATTTTTAGTGTTACCACATTATAACATTTAAAATGTCTTGTTTCAACAACAACAAAAAATATAAACCATATAATTAAAAAGGCAAGTCTCATTCACTCAGAAAAAAAAAGGAACTAATAAAAATGTTAATCTGTTGCAGGAGAGCAAAACCTCAGAAGATCGACACTCAGACAGCGTATAAGAGGAAAAGAGAAAAATATTTTATTAAGCTGGTAGAGCACGCAGGGCTATAGCTCCAAAGACACGTGCTCCCTGAAATTAGATTTCTTACATCTTATATACCTTTTACAGAACATAAGTTCACATTCATGGGTCACATGATTCCTTTATAGTTAATTACATGATTTCAGGTTGGTCAGGGACTTACAGGATGCTAGAGGATAATCATTTATAAATTTCCCATTAAGGAGAAAGAAAGGGGGAGAGGAAAGGGCTACTCAAGTCTCCCTTCCCCTCCTATATTCCTGGCTGTTTTACCTTCTTTCACCCAGGTGTATAGAAGGGAGGAGGCCCAAGCCTCCTTCCTCCTTCTATTCAAAAACTTCTAAGTATGAAAACCTCTTTATTTACATTATAACAACCCTTCCTAAACAGAAATACTATTGACCATCTTGCGATTTTGTAAATTACACAAGTACAAAACTATATTTATAAAATCTCTCTGAACACTTGGCCTGAATTATGGAATATCCTTGAAGCCTCTTATTTGAAGAGGGTGCACACATCAAAGCCCAATATGACAGGACCTTGCAACCAGGAAGGTAAGGTTTTATTACTTGAGGATGTGGCCCATGCTTAGAGTCACCAGTGAGCTAATGCTCAAAGACCTGGCTCCCCATTGGCTTCTTGGGAGAAAATTATTAATCATGCTGACTAAGGAAATTAAGGGTATGATCAGGGTCATGGTCTCTACTGATTGGTTGGCACAAGGTATAGATAGTTATTACAGTTGTTAATCCAAATTCGGAGGGACCCGAACTATGGAAGACAGGAACAAGGTCCATCATTTACACATCAAAGCTTTATTGTCTAGCTTGACCAAGCTGGGGGAACTCCGACAGAAATCTGATGGAGAGCGTGCCGGCCCTTTGTTCTACTTAGTTTTTATAGTTATGTAAGTGGGAAGTACAGAAGCAAAAACTGCAATTAGGAGCCCCTTACCGCTATTGGTTATAGTCATATGTCCTTTAACATGATAGGACCACGTTCAATTTGCAAACCATACATCATTTTGGAGAAAACAAAATTTACAAGTCAACACAATGGTAGAAAGATGTCTCTTTACATATTAAAGGCATTCCTATATTATCTAGTGTTTATCTGCCATCTCTCTGTCCAGAGTCACACCCGCATTTACATAGGAGAGGTAGTTTCGGTGGGGACAAATGCCCGCAAATGGCTCATTGCTATAAGAAAAGGTTTATTTTGGCTTTTCTCTTCCTGCACCTGGCTAGCCATTCACCCCTTTCCCCACAGGTGTGGTGGAATGTCTGGGAATACATGTTTTCCTCCCCTTGCATTTACAATACAATGCCAAGGGCCATCCTGGTTATGCCAATCACACAGTACAGAGACTATTCTCACAATTTCTCTGCACACCTTAACCCAAATTAATAAAATGTTCTCCAAGCCTTCTAAAATATTAATATTAATTCTGTAGCCTTTGGTACTTTACAACACCTGCGGGTGAAATGGCTCAGTGGCTCCTCACAGTAATATAATGTTATAGTAATTAAATATATAGAAATATAGAAGATATATAGAAATAAGTTAGGATATAATATTAAAAGCCATTAAGGCAAGTGAATAAGGCTATGTCATCTGGATAGAAATTAATCTAGTGTGTACAGATATGTATGATAGGCAGACTCTGCCTTTCACACAGGGCCCAATTAGTGTGTGAGTGAAGTTATATATAGATAAAAAGTGGCTTGATGTGCTAACTCTGTAGGTTAACATAAACAAGGAGCTTCCCTAGGGAATACCTTAAAAGTGGCTTGATGTGACATTTCAGTAGATTAACAGAGAAAGGGATCCCTGCTAGGAAATCCCCAAAAGGTGGTTTGATGTAATAATCCTGTAGATAAAAACCTGTTAACAGGTGTAGGCCAGAAAAGGTACTAAAGCTAAGGGCCTCCTCCTACTTAGGTAGTCACCCAGACTCCAAGGCTGCTCTGACCAAGGGCAGCTGAAAGGAGCAAATCAATGGGACCCCCTTAAGCTGTACCCAGGGACACCATATGATTTGTGAGTAATAAACTGCCTGTGTGATTCTTGCAACTAACTTGTGTGTCAGTCATGTCTTTTCTCCAGTAGCAATTGGTCTCTGTACCGATAAGTAGAATTCCTCATAGCTGCCTCAAAAGTAGTCTGGAAGAGGCTGCCAGCCCTGCTGTTTAGCAGGAGTGTCCCATTGTGCAGGGAAGTCTAATCGGGGACACCAGACTGATGTAGAGCTCAGGCTCTACTGAAACAGTAGTTGATCACTGCATCTGGTTTTGATATTAGCCTTCAACTGTTTTCACCAATTTTATGGGTCTAGAGCTGTAACAACTGATGCTATCTTTAATTTGACTGAAACTCTGTTTCTGTGGTCAATAGAACCGAGTTCCTGTTCCAAAGATTATTTGATGCTATCCAGGGCCTCATTGTCCTGAAGGCTTAATAATTAAGGGAGTTGATATTCAAGGGAGGAAGAGGAGAAAGATGAGATAGGGTGTTGGATGAGGCCAGTTTAAATCAAAAGGAAAGAAAGGAGACAAGGTCATATAAAGGACATAAAGATCTACATGGTTACAGAAACAGTTCCTGAAGAAGTTCACCTGGGCATATGTCACATACAGATTTGCTGCTTTCCACACCTTCTTGATATAATGGTAATTCTATTGCCAGGGGTTCGGAACAGCCTAGTTTTGCAGAAGCTATATTAGTATGTCAAATGCTGGACCTTTCAGAATGTTTAAACACCGTTCCTGGAAGAGGCTCTCATATTTATTTTGTTACTGCAACACATTTTACAGAACAATGCTGTGAGTTCTGCCTTAATACATTTATTTTATTCTCTTGTATTTTGTGTGTGTGTGTGTATTTTTAATTGCCTTGAAACCTTTATCATTTGAGGAAGGCCAAGGAGAGAGTCTGGTCTCTAGATCAAGGGAGGAAGTGATCTCACCTGAAGCTTTCACCTCCATTTTAAAGAAACAATATCTATTTTTTTTTCTCTTGCCCTTTCTCCATGGAGGGTGGGGCCTCATGGGGAACATTTAATCAATAAAATGGAAGTGAAGAAGTGATGTTTTAACTGAACACTTAGGTAAAAGAGAAGTTGAGTTGGCAGCCCACAGCAGCACCCTGCAATTTGATCAGCCTGTCTCAGGGTAATATGAACCATCTAAACTCTCAAAAGTGGCATTGCAGATATCATTCTAATAAAAATAGAGGCACAGACAAGTTAGAGAGTCTTCCTTAGAAAAATATTAAACAATCATAAATATTTAATGAAAATAAAGGGAAAAAATAAAAGAAGACAGCTATCACAAAGTAAACTTTATTTTTTTAAAGATTTTATTTACTCACTTGAGAGAGAGAGAGAGAGAGAGAGAGAGAGAGAGAGAAGGGGGAGGAGGAGCTGGAAGCATCAACTCCCATATGTGCCTCGATATGGCAAGCCCGGGGTTTCAAACCTGCAACCTCAGCATTCCAGGTCTATGCTTTATCCACTGTGCCACCACAGGTTTGGAACAAAGTAAACTTTAGGAAATTCACCATTGATGGATGGTTTTGATCCTATGTGAAAAGTTATTTTGGGGTTTATTTTGAAGATTTTTTCCCCCCTGAATTCTTATTATTTTAAGATAGTTTAAGACTGAAGTCCTAGAAAATGCTTTCCAAAGTCACAATCTATCTTTCACTGGGCATGTTGCGTGAAGCTATAAATTTAAGGAACAAAATAAAACTCCATTTGTCTCAAGAAAAAAATATAATAGACAGATAATCTTTGGCTAATGTGATTTAGGGTAACTGATGGCTCAGGTTGTGAATGTCCATTTCATAAATCAGAAAATAATACCTCTGACATGGTGATTGGCACTAATTTAAAAACTCAGGTCTAAAACAAACCAGACCTTAATTTTGGCTTTTCTGGACAAAACTTACAGAAATGTCATATATTCTAGTTTTTAAAAAATACCTGTGATATGCAGAGGTCAAAACCATTGACTCACCGTTCAGAGGTAGCATTTCCATAATTCAGTCTTTCACTTATATGCATGAATGTATCCATTTCTTTACTCCACTCAACTCCGTTGCAGTCCTAATACCTGTTAGGCATTGTGCTAAACCCAACAAAAACATGCTTGCTACCCTGACTCTGATCATTCTTACCCCAGAGCTCTGGTCTCCTTCTTCTCCATGTAGTCCTTGATGACATTTTATAAGTGTTTATTTTATTGATTTTAGAGAGAGAGGAAGGGAGGGGGAGAGAAACGGGACCATCAGTCTGTTCCTGTATATGTCCTGACTGGAGATGGAACCGGTAACTTCTGTGTTTCAGGACAACACTCTAACCAACCAAGCTATCTAAGTCAGGCCTTGATGGAATTTTTGAACCAACCTGAATAACTTATGCAAGTTATGCTTCAAATCACAAATAACCAAAAGATAAACTATCTTATTTTCATATGTACTAAAAAGGGCTGAATCATTTCTTCTTATAAAATTTAAGTGGGGGGGGGGCACCAAACAAAACATTGGAGGGAGAGCTGCATCTCTGTAAAGCAGGTTATGTCTTTATCCTGCCATTGATAAAATATATTGTGTTTGATTGCTATTTCTTTTCTTTTCTTTTTTTTTAGATGAGAGGAGGGGAGATAGTGAGGCAGACTCCTGCATGGGCCCCGACTGGAATCCACTTGCAACCCCATCTGGGTTGATGTTCAAGTACTGAGCTATTTTCGGTGCCTAGGGCCACTCTTGGACCAATCGAACCAGTGGCTGCGGGAGGGGAAGAGAGAGAGATGGGGGAAAGGAAGGAGGCAATAAGCAGATGGTCGCTCCTCCTGTGTGCCCTGACCAAGAATCGAACCTGGGATGCCCATATGCCAGGGCCATGCTCTATCCACTGAGCTACCGGCCAGGGCCTTGATTACTATTCTATTTTTAATTTTAGCTCAACGTTGATTAACTTCACAAATAAGATACTTTGACAAAATTCAGAGGAAAACTTAGAGTTTGGTGAGCAACCACAGGTTTCCTTTTTTTCCATAATTCTTTCAGATTCTTTTCAAACTAAAACACATAAATATTACTGTTTTCTTTTTATATATGTTTGCATCCAATGTTTTTTTCCAAATTATAAGTAGCATAAACAACATAGCAAACTTGTTAGGAAGATTAATTACTTTTTGTTTAAAAAACATTGCTCACTCCCTCATTTCACACCAATGATATGCATTAGTAGAAGGTGATTTCTTTCTATGTATTTGTTTTTGCTCATTCTGTTATAAATACTTCTAATTACTTATTCACCTTATCAAGCACACATTCATTACAATTTAATTTCTGCTTGTGTGTTATGAAACAGTAAAATATGAGAATAAAATAATATATCAGCTAAGCCCAACACATAAAGAACTAATCCAGAAAGATTCTACCTATTATTATGAAATGTCTTGTGTTATTAAGGTTAGAATTCTCAGCCTTGTGCTCACCGAGTGAGTTATAATCCTTCTTTGATAGAAATGTAAGTCCCTGAAGGAAGGATAAGCAAGTAATAAACATATTGTTTCTTCACTGTCACAAATCCAAACCTATGAAAAAGCCAAAATGATACAAAGTAATTCAGAAAATTATATAATGCAAGCAAATTTAGGAGGAAACTTAAATTTCTAAAAGTCGATGGGAGGTTTTAATATTACATAGTTATTAATAGTGCAATATATAGACCAACCTTATTTAACAGCAATCAACTTTTAAATGTGAAATTTAACTCTTTCTGAATACACACTACATGGTAAGCATTATAAGAGGATGAAGACAACATTTGTACCCTCGTCTGTGTTGTGTTATTCCTAGTCTGTCCATAACTCCCATTTCAATTTCTGAGCAGCCCGAGGCTAGGGCCTCTAACTTGACTTTTCCATTCTGAGTCCCCTAATAATATATAGAGGTCCATATGGCATTCTATCAGCGTTATTTTATCATTATGCTAAATTGATTAACATAAATACCCACACTGTTTTACATTTTGTTGCTAATATTCTATCTCTTGTGGTCAGTGCATAGGATTCTATACTCAAAAAATGAGCAAGGACACTAAAAGTTTTCCTTGTGAGACTATAGACTGACAAGAACAAAACAAAAAGCAACAAGTCATAAAAGAACATCCATGACAAGAATAATATTTTCATCTTCAGAAAGCCCGTAATGTGGTACTGTGTTAATATCAAACCAAAGATAAACCTAGTAGCTGAAATTGTAGGCAACCCTTATAGTCAAATGTAGAACATTTATCAGAACAAGCAGTTTTCAGTGCTAGGCACGTTTACATGTTTTTAGTAACTGCTTATTTATTTTTTTGCTAATATTGCAAATTTCACTTAGAAATTTCTATTGTTTCAATAACTTTCTAAAAAAGAGCTATCATATTCTATCTAGTACCTACCATTACTGAGTAACTCAAAACCTCCACATCCAACCCATTCATTACCTGGATACTTTGAACTGTTTCATTATAAATGATACTAGAACTGAGAATGTTGACTTTTCTGGGCAAGCTACACACCTGACACCACTGTGGATGCACTGCCCTGGGTTACAGTGTCTCTCTGTCATTTCTCTAGGAAGACAGAACAGAAGGTCTGGGGAAACAGGGACCAGGATGGGGCTTGTGATCTGTGCTCTTAGTAGCAAGATGAAAAGAAAATAATGTAACTAACCCCCGACCTTGCCATCTATCTCATACAAGAATTGGCAGTCCTGAGACAGCCTTGGCCACCATCCAGCATGGCAGATGTGACTCTCAAAGCTGTGGATTGATGCTGGCAATGAAATTCTCAACAAGACATTTTCTGCCATATGTTCTGGGAGTGCCTAGGGCATCAGGCTTCTAATGACAGTGTAATTGAAAGGCTGAAAAGTACCTTAACCATATTTCTTTCCAGAATCTTCAGACTGAGAGATAAGCACGGCATGAGATCCGCTTCTGCATACTGGCCATTGACTTACTTGAACTATGAACCGCCTGGTTCTGTCCCATGGACACTATCCTTTTGAGATTTTGGAATTACTGAGTTATTTCATTTACTCAGACTAGATTATCAACTGCTTTTGTGGGAAAATTGTGACAATTATGGTGAAAGAGAAGACTTTCTTTGGAAGTTTAATCTGCCTCTGTTCAATCTTAAATTGACATTATCCACCACCCCACAACCTTGCATTTATTACTAAAAGGAATAAACCTATAATAAATAACTTATAATACAATGGTTGTTCTCAATAATTAACTGTTTTGCTTCATGTGGTTCCTTTACATCAAAATTGAAAAAAAAAAGTAGGCAAGGGTAGCAGAGAGAGAGATTTCTTCCCCCTCCTGTCTCCACAAATGTGAATTTTAAATCTGTTCTGCGTTCCTTAAACATTCTCTATCACCTGTGTTCTTAGGCCACTTATAAAATCTTTATAGCCAGGAATATTGACATCACCATCCACACCTGCCTTATCTGTGGCAGTGAATTAGATATCAAGTTTTAGCAATTCTACCAGCAAAATAGCTATCAAATCTAACCTTTCCCCTCTTCCTATGATCACTACTTCAGTTCAGTTGTCCAGCATATCTCCCCTACCCATGTTGAATGGCTTTTATATTAATGCTCTTTCCTTTATACTTCCTGAGGTGTATTTCCCAAACTGTTGATATAGTTATTTTTCCAAAGCCAATATGATCATATCATTTTCCCCTTTAAATGCTCCTGATAGTTTCCTCTGGTACTGGCAGAGTAAGACTCTAACTCCCTACCAGGGCATATAAGACATTACTATGTGACTGAAACATATCTACCTAACACACTGTGCTCCAGTAATATGAAATTTAATACCATAGCTTTGTGCAGTTTTAACAAGTTCTTCATTCATTAGAATGTCTTTGCTTCTTTTTCTACCTAATGAAAGAATTTCTTCTCATAAATTCAAGGCACGGCTCCAAAGTCACCTGTGACTGACTTTTCCCATTTCACTTTCCGCGTGCACACACATTAGTTATTCATTCCTATATTGTAGCACACATTCAACTTAATTGTTATCCTCTGAGACAGTCTTTACCATTGCTTGACAGGAAAGGTGCCTTCAGGTGGACTTTGATGTTGGAAAAGCTTATGTACTAATTGGGGAGATAAGGTTAATTTACATGAAATATTATGGCAATGATACAAAACAATGACATGTCAATAATGGAACAGACACTGATGTTACATGCTACAGAAGTTAGAACAGTAAAACACTAGGTAGAATTTTGAGGAAAACTCTTATTAATGAGTTGAATATAATTTAGTATAGTATAGTCTCTTTGACCCAGAGATTTTAGATGTGTGTTAAATCCAAACAGAAAAGAGTTGAATAAATGATAAATTCTTATCAAAATAGCTATAAAATATGCCTTTAATATACCTACATACAAGAAATACTATAATGTAAGGGACACATTTAATAAAATATATCTAAGCTCAAAATTTAAATGCTTATTTTTCTGTACCAGAACTCAAAAGGAAGTATGAATTGGCATACTTCTTTGCAGAGTAAAGAGCAGAAATGGTAGGCCTGCTGTGTTCTGGGTCCAAAGTAAACCTCTGTAGCACAATGTAAATAAAGCTTAGTCACACACAGAACACTTTTTAATAACAAAAGCCACAATTTGCAATGTTATGAATATCCATGCACTAAATAACATCGTGGCCCCTTTAAAAGCAAAAGCTACAGGCAATATGAAAAGACACAGGTAGAAACACATTATTAAGAAGAAACTAATGTACTACCTAATGTACCTAATGGACAGCACAAATCATGTGAACAAGAAATTTTAAGGTTATAGAATACCCAGAACATAGTGAATAAGGCATTATTTGTTATATACAGTCATACAATTATGTATCAAATTTTATACACAAACAATGAAAAAATACAGCTTCTTTACAAGCACACATAGAACATTCACAAAAAATAATCATATATAAAAAAGAAGTCATTAGTAGGTTCAATAAAGTAGTAATATTTTAGGCAATACAGTGGTCCCTCGTCTGTCGTGGGGGTTAGGTTCCAGAACCCCCCGCAATAGGTGAAAAATTCATGAAGTAGCGACCTTGTATTTATTTTAATATTTATATATATTTTAAGGCTTTATAAACCCTCCCCACACTTTTATAAACCTTTCCCACACAGTTACTAACCTTCCCCACATTTATTTTGTTTATTTTACCGCAAAAATAATTAAAATAATCAATACATAAAAATACCTATATACCGTAAAATCCCGTGATATAGCAAAAAATTTATGATACAAAATTAGATATATACAATTTAAAAATCGGCGATACAGTGAGATACGAAAAGTGAACCGCGATATGGTGAAGGATGCCTGTACTTTAACCACAATATAATAAAACTAGAAATTAATATTAAGTAAAAAACAAAAAGACTCATCTGGAAATTTACAAAACCCTATCAACAACTTTTGGGTAGAAGTGGAAATACAAATAGAATTTACACAATTTCTAAAAATAGCAACTTATCATTTAGTATTTCTCAGTTACATTTATAGTTACTTTACTAGATTTCAGAATTTTTAATTTCATTCTTAGGAGAACAATACAGACCACAGAATACTATTTTAACTTTGTAATAATGTGACCTGCATTTTATGTGATTGAATTCTTGGATTACTTATCAGAATATGTTGGGGTTTTAGACTGCTTCATTATGTGATTAAACAACAATTTCTTTATTGTTCTACTAATAGAGCTTTAGGCCATTTCTGACAGAGCTGTTTTTACTATTCTTATCCAAGTCTCCCTGTGTTTATGCAAAACACTTAAATTGCTCTTTTAAAGTATTTACATCTTCAGTTATACGTTGCCAAATTGCTATCCAAATTGACTTTATACAAATATCATTTTGGCCAGTAAAACAGAGGACTTTCTCTTTGGTACAGTTTCATCAACACTTGGAGATAAGCTCTTTAGTTTTTGCCAAACCAAAGAATATGAAATAATGATCTTATTAGGGTGAGAAGAAGAGGTGTGGTTCAAACAGTGACCTGACAGGCAGGCTGCCTTGATACAGCACCTGTTCTGCCCCTTAGTCACTATGGTATCTGGGTAGGTTACTTAGCTTTCTGGTGCCTCAGTTTCCTCATGTGTACAATGAGGATAAAAATCCCGCTTAACTCCTAAGGCTCTCTTGTGAGGATTAAATGAGTTAATATAGATAAAGGATTTAGGACAATGCCTGTTCTATAGTAAGTACTATGCAATGCTTGTCAGTTACACATTACCCCGGTAATTTCCTTACAGTACAAGAAAATCCCTGATTATGTGCTGCATTGATTGTTATGTCTCTTTCAAGCCCTCCAATCTGGAATGTTTCCTTAGATGGTTTGTCTTTTATGGCATTAATATTTCTGAAGACTATATCCTATCGTTCATCAGTTTGGAAAGTCTGATTCAAGTTGCACATTGTCTCTTCTCAAAAAAGACCTCTTCTGCCCCTCCATATGGAGATCTGGAGGTGGGATGGCCTTTCAAAACTTTTGAGTTCGGTTGAGGGGGCTGGGTCTTTCTACTCCTCAAAGAGAAGGGAGTGTGTGACCTTGGAGAAGACAGCTCTCTTTAGCAGAGAGTAATTTTCAGAGACATGATGGCTAAGGTCTTCAGTCCTGTTGCTCCCAGTAGCTGGGCAGAAAGTCCTCAGCCTTGAAGGGGGAGCTGGGAGGTACATTACAACTTTACTACATGAATAATGCCAGTTGAAGAACAATATGAAGTATATCATATCTTTTATATAAAGTTTAAAATAAGTAAAGCAATATTATTATCAGGTCCCTGCATGTGCAATAATACTGACATGAGCACTAAGTTCACATTATTGGTTATGACTGGGGTTGGTAGTTAATGGGATCCCTGAGTGTCTACCTATATAAATAATAAATGTTTAAATCAAGAAAAAAAAAGGATTTCTTAAATTAGTTGAGGATACATGCTTTTAGTATTATTTTTGTTTATGTTTCAACATATCTAGAATATTTCACAATAAAACTATTACATCATTATATCATTTTAGCATTTTTCTGGCCACAACAAATGATCCATGCTGAAATTTAAATAACTTTATTTTAATTATCAAAGTAATTTGTGCTGATGGTAAAACTTTAACAGTGCAGAAGTGCATTAGGGGAAAATAATAGTGTCTTTCCATTCACACGTGCTTTCAGTGTCCCAGAATGAAACCTTTTAAAAAAATGATTGTTTCTTTCCAGAAATACTCTACTTTTTTCTTTGATAATCTATGTTTGAATTTGTATACACACTTCTTTTTTTTTATTTACTTATTTATTTTTAAGTGAGAGGAGAGAAGATAGACTCCTGCATGCACCACGACCTGGATCCACCCAGCAACTGCTATTGATTGTCAAATCAACTGAGCTCTCAGCAGTGCCTGAGGTTGATGCTCAGACCAACTGAGCCATTGGCTGTGAGAGAGTAAGGGAGAGAGAAGGGAGAGAGAAAAGAGGGGGAGAAACAGATGGTCACTTCTCATGTGTTCTCATCTGCCTTATCAGAGATCAAACTTAGGGTGTCCGCATGCCACACTGACTCTCTGTCCACTGAGCCAACACAGCCAGGGCCATATATACAATTCTAAAACCATTCTTTTTGTCTTTTTTTTATTTTTGTATTTTCCCAAAGTTAGAAGCAGGAAGGCAGTCAGACAGACTCCGACATGCACCCGACCTGGATCCACCTGGCATGCCCACCAGGGGGTGATGCTCTGCCCATCTGGGGCATTGCTCCATTGCAGCTGGAGCCATTTTAGCACCTGAGGTGGAGGCCATGGAGCCATCCTCAGTGCCCGAGCTAACTTTGCTCCAGTGGAGCCTTGGCTGCAGGAGGGGAAGAGAGAGGTAAAGAGGAAGGATAGGGGGTAGGGTGGAGAAGCAAATGGGCACTTCTCCTGCATGCCCTGGCCAGGAATCGAACCCAGCACTTCCAGATGCCAGGCCAATGCTCTAGCACTGAGCCAAGTGGCCAGGGTTCTTTTTGTCTTTATTAATGAGTAAATTGTGAGCATATTATTTTATTAGTATGTATATACCTAATTTATTCTTTCTAACATCAACATACTTTATGAAATGCCTCCACTATTTTGCTTTTAAATGTTTCTCAATTGATGGCATTTAAGTTGTCTCTAAACCTTTTATTTTTTTATTTACATATAGTAATATGTTCATTTATGTGTTACCCAATCTCAATTAAAGGGTGATCATTCCTTTCGTGTGTGAGTGAATGGCAGGGTATGAGGATGTATAAAGTGCTTAATATCTTTCTCATTTCATGGTATTACCATTTTATCTTTAAAAGTGTCCTGATTTCCCCATCTTATTTAATCTCAAATGATTTTGATATTTTTCAGCCTTTAGAGAATACATTTGTATCTACCAAGAATCCAAGAAATGTTTGTGTGTTGGCTTTTAAAATGAGAGCATTTAAAGACTTTGTGCATTCCAGGGAGACAGGGGTGGGATGGTTAAAAAACAACCATACTGTCATCAGGGATCCACACTTGTCACCTAAGTTTGTAATAGGCATCTTCATAGATGACTCTGCATGTTTTTGAGGTCATTCTGATGCATTTCTGCTCATCTCAGTGATAAACACACTGAGCTACCACTGTGCTCTGTATCTTATATTTGTGTTGGCCCTGATAATGGTAACCTGTAGGTCAGAAATCTGTAGAGTAGATGCTCAAAAATAAAATGGGATAGCTATTGGGTAATATTATTAAGAGTGTCTTTATATTTTAGACAATTTACTCCTGAACTACAACACCCCAGGGTGATTTGACTAGGCTGATTTATGTAAATCGTCATAAAATGTCAGAATGGGATGAACACTCTAGATCATTTGGCTTCTCAGTATTGATTGTAGAATCAGACAATAGTTGTTCCCCTTGAAGAACTTTTGTATAATCTAACAATTCTGTTTCATAGGAGATACAAAGAGAGGCTGAACAAGTTACTAAAGGTTTTGCAGCTAGTTAATGGCAGAATCAGGACTAGAACCAAGATCACCTGTCTCCCAAGTCAATGTCTCATTGTCTTCAGTTTATTCATACTTCTTTTTTTTATTTTAATTAATTTTTATTAATGGTAATGGGATGACATTAATAAATCAGGGTACATATATTCAAAGAAAACATGTCTAGGTTATTTTGTCATCAAATTATGTTGCAAACCCCTCGCCCAAAGTCAGATTGTCCTCCGTCACCCTCTATCTAGTTCTCTGTGCCCCTCCCACTCCCCCTAACTCTCTCCCTCCCTCCCTCCCATGTCCTCCCTCCCCCCCCCCACCCTTGGTAACCACCACACTCTTGTCCATGTCTCTTAGTCTCATTTTTATGTTCCACCAATGTATGGAATCATGTAGTTCTTGTTTTTTTCTGATTTACTTATTTCACTCCTTATAATGTTATCAAGATCCCACCATTTTGCTGTAAATGATCTGATGTCATCATTTCTTATGGCTGAGTAGTATTCCATAGTGTATATGTGCCACATCTTCTTTATCCAGTCTTCTATTGAAGGGCTTTTTGGTTGTTTCCATGTCTTGGCCACTGTGAACAGTGCTGCAATGAACATGGGGCTACATGTGTCTTCACGTATCAATGTTTCTGAGGTTTTGGGGTATATACCCAGTAGAGGGATTGCTGGGTCATAAGGTAGTTCTATTTGCAGGTTTTTGAGGAACCACCATACTTTCCTCCATAATGGTTGTACTACTTTACAATCCCACCAACAGTGAATGAGGGTTCCTTTTTCTCCACAGCCTCTCCAACATTTGCTATTACCCATCTTGTTGATAATAGCTAATCTAACAGGAGTGAGGTGGTATCTCATTGTAGTTTTGATTTGCATTTCTCTAATAACTAATGAAGCTGAGCATCTTTTCATATATCTGTTGGCCATTTGTATCTCTTCCTGGGAGAAGTGTCTGTTCATGTCCTCTTCCCATTTTTTTATTGGATTGTTTGTTTGTTTGTTGTTGAGTTTTATAAGTTCTTTGTAAATTTTGGATATTAGGCCCTTATCTGAGCTGTCGTTTGAAAATATCAGTTCCCATATAGTTGGCTGTCTGTTTATTTTGATATCAGTTTCTCTTGCTGAGCAAAAACTTTTAATTCTGATGTAGTCCCATTCATTTATCTTTGCCTTCACTTCTCTTGCCATTGGAGTCAAGTTCATAAAATGTTCTTTAAAACCCAGGTCCATGATTTTAGTACCTATGTCTTCTTCTATGTACTTTATTGTTTCAGGTCTTATATTTAGGTCTTTGATCCATTTTGAATTAATTTTAGTACACGGGGACAGGCTGTAGTCAAGTTTCATTCTTTTGCATGTGGCTTTCCAGTTTTCCCAACACCATTTGTTGAAGAGGCTTTCTTTTCTCCATTGTGTGTTGTTGGCCCCTTCATCAAAGATTATTTGACCATATATATGTGGTTTTATTTCTGGGCTTTCTATTCTGTTCCATTGGTCTGAGTGTCTATTTTTTTGCCAATACCATGCTGTTTTGATTATCGTGGCCCTATAATATAGTTTAAAGTCAGGTATTGTAATGCCCCCAGCTTCATTCTTTTTCCTTAGGATTGTTTTGGCTATTCGGGGTTTTTTATAGTTCCATATAAATCTGATGATTTTTTGTTCCATTTCTTTAAAAAGTCTCATAGGGATTTTGATGGGAATTGCATTAAATTTGTATATTGCTTTGGGTAATATGGCCATTTTAATTATATTTATTCTTCCTATCCAAGAACAAGGAATATTTTTCCATCTCATTGTATCTTTTTCGATTTCCCTTAACAATGCTTTGTAATTTTCATTATATAGGTCCTTTACGTTCTTTGTTATGTTTATTCCTAGGTATTTTATTTTTTTTGTTGCAATCGTGAAGGGGATTGTTTTTTTGAGTTCGTTTTCTAATATTTCATTGTTGGCATATAGAAAGGCTATGGACTTTTGTATGTTAATTTTGTATCCTGCGACCTTACTGTATTGGTTTATTGTTTCTAATAATCTTTTTGTGGAGTCCTTCGGGTTTTCGATGTATAGGATCATATCATCAGCAAAAAGTGATAGCTTTACTTCTTCTTTTCCGATATGGATGCCTTTTATTTCTTTGTCTTGTCTGATTGCTCTGGCCAGAACTTCTAGCACCATGTTGAATAAGAGTGGAGAGAGTGGACAACCCTGTCTTGTTCCTGATTTAAGGTAGAAAGTCCTCAGTTTTATGCCGTTTAATAGGATGTTGGCTGATGGTTTATCATATATGGCCTTTATCATGTTGAGATATTTTCCTTCTATACCCATTTTGTTGAGAGTCTTAAACATAAAATTGTGTTCTATTTTATCAAAAGCCTTTTCTGCATCTATTGATAAGATCATGTGGTTTTTGTTCTTTGTTTTGTTGATATGGTGTATTACGTTAACCGTTTTGCATATGTTGAACCATCCTTGAGATTCTGGGATGAATCCCACTTGATCATGATGTATTATTTTTTTAATATGTTGTTGTATTCGGTTTGCCAGTATTTTGTTAGTATTTTAGCATCTGTATTCATTAGAGATATTGGTCTGTAGTTTTCTTTCTTTGTGCCATCCTTGCCAGGTTTTGGTATGAGGGTTATGTTGGCCTCATAAAATGTGTTTGGAAGTATTGCTTCTTCTTCAATTTTTTGGAAGATTTTCAGTAGAATAGGAACCAAGTCTTCTTTGAATGTTTGATAGAATTCACTAGTATAACCGTCTGGGCCTGGACTTTTATTTTTGGGGAAATTTTTAATAGTTTTTTCTATTTCCTCCCTGCTGATTGGTCTGTTTAGGCTTTCTGCTTCTTCATGACTCAGTCTAGGAAGGTTGTATTGTTCTAGGAATTTATCCATTTCTTCTAGATTGTTGTATTTGGTGGCATATAATTTTTCATAGTATTCTACAATAATTCTTTGTATATCTATGATGTCTGTGGTGATCTCTCCTCTTTCATTTTGGATTTTATTTATTTGAGTCCTGTGTCTTTTTTCCTTGGTGAGTCTTGCCAAGGGTTTGTCAATTTTGTTGATCTTTTCAAAGAACCAGCTCCTTGTTTTATTGATTTTTTCTATAGTTTTTCTGTTCTCTATTTCATTTATTTCTGCTCTGATTTTTATTATCTCCTTTCTTCGGCTGGTTTTGGGTTGTCTTTGTTCTTCTTTTTCTAGTTCCTTAAGGTGTGAAGTTAAGTGGTTTACTTCGGCTCTCTCTTGTTTGTTCATATAGGCCTGAAGTGATATGAACTTTCCTCTTATTACTGCTTTTGCTGCATCCCAGAGATTCTGATATGTCGTATTTTCATTTTCATTTGTCTGTATATATCTTTTGATTTCTGCGCTTATTTCTTCTTTGACCCATTCATTTTTTAGAAGTATGTTGTTTAGTTTCCACATTTTTGTGGGTTTTTCCCCCTCTTTTTTGCAGTTGAATTCTAGTTTCAAGGCTTTATGATCAGAAAATATGCTTGGTACAATTTCAATTTTTCTAAATTTGCTGATATTGTCTTTGTGGCCCAACATATGGTCAATTCTTGAGAATGTTCCATGTACACTAGAGAAAAATGTATACTCTGTCGCTTTGGGATGAAGTGTCCTGTAGATGTCTATCATATCCAGGTGTTCTAGTATTTCGTTTAAGGCCACTATATCTTTATTGATTCTCTGTTTGGATGACCGATCTAGAGCCGTCAGCGGTGTATTGAGGTCTCCAAGTATGATTGTATTTTTGTTAGTTTTTGTTTTAAGGTCAATAAGTAGCTGTCTTATATATTTTGGTGCTCCTTGGTTTGGTGCATATATATTAAGGATTGTTATGTCTTCTTGATTCAACTTCCCCTTAATCATTATGAAATGACCATTTTTGTCTCTGAGTACTTTTTCTGTCTTGTAGTCAGCATTATTAGATATGAGTATTGCTACACCTGCTTTTTTTTGGGTGTTGTTTGCTTGGAGTATTGTTTTCCAGCCTTTCACTTTGAATTTGTTTTTATCCTTGTTGCTTAGATGTGTTTCTTGTAGGCAGCATATAGTTGGATTTTCTTTTTTAATCCATTCTGCTACTCTGTGTCTTTTTATTGGTAAGTTTAATCCATTTACATTTAGTGTAATTATTGACACTTGTGGGTTCCCTACTGCCATTTTATAAATTGCTTTCTGTTAGTTTTGTATCTAGTTTGATTCTTCTCTTTTGTTTTTCTATCATTTGTTTTTGTTTGTTTGTGTTCCATACTTCTTTCCTCTGTTGCTACCTTTTTTAAGTCAAGTGTTTTTGTGGTAGTTTTTTTAAGGGTGGTTACCATTAAGTAATGAAAAGGGTACCTACCATATTCATTGTAGTACCCTATCTTATAAGTATTTCTGCACTTCATCATCCTTTGCTACTGTTAATCTCCATCCTCTCCCCCCTTTTTTTCCTTTGTTGTCACAGTTTAAGTTTGGTTTTATTGTGTTCTTGGTGGAGCTGTTACTTGTGGTGTTGTTTTCTTTTGTTCTTTGAATCTGGTTGGAAAACCCCCCTTAGTATTTCCTGGAGTGGGGGCTTTCTGTTGATAAATTCTCTCATCTTTTCTGTATTTGTGAATGTTTTTATATCTCCTTCATACTTGAAGGATAGCTTTGATGGGTATAGTATTCTTGGCTGAAAGTTCCTCTCTTTCAGGGCTTTAAATATTGGGGTCCACTCTCTTCTAGCTTGTAGAGTTTCTGCTGAGAAATCTGATGATAATCTAATAGGCCTTCCTTTATATGTTGTACTCTTCTTTTCCCTGGCTGCCTTGAGAATTTTTTCTTTGTCATTGGTTTGTGTCATCTTTATTATGATGTGCCTTGGAGTGGGTTTGTTGGGGTTAAGAAAACTTGGTGTTCTGTTTGCTTCTTGAATTTGAGGCTTTAGTTCCTTCCACAGGCTTGGGAAGTTCTCGTCTATTATTTGTTTGAGTATATTCTCCATTCCATTTTCTTTCTCTTCTCCCTCTGATATACCTATTATTCTTATGTTATTCTTTCTGATGGAGTCAGACAATTCCTGTAGGGCTTTCTCGTTTTTTATTATTTTTGAGTCTCTTTCTTCTTCTCTCTGTTGTGCCTCAAGTTGTTTGTCTTCTATTTCCCTAATCCTATCTTCAATCTGGGCTGTTCTGTTAGCTAAGCTTGTTACCTCGTTTTTCAGCTCATGAATTGAGTTTTTCATTTCTGTTTGATTTGTTTTTATAGTTTCAATTTCCTTGGTAATATATTCTTTGTGTTCATTGAGTTGTTTTCTGATCTCCCTTATTGCCTTTCTGTGTTTTCTTGTATATCTCTGAGTATTTTTAAGATTTCTATTTTAAATTCTCTGTCATTTAGCTCCAAGGCTTCCAATATGTTAAGTCTTTTCTCCATAGATTTTTCCACATCTATTTGTGTTACCTCTCTTTCTTTTGTATCCATAATATTCGATTTCCTCTTTCTTATCGGCATCTGAGGGTGGTCTTATTGATAGCACTAATTAGAATTAATAAAGAGTAAAAAGAAAAAAAAAAGAAAAAAAAGGGTAAAACACCCCACAAAAAAAAAACAGTAATAATTTATTATTTCCCCCTTTTTTTCTCTCTTCTCTTTCCCTCCTCTCCCCTCCTCAGGGAAATATCGTGCCTATAATGGAGGGCCTGATTTGGGGTGAAGAGTTCAAGGGGCAAAAAAAAGGGAGTAGGGACCTACTAAATGCAAAAAAAAAAAAAAAGGAAGAAAATCTTAGACAAGCATAAGATGATTTGCTTGTAAGTGATGGTCAACTAAGAGATATAATGAGAGGGATAAGAGGGAATCAGAAAAAAGGACCAAAAAAGAATAATAAAGAAGAAAAAATAAAAATAATAAGTAAAAATCTGTTGTATTAAGTGGAGCGAAGACTAAATACAATGGAGACCTTGGGTTGGGAGGACCCAAAATGCCACAAAAATAAACAAACAAGAGAAAAAAAAATAAAAACAAAAGCAAAAAAGAGAAATAAAGCCAAAAAAAAGCCTTGAGTCCCAAATTAACTAATTTGTTCGTGATTGAGGATTATATGGGAGGAAAGTAAAATGAGAAAAGAAAAAACGAATAGAAAGGAAAAAATAAGAAAAAGAGAAAAACGAAGGAAGAAATAAAATAGGAGGAGAAAAAAACAAAATAAAGCAAGACAAAAAAAACCAAAAAAAAAAACAAAAGAGGAGAGAGTGAGAGTTAAGTGTTTTGGAGTATAACCTTAAAGGAGGGTGAGGATGAAGAAGAAAAATAAAATGCAACACTCATGGGTAGTGTAGTTCAAGAAAGGGGAAGCATAAGATGGACAGAGAATAGAAGGACCGAGGTGGAGGAAATAAAGGCAAAAAGATAGAAGAAACAAACAACAACAACAACAAAAAAAAAATTAGTGGATCAAGTTGTAAAGTCTGTGGGTTTTTCTTGATTTTGAGAGGTTAACTTCTTCCTTTTTCTTTTCTCTCCCTCTTCCTAGTCGGTGACTCTGTACCCCAGGCTCTGCCCCTGTGTCACTCTTAGGTAGGGATTTGCAGTTGATGGGATTCTATGGCAATGTCATATAATTGGCTTTAGTCTTGCTGGAAGTAAAGGCTTGTTGGCGTTTGCAGGGTCCAACGATGAGAGAGTTTGCTTTCCTGGATTCTCTCTCCTAGTCCCCCCTTTCTGAGTTAGCAGCCTGGTGATCCAGCTATAAGGCTGCAACTGCTTCTGCCTGGGGAGTAAGAGGCTCAAAGAGCTGGGAAATCCCCACTCTATCCCCACTCAGTGCAAGGCTTTGGGAAAGGCTCTGAGAGTCAGGGCCTCCAGTGTAATCAGGCGGGGGTGGGAGTCAATTGTTGTCAAGGTGACTGTTCAGCGCCTATCATTTAGTTGGACCTCTCAACCCAGGCTTTCCACACTTTGTAGCCTGTTTTTGCAGGGAAGAAGAGGCACTAGTCTCTGCTTACGACTAGTGTAGTATAGACCTTATTATCTGCGAAGTCCTTCTTGTTAGCGTTTATCCCTGAATATGGAGGCTCTATCAATCAGAAGTTGCCCCCGCCCCTTTAGCGAGAGGCACTAAAAAATATCACGCCTCTTGTCTTGGATCGATGAACTGAGAGAGATCTTATCAATTAGAACCGAGAGTGCGCAGATTTTATGGGTTAAGCTAATTTCAGTGATTGGGACGCAGCTGTGCTTCCGAAGGTATTTTAGGCTGCCTGTGCGCGCCCCTCCCCCAATGCTTGATTGTTAGCTTGAATGGCTGGGTGAGGTGCCCCGCCCACGGAGAGAATCTCCCAAGCCTGTCCCGCTCGCCCTGCCGCTGGCGGCTGGACTGCACCAGGCGCAGGATAATGGAGCCCCCTGGGTGTGCGGGCCAGCAGGGCGCCCTGGGCGCGTGGAATGCCCAAGGCACGCGCGCAAATGGGGCGCTCCGGGTATCGGTGGCCGGCGACCCCCACTCCCCCACTCGCAGTGTGCGGGCCGCTGGGAACGTCAGCGGTGCTCAACCGGACTGGGCGCGCGCGCGCGGCTGCTCGCGGTGGCGGCTCACGGCGGCTCGCGGTTCCCAAGTAAATGGGCTGACTCACCGCAGGCGCACTCCCTCGCGGCTTGAATGAGCGTCGCTGCGGTAGCTTCCTCCACACCCTCGTCTCTCAGATTCAAGTGATAACAGTCCTTTTGCTTTCAGTTTGTGTGGAACTCCGGAATGCTCCGAGGATAAATTTTTCTGTTTCTAGTTGATAAATTTGTTGTGATTTAGGGGAGAGCTGTCGGACGCGCTTCTCACGGCGCCATTTCCGTGACGTCACTCTATTCATACTTCTGACATCAGTAAGCCAGAAAACTTATGTAACCGTTATAGGCTAAACTAATATTATTATTAAAATGAATAATTTATTAACTACTTTCTTGTTAGTTAAAATTAGTTTTGTGTTTGTTGATTTTAGTGAGAGAGGAAGAGAGGCAAGGAGAGAGTGAGAGCGCGAGAGGGAGAGAGGGTGAGAGGGAAAAGGGGAGGGAGGGAGGGAGGGAGGGAGAGAGAGAGAGAGAGAGAAACAGATCAATCTGTTCCTGTATGTGCACTGACCAGAGAGCAAACCGGCTACCTCTGAGTTTCGGAGTGATCCTCTAACCAACCACACTGTCCTGCCAGGGCCTTGTTATTTTGGTCATTTTAGACGCAGGTTTAAACTGCCAAAGTATCTGATTGATATCCTACAAGACAAGGTCATACAGCAATTTGGGGGAGGAATTCTCCAGGCATAATCACTTCATTATCCAACTTCCATTAACAATTTTCAAACTGTTATGCTGTACTTTAATAATAGTATGAAAACTCATATACTAGTCCCAGTTTTAATGAAAGGGCTAGAGTATGGTCTAGCAATTACAACTTGATTGTAATTAATATCTGTGGCCTGTATTTTAGAAGGAAAGCACTAAGGGCAGGGGAATAAATTGAATTTGTCTTGCTAATAGAAAAACCCACGGTAGTATAGAATTGAAAATCCTATCATACCGTCTTCTTGTGAATGAAACACACAGATTGAAAGCTGGGGATGGATTCAGCCATAGCACCTGAATCACACAGAATTATAGGTTTGGTTCACAGACTGCTGTTTAGGATCACATTTACATGTGCTGTGCTGAGGACAAGAAAGTATTTACTCTCTCTGCGTCTTGAACACAATGTCCCTGATACCTGATGGAAATCACTTAGAGTCCACCCTAATAACTTTCTATATGAAGCCAGAATTTGAATTTTAGACCTTTAATTCTAGAGCTGAGGTTTGTTTTCAGGATGCTATATTTCCTGTTTGGGGATCATTCACCTGACCTGTTTGATATTTGTATAGTTTCCTGTCTGTCTTTGGGAAGAAAAGCCTCTAACCTTTTGCTGATGATACTGTGAAGTCTTTGCAATACCTGAATTTCTATTTCATGTTGTTTCTCATCAGGATGCCTGAGACAGAAACTCCTTTTAACTATTTTCTGTTCCAGCTATCAAAGTCTTAGCTACTGTGTTGCCTTTCACAAGCCAACTTGTGAAACGATTGACCCTAGGATGAGTATGTAAGAGCAGTGTGTGTAGCAATGTAGATTCTATCGATCTACACTGAGACATCACCGTGGACTTATGAACATCTGGGTACAGCCACCTCTCAGGAGCTGGCATTTACCAATGGGAAGACTGGGACTATTGTACTTGCGGTGACTTCTGCTGGTTTCCTCAACCTCTCTAATCATTTCCCTCATCATCAGGAGGTTTCAGAACTTCTCTCCAAGCTATCAGCACCATTTTCCATCTTGAAAATGGACTAGCTTAAATTCTTTCTCTCTCTTCGCTCTAACAGGGTGAAAGCCAATTAAAAGTTGCAAAGAAGTCTTAGCCAAAGAAAACATAAGCCATAGTATAAATTTCTGCTTCCACAGTCACCTAAAAAGTGCTCGAGTCATGTTGCCAGAATCAGTTTAACTTCAACTTTCTTCTAGGATAATATCCAATGCTGGGACATCACAAGTGATAATTTCTATAAACACAGAGTCATTTCTCTTACTTAAATGTGGGTAGAAACTGCTGTATTTTTTGTTAGCATATGGGGATATTTTCTATAATTATATAATTTAAAAAATAGAAGTTGTATATCTAATGCCATCAAAGTTACAATGTGCTCCTGTTCAGACTTATCAGTCATCACTACTGCTAATGTTTATCTTTCATTCCAAAGAACACAGTAATAAAAGTCAAGAACACTGTATAGAAAAGTACCTATTGGCCAATGTACAGGGCACTATGGGTGGTGTCAACACTGTTGCCATGGCCTGGCCATGCTAATATTATTATCATTGTCATCAGAACTAGAATTGACAGATATTTTAAGTTCTCAGGCATTACAGAATTTATTGGAAAACACTCCTTTAACTAATTCATTTCTTATGAACCTTTTTGAAACACGCCAAACACTGTCTATTGTTCTTATGATCAAAATCATTAGGGCAGGGACCTTGTCAGTTTTCCTCCTCAGCACTTCTCCAGTACCTAGCAGGGGGTCTGGCCTACAGTCAATGATCAATACTAGTTTTCTGAGTTTATGAATTAAATATCTTCACATAGGACTCTGGTGTATACCTGGGAGGTTTGTTACACTGACAGACACAACTCTGTATTTACAACAGCTCTTCTTTTCAGAGTTTGATCTATTGCTTTCATGTCATACTTTAACAATGAGTTATTCTCTAAACAATGGACACACTGGCAGTTTGCCTTTGTAGTTATCTGGACATGGCTGGGTCTTAATTTAGGAGGAGTTCAGACTTATGTGTAACCAGTGTACGTTATTTGTTTATATGCCTGCTTCCCTCACAAAATCCCAATCTTCTTGAGATCTGAAATTCTCTCTTACTCCTATACCTCTTGGGACTTGGAAGACACAAAGTTGCAAAATAAATAAAATGTGTATGTCTGTAGTCTCTTCCCTAGGATAGGTTATCTCTTTAAAGCTTTATTTACTTAATGCTGAATAAAGTAGAGAAATAAGCCATAATAATTGGAAATCTTACAGGTGGTTCTAACACACAATGTCAAAAGTATCACTTCAGATTTTATTTAGAAATACATATTCAGTGACTTTAACTGCTTGGAGGTCAAATGAAATTGAATATTGCCAACGCAAATCTTACCTTTGTGTGAGCATATGTCTCCGTGGGTTTCCGCTTGCTAAGGTAAACTGGGAAGAAGTCCCATTGCAAGAGTTGCAGGCGATGTGACTTTTAGATGCTGACAGGGTCTGTGTGTCATGGACCTCAGTCTCACTGAGCTCATGGAAGGACCTGGAATGGAAATGACACTGATCTTTAGATTCAAGTAAGTTCTTTGGCTTTCATTAGTTTTTATTCTTTCTCTATTTTCTATTTTTAGCTTTTCTTTATCCTCACAAGCAACAGTCCACAGCTTCAGAACACTTAGTATATGCAAAGCCTATTAGATCTTTTAAATGAAGATATGTGTAAGCCCTTACCATCAAATATCTTATAATAAATATGTGTATGCACCTGTGTGTTTGCACATGCGTGTGCACACGTGTGTGTATGTGTGTGTGTGTTGCTGTTGGACAGGGAATGAAGAACAAAGGGAACCCACCACATTAAGAAATATAATTCTAGACATTCTCATCAGTCTCTCAGGCTCCTCTACAACTCTGTCTAGGCTCTTTTCTTCATTTTCAGAACATTATTTCTTAAAATTCACTTCTTACTTGGTTTCTTCTTTGATCAATGAGTTTCAGGATAAGGTCCTTGGCTCAAGACAACCTTATGTGCACTCTCTCTCTAACCTCTGTCTTCAAATGTGGCTGTAGCCATTCAGTTATAGTCCCTAACTCCCCACTTCAAACTTTAATAGAATTTGCATGTACCATTTCTCTACCTGGAATGTTCTCTTTTATTCTACTAATTTTAAAATCGCCCTTTAAAACTAAAACTAAACTTTTCTCATTTTCCTCCACTAAAAAACTGGTTAGCTGCTCCTTTCCAGTTTTTCTATGGCACAACATGTTTATCTTTACACTGATTATTAAGTACTTGTATAGGTTGAACAATATAATTTTTTTTGTGTGTGTGTGACAGAGATGGGGAGAGAGAGACAGATAGGGACAGACAGGGAAGGAGAGAGATGAGAAACATCAATTCTTCATTGCAGTACCTTAGTTGCTTACTGATTGTTTTCTCATATGTGCCTTGACTGGGGGGCTACAGCAGAGTGAGTGACCCCCTGCTCGAGCCAGCGACCTTAGGCTCAAGCTGGTGAGCTTTGCTCAAACCAGATGAGCCTACGCTCAAGCTGGTGACCTCTAGGTTTCGAACCTGGATCCTCCACTTCCCAGTCCAACGCCCTATCCACTGCACCGCTGCCTGGTCAGTATATAAAATTGTTTTTTGACAATTTTCTTTCATTAAAAAACAACAAATGACTATTTTATAATTTAAACTAAGTATTATTATATTCAACATTATTGTTGCTTTAGTTTTAAAGACTAGCCACCATTGGCTGAGTTTCTGCCATCAGTAAGTCAGGGGGGAAAGTGCAGTAGTCTCCATTGTAACATACAAGTGCTAAGAATTTCACATTTGCCTTTTGAAGAGCCTTTATCAAGGTATTTCGGGTTTGTTCTATCTTTAACCATTTTTTAATTGGCTAGCATATCCTATTTCATTTAAATCTAACCTTCTGAGGCTGGGCATGAGAAGAGGGAGAGCTACAGGTATAAAAGTGGAAAGTACTGAATACAGTGTCAGTGTGGGGAAAAGGATCTTCACATTTCCTCCACATTCCCTCTCTCCCTTGGGTGCAAAGGCACCCAAGGAAGGTCTCAGCAGTAGGAAGATCCCCCAAATAAAGAGACTGTGAACCTAGATAACTGGGCTAGGAATACAAATAAGCATAAAACCATGGCCTGATAAAGGACCCTAGGTCCTTGACTGCAGCTCCTTTTAAAGACTGTAAGCCACCAGCTGTGCCCCAAATCTGGTGTGGGGAGACCCAGTTTTCCTGTGAGGCCCAACAGGTAAAGCCTTTGTGGCCTATGGCTTAGCCTGAAAAATCAAATGCAGCTTTTTAACCAAGACTATTACTTTTCAGCTCTTTCTTGGGTTCATGCAGGCATTCTTTTAGGCAACATACTTAGGAGAACCTAAGGAATATTTGGCTCAGATCTCTTTTATGTTTTCTTCACTAAACTCTGGAAATATGGCTAGTTTCTAATGCACCTTTCTCTTCAGCTGCCACTAGAGCAGGTGGTCAGCAATAGGCTTTGGCATTTAGCTCCTTCAGTCGTGGACCTCACGGTCTAATGTGGTGTCATTGAAACCTTTCACCTTGAGTTCAATGCAACAAGGAAGCATCCATTCCCATTCCTTCTAGGAGGGGAACATTATGATAGGTATTGCTAATTTTTCTAAAGAAATTCTTACTCCAAGTTCCATCAACTTCAACAATTTTAGAACTATGAGATGAGTATAGATCTAAGGGTTATAAAAAACAATTTTTGATTATCTTCTTTGCAAGTGCTGCATAATATGTGAAGCCTATATTATAAGGATATTATGACATTATTTTATGCTTATCTTTTTTGGAAAACTGGCCAAAACTAAGATAAGGTGCAAGCATCCAAATATACTGAAAGCACTGCTGAGAAGGAAATAATTTTTATTCAATGCTGACTTTATAACTAAGAGAAATTAAACCCAAATAAGTGAAATAATGTTTTAACTAATATTGTGCATTTTATCGCAATATTAGTTGTGCTTTTGATGGTTCCCATTTAAATTCCAGCTGTCATCCTGATTCTAGTTTTACTAATAGTATGATTGGGGAGATAATGTATTTGGACTTGAAGCCTCATTTCCTCATTTTAACCCAATTTTCTGTTAAGATTACAATAAATAATGTAAAGAAAGTGGCTAACAGAGGGATGATCCATTGTGAATCCAGAAAGTATAATTACTATCTTTCCTTACTACATTTCTCCATGTTCCGTCTCTAAATTGACATGTATTGTAAAAAACAATATCTAATATATTTTAAAATAAAATATAAATTCATTTATTCTTTTCATTTAAAATTAGTATAAACGTTGAGACCTCTTGTTCTTGGGTCCTAGGGAAGGACTGTGCCTGGAGGGAGGACTGCTGCATCCAGAAATGAGAAGAGGGGAAAACACCAGATAACAAATTTTGTGGGGGTGAGAATCCAAAAGGGGAATGGAATGTCTCGGATGGAGCCTCCAGTAGCAGTAAGGAAAAGCACAGCACTGAAAACTGTCAACTGCAGAAAGACCAATGGTCTCAGGCAACAAAGGATGAATCTGTGAGCAGGGATTTTTTTTTGTAAATAAATAAACCAGAACACCATTAACTGTAATAGTTAGAACTCTAAAATAAGTGCAGATCAAAATATAGGAAATATTGGACAAGACAGCTGAAGAAAGACAGTGTCTGGATGATATCAAACCTATTATTTATTGAGCAGGTGATCGACATTTGCTGTAAGTAAATGCCATATCACAGTAAGTGGGAGAAAATTGGATTTCTTGTATTTTATTTCTTTAAATATATAAATATACATAATAATAAAGAAGGAAATATATATCATCTGATTAGAAGGAGAAGATTATTTTTGGTTCTATAATATTTGCTGGTGACCTGTGAAGAAAGGATTTTGGAAGAATTACAGCCCACTGGGAAATTTCAGGTATATATAAATAAAATATCTGGAGATCATCTCAGAAGAAAGATGTAGTTCTAGTGTGAAGTTAATTCTGAACTTGTATCATTTCTAGTCCTAAGTTTCTGCCAGGTTTAAGTAGGCACAGCAGGAACAACAGGTTATATTTTCCTGAAATGCCAATTTCTTTGTCACATCTGGATCAAAAATTTAGTATAAGACACTATAACAGTAAATTATACCAGGATAGTCTTTTGACACCCTCCATAAAATGGCTTGCTTGTTGTGATGAAGTTATCCTTTCTGGTATTTCTCATCTTTCTTCTGTTAAATTCAGAGATGCTGTTTTAACAATGGTGCTACAATAAGTGGACTCAAGTATTGATCCAAGGATCAATTATTGGTCTAATTTGATGTCAGTCATGTTTGTCCATATGGAAAGAGCAGAGAAGAGAGTGCAAATAAAATCTGTATTTTATTGGGAAAAGTTTTGTCTAGACATTGGACAGTGCTGTAGGTAATTTGTTTTCCTTCTAACTGCATCAAGATAGCATGTGCCCATAATCAGTTCAGAGGTGGATCTTTAGGCCTAGAAGTTTTGCTCTGAATGGCTAGATCACAAAGCTCTGATATGGATACTAGAACTAAAAATAATAGTGGATAATGTCAACAGATGAATGAAGGAGACACATGAAAAAAATAAGTGAACTGAAAGAAAAATAAAAACTCAATTTGAAAAAAAAGTAAAAATATACTGCAAAATAAAAAACAATGAGAAGACTGGCGGAACTATATGACAAAGGCACTAGTATTTGTGGCACTGAAGTATCAAAAAGAAGAGAAGATAAAGGGCAAAGTTGGAAAAGTACTCAAAGAAATAATGGTTGAAAATTTTCCAAATTTGACAAATCATAAATGTACACAATTAAAAAGCTAAGCTAAGTGAATCCCAAAGAGAAGAGAATTAAAGCAATTCATGCCAAGATACCTTATAGTCCAGACTCTGAAAAGTGAAAACAAAGAAAAAAATTGTGATTTAGTGAAAGAATAACACTTTCCCTTTAGTTAAAAACAATTTGAATGACAGTAGATTTCAAGTTAGAAATTTGAATGACCATGATGGCCAGAAGGAAGTGAAAAAATATTTTTTGTATTAAAAGAAAATTATCTGTTAACCTAGAATCTTATATCCAACAAAAGTATCATTGAGAAAGAAGGGGAAAGCAAGAGTCAGATAGAGGACAACTAAGAAAATTATGTAGTTGCTAGCAGGCCTACCCTGAAAGAATGGCTATAGGAAGATGTCTAACTGAAAGGAAGCATACAAAGGAATCTTGGAACAGCATCAAAGAAAAAAAAATCATGATAAACAAAAATATGGATAAATACAATAGATTTTTCTTCTGTGTGAAGTCAATAATTTATGTTTGATGATGAAATAAAATGTAGCACTGTAGAACTATATGGTTCTAAATATAAAAAGAAAATATTTAACACAATAAAATTATAAATAGGAGAAGGTAGAGGAATGCAAAGGGAGGTAAGCTTTCTATATTTCATTTAAACTGTTGAAGTAATGACATAAAAAGACTTGGATAAATTGTGCATACATAATATAATCCTAGGCAACCAGTAAACAGCTATTCAAAAACATTACAAATAAATAGAAATTAAATTCTAAAATATGTTTAAAAAACTCATATGAAGTGACTAAAAATAAAAGGCATAAATACAAAAAAAGTGGACAAAGAGAACACAAAAAATAAAATATTTAATTCCTAATCCATTAATAATTACATTATAAAATTTATAAACTTTTGGAAAGACAGAATAAAGCACACAATTTATTAATATCAGGAATAAAACAAGGATTTTGCTACAGTATTGCAATTATGGAAAGGGTAAGAGAAACTATGAATAACTTTACATACATATCTGACAATTAAAAATCACAGATTAATGGATCAATCCCTTGATAAAACATACATTAGCAAAATTCATTCAATATAAATTATATTATTTAAACAGCTCTATACTATCAGAACCATAAATTAAACTTAAATATGCACCCCCCAAAATTTCTTGGCTGAAATGAATCCAGGTAAGAATTCTTACAAATATTTAAAGAAATCACAGTGTTACGCATCATTTTTTAAAGAAAATTGAAGAGCAGTGAACCCTTCTCAATCAATTTAATGGAAAAAAAATGTTATCCTGATGACAAAATGAAACTAAGACAACATAAAAATAAAAGAACAAAAGAAAATAGAAGATCACCAATATCCTTTAGAATATAGGTGTACATATTCTTAAAAACTGTCATCTCCCTGGCCAGTTAGCTTGGTCAGTTAGAGTGCTGTTCCAAAGCACTAAGTTTGCAGGTTCAGTCCTTGGTCAGGGTACATAGGGGAACCGATCAGTGAATGTATAACTAAGTGGAACAACAAATAAGAGCTTTTTGCTCTATCTCTCATTCTCTCTCTCGCTCCCTTTTTTCTATGTCTTCCTAAAACTAATCAATAAAGAAAAAAATTTTTAAAACTATTATCAAATATAATCAATCAATATATAAAAATAAATACATACAGATCAAGAAGAGTTTACTTGAGGGGAGCAAGGCTACTTCAATATTAGAAAATAAATCAATATAATCCATCATATTAACTATGTTTAACATATTAAACCATGTAAACCATATTAATAAGATAATGAAGAAAATATATGGTAATATCAATCAATAAATACCACTTGATAAAATTTAACACCTATTTATAATTTTTTTTAAATCTCAGTAAATAGAAATAAAAAGTAACTATGCCTGATAAAGAGCATGGATAAAATAAATCAAAGCAAAATGAAACAAAACAAAAGACTGTAGTTAACAATATACTTAATGGTGAAAACTAAGTGATTTCTGCCAGGGTTCAGAAAAAAAAAAAGGCTATCCCATCTCATTTCTCTTAATTAACATGGTGCTAGAAGTTCATTTACAGGTGGAATTTTTTTAAAAAATAGAACATATGAAATCCAGCATAATAAGCTTAGAAAATAATATGACAGATATATTAGAAAGGAGAAAATAAACTCTTTATTTGTGGATATTATATTGTCTATATAGAAAATTCAAGGAATTTACAAAGGAAAAAAAAAACCTAACAAAAAAATGCAGACCATTTCAATAACTAATAACTAAGAAGTGACCCAAGCAGTGTTCAGGATACAAAATTATATATATATATATATATATATATATATATATATATATATATATATATAACAAAACATAAACAGAACACTTAAGTTCAAAATTGTAAAATGCTAAAAAAATAACTCAAAGAAAGTTTAAATAAAGAGACATACATACCTCCATGTCTTCATGAAGTTCATGGTTTAGAAAATTTAATATAATGCAAATGTGAATTCTCCCAAATTGATATACAGATTTAATGATTTTTAGCAAAACTTGGTAAGATTTTTATGTGGATATATACAAGATTATTCTAACATTTATGTGAAAAGTCAAATGAACTAGAATGTCAAAATCAATATTTAAGAAAATAATAAAGTGAGAGTAATCAACTCACCCTATTTTAAGAGTTATGACATGGTTTCAATAATTAAGATGGTGTGGTAATAGCAGAAAGAGACACATCTGTCAATAGAATGACATAGAGAAACTTGAAAGACATCCATAGATATGCCCAGTTGAATTTTTAAATTTGTGTATTTTTCAATTACAGTTGACATTTAATATTATTTTAGTTTCAGGTGTACAGCATAGTGATTAGACATTTATATAGCTTATGAAGTGATCCTCCCAATAAATCTAGCACTCACTTAACATCATATGTAATTATTGCAATATTATTCACTGTATTTTCTATACTGTACTTTACATACCTGTAACTATTTTGTAACTGCCAATTTGTGTTTCTTAATCCCTTCCCTTTTTACCCTGTCCCTAGATAGATACATGCAAAAATAAAAATTGAAACTAATCCTACTTTCTTATACCAAAAACTCAAAATGACTTACAAGACTTAAATGTAAGACCCCAAGCTATAGAATTCCTAGAAGAAAAAATAGGCAATAAAATTTTTGACATTGCTCTTAGTAATTTCTTTTCTTTCTTTCTTTCTTTCTTTCTTTCTTTCTTTCTTTCTTTCTTTCTTTCTTTCTTTCTTTCTTTCTTTCCTCAGTAGTATTCCCTGAATGAATATACCATTGTTTAATTACTCACACATTGAAAGACATCTTGGGACACAGTTGGAGTTATTATAAATAAAACCACAATAAACACTTATATACTGGTTTTTGTGTGAACATAAAGCTTTTAATTTTCAGGAGTAAATACTTAGACATTTTTGATTGTTAGAAAATAAGTTAGTCACAGTTTTAGTTTTATGAGAAACTGCCAAATGATCTTCCAGGATGAACATGCTATTTTACATTACCACCAACTATGTAAGAGTTAATCTAGTTTTCCCCATCATTTGCCAGTGTTTGGTATCCTTGCTATTTTTATTTAATTTTAGCCAATTAGATATATGTATAATAATTTCTGTGTGGTTTTTATTTACATTTCTGTAATGACATTAACTTCTGTGTTTATTTTCTACTATTAGAGTCTCTTCAGTTCATGAAGATATAAGGAGATGCATACTCCTTATATCCTAAATAAATTATTTATTTGCCCATTTCCTAAATAAATTGTGCAGGAGAGCATAGGAGATAAAAGTTGATAGACAAAGACTTGACTTGGGGGGCAAACACACAAACAGTGTACAGAGATGTATTGTAGTATTGAGCACCTGAAACTTTTATCATTATGTTAACTAGTGTCACCTCAATAAATCCAATTAAAGAAGAAAAGAAAACTACAATAAAATGACACCACACACCTATTAGAAAGGCCAAAATCTAGAACAATGACTATACCAAATACTGGCCAGGTGAACTGGTGGTAGGAATGCAAAATGGTATAGCTACCTTGGAAGATAGATGGTTTGGAAGTTTTCTGAAAACTAAATTTAATCTAATCAGAAAATAAGGCAATTACACTCTTTGATATTTACTCATATGAGTTGAAAATTTATGTTCTCACAAAATCTGCACATAAATGTTTATAACAATATTCATAATTGCCAAAATATAAAGGCAACCAATATGTCCAATATGTCCTTCAGTACATGAATGGGTAAACAAACTGTAACACATCCAGACAGTGGAATATCATTCAGCATTTAAAAAAAAAATAATCTACCGAGTCAAGAAATGACACAGAGGCCTGACCTGTGGTGGCTCAGTGGATAAAGCATCAACCTGGAAACGCTGAGGTTGCCAGTTCAAAACCTTGGGCTTGCCTGGTCAAGGCACATATGGGAGTTGATGCTTCTTGCTCCTCCCCCTACTCTCTCTCTCTCTCTCTCTCTCCCCTATAATGAATAAATAAAAAAGAAATGACACAGAGAAAAACTTAAATTTATATTACTAATTTTTTAAAAAAAAGCCATTCTAAAAAGGTTACAGACCATTGATTTCATCTATAAGACACATTAGAAAAGTCTACAATTTTTCTTGAGCTGCGAATTTTATGTTAATCATTTTCTTTTAAATTATTATTATCTTTCATCTAATAAAATGAAATTGCACAAATTTTATCTTTCTTCAGGTTGTGTTTTTTATTTATTCATTTTTAGAGAAGAGAGAGAAAGGGAGAGACAGAGACAGAGAGATAGAGAGAAGAGAGAGAGAAGGGGGAAGGAGCTGGAAGCATCAACTCCCATATGTGCCTTGACCAGGCAAGCCCAGGGTTTCGAACCGGTGACTTCAGCATTTCCAGGTCAACGCTTTATCCACTGCGCCACCACAGGTCAGGCCAGGTTGTGTTTTTGATGGGTATTTTTATTGATAATTTTCACTTGATCTGTAATTAACTTTCAATTCTCTAAGTAAGGAATCTGTAGTATCTAGATGAAAATATTTATGGAGCCTATGCTAATAGAAGGTTGATCACTTTTATGATTTCAAGTTTTAAAAATTTAAGCAGACTATGCATTGGTTTTATTATTTTTCTTTTCTAAGAATTTTTCCATTGACTGAAAGAAGGAAAGAGAGAGAGAAGCATAAACTCATTGTTCTACTTAGTTCCATTTAGTTGTATACTTACTGCTTGCTTCTCAAATGGATTGAAGCCATGACCTCACTGTGTCCTGATGGCACTTTACCCACTGAGCAAACAAGCCAGGGCCTGATTCTTTACTACTGCATAATGGATTACTGCAAACATACAGAATCAAAACTAGCCTGACCAGGCGGTGGCACAGTGGATAGAGCGTTGGGATGCGAAGGACCAAGGTTTGAGACCCTGAGGTCACCAGCTTGAGCGCAGGCTCATCTGGTTTGAACAAAGCTCACCAGCATGGATCCAAGGTCGCTGGCTTGAACAAGGGGTTACTCAGTCTGCTGAAGGCCCACCGTAGAGGGACATATAAGAAAGCAATCAATGAACAACTAAGGTGTTGCAGTGTTGCAACAAAAAACTAATGATTGATGCTTCTCATCTCTCTATGTTCCTGTCTGTCTGTCCCTCTCTCTGACTCTCTGTCTCTGTTAAAAAAGAAAAACAAACTATATGGATTTATTATCTCATCGTTCCTGTGGGTCAAGGATGTTGGCAGGAATATGTGGCTCTTTTGCTTCAAGTTGTCATAGAGTTATCCAGAGCTGGGGTCTCATCTCAAGGTTCCCCCAGAGAAGGACCTACTTCTAAACTCTCATGAATTTTGAAGAATTTATGTCCTTTTGACCACTTGAGTGAGGAACATAGCTTCTTGCTGGCTGTCAGGTGGGGGCTATCCTTAGCACCTTGCCATAAAAAGTTCTCCAACATGACCACTTACTTCATCACCTCCAGCGAGAGAGAGTCTCCCAGTAAAATGAGCATTCAAGTTGTATATAATATAATAAGGGAAGTGACATCCCATCGCCTTTGTTGTGTTCTTTTGGTTTAAAGTAAGCCTCTGGTCTCAACCTGAGAAGGGGAGAAGAACGCACAAAAACCAGTAATCATGTGTACTGCCCTATAGCCTGTCCTTCACAAATCAGTCTCTGAAGCTTTTAAATTTCTTTTTTTCTTTTTAGCCTTTCTTTTATTCACAGCACCATTTTCTAATTATAATTGTATCATAATTTCAACTTATAACTTTCAATGATAAAAATATTAAAGTAATACTGTATTAAAACTATAAAATTTAAATATATTTTTATTATACACTAGCAATAAACAATCCTAAAATAAAATTAGGAAAATAATTTTATTTAAAATAACATAAAAATCACCCTCTAAGGAATAAAATTGACAGAGGATTTTCAGGACTTAAAAATTAAAAGAAATTAGAAAAGGTTTAAATAAATGAAAATACATCCATTGTTGATGGTTTGAAAGACTTAATGTTATTAAGATGGCAATATTTCCTAAATAGACTTACAGATCCAATGCAATCATTACCAATGGCCTTTTTCACCCTAGAAATAAATAAGCTGGCCCTTAAATTTATATGTAATTACAAGGACCACAAATAGTTAAACTAATCTTTAAAAAGAACAAAGTCAGAGAACTTAAATTTTCCAATATTCAAATCATTACCAATTTTTCAATTAGCCATATAGAACAATCAAATAAAATTAGCAGTTCAAATGATTTTCAACAAAAGTGTTAGACTACTCAGTGGGGAAAGAACCATCTCTCTAACAAATGCTAGGAAAACTAGATATTCACATGCAAAAGAATAAAGTTAGAGCCTTATCTCGCACTGTGTACAAAATGAAATAAAAATAAATCAAATAGCTGAATATAAGAGTTCAGATTACGAAACTCTTAAAAAAATTAGGGGAAAATAGTCATAAGCTTGGATTTGGTGATAAAGTCTTAGATATGAAACTAAAAGCACAAACAATAGCAACAACAAAAAATAAAAATAAAAGAGATACATTGAACTTTAAAATTAAAACATTTTTGTACATTAAAGGGCACTTCCAAGAAAGTGAAAAGGCAACACATAGCTTGGATATTTTCCAATCATATACCTTACAAGGGGCTAGTATAAAGAACTCTTATAACCTAACAGCAGAGAGAGAAACCAATAAATAAATGAGCAAAAGACTTAAAGAGACATTTTTCCAACCACATACAAATGTCCAGTAGGTATATGAAAAGATATTCAATATCATTAGTTATTATGTAAATGAAAAAAAATGAGATACCACTTCACACTCACTAGAATGGTTAGAATAAAGGACATGTAAAATAAATTGTTAATATGAATAGGCAGAAATTAGAACCTGCATTGCTAGTAGAAATGTAAAATGGCAACTGTTGTGGAAAATAGGTTGGAAGTTCCTCAATATGTTTAACATAAAATTACAATGTAACCAGAAATTCCTCTCCTAGGTATACATCCAAGTAAATTGTAAGCAGGTGTTCTAGTAAAAAAACTTGTACATGGATATTTATTGAAACATTATTCATGATATTCTAAGAGTGGAAACAATCTATATGTCCACCAATTTATGGACAAAATGTATAAACATACTATGGAATACTATTTAGTCATAAAATGGAAGGAAGCACTGATACATGCTACAGCATGGATTCACTTTGGAAACACTATCCTAAGTAAAAGGAGCCAGACACAAAAGTCCACTTGTTATGGTTACATATCCAGGGAATGTAAAAATATTATGTCCATAGAGACAGAAAAAAACATTAGTGATATCCAGTGTCTTAGTGGGGGTGGCGGTAAATGAGTGCTTAATAGCTACAGGGCTTATTTTTGGAGGTGTTGAGACTGTTCTGAAATTAGATGGCAGTTAACAGTTGTACAACACTTTGAATGCACTGAACACCACTAAATTATACACTTCTTAATGGATACAGGACTGAATTTCATGTTATATGAATTTCATCTGTTTTAAATGATGGGCAATCCTGTGAAGGATGGTATGTCAGGCATGCACACCTACAACTGGTCAAATGACCTCCCAACTTGCCTGCTTTCACGTTTTTCTTCCCAGTAATGTGAAATTTACCATGGAAGCATATACCAGAATTAATAACTCTGAATTTGGGATTAGCTTCTACTAGCAACAGAATTTATCAAGAGACAGAAAGAAATGCAAGTGGAGTGATTAGATCTTTTCTGTTAGTTTATAAAACTAAAACATCATCTGGCAATACATAACTTTGTTGTTGACTGAGTATTTTCTTATGCACTGTCAGGAGGCAGGGGGAGAGAATAGGAAGAGGAAGAAAACAGGAGGAATGAGGGATTTAGAGTCAGAAGGCCTACAGTTTGAACTGAAAGTTCACTTAACCCTCATTTGCAGGATGGGGATGCACAGTTCTGTGATTTAATGATTGGCAAGGGCCATTGCTGTTAATTGTTTTTGTATAGGTTTTTTTCTCCATGGCAACCTTTGGAACCAGGCAGCTTGCTTTTTTAAATTTATTAATGTCAATATTGAAACCTAGAGAGGATATTGCCCAAGGCTATGCAGTCTGAAATTTCAAAATCTGAGGCTTCTGGTTGACAGTTTGGGTTTATCATTCATATCTTCCTATGGAATCCACAGCACCTACCTTGAAAACTAATAAAGCTTCAGGTAAATGGCACTATTTTTTATTGGACTCAATACCTTGAAAGCTTTTCTTCTTCCCTACGTCCCTTCTCCTTCTTCACTTTTCCCCTCCCTCCCTTCCTCCCTTCCTCCCTTCCTATAGATCAGGGACACAATACCCTGAAAATAGTTCTCTTTAATTTGCTAAACAAGGTTGAACAATCCAAGACATTTTAAAGTCTCTTTTCTTCCTTCTCCTTCTCCGGCCTGGACATACTTAAAACCTAGAGCACATCTTTGAAAATAGTGAACATATACTGTATTATGATCAATAAGAGTGAGTCTGTATAGCCATGGTACCCTATAGGTGTGTAGGCATCCATTAGCACAGGCTCCTGGTACCCAACTCCTTCCAGGTGACAGTGTGCTCCTGGAAGGTCCTGAGATCAGACACATCTCAGTGGGAAATGACACTGACCTATTTAATGCTGGTGGTTGAGGCCAGACAGGTTCTCATTGAATTCAGGCAGACGGTAGAGAAACTGTGGAGCTGGAAAGCTTAGGGCCATACCTGTTTATTGGAGGTTTGCGAAGACAGGAGAGCTAATAAATAACAAAAAGGAAGGAAAACGTACTTTTCACAGTGAAGGGTAAGGGAGCTGGAAAACCACACCTTGCAGTGGTGGGGGATTGATCTGGGAGAATCACCTCCGAGGAAATGTGCCGTAGCCTTACACAGCCCATCCACACGTGGTGTTGCCATGTACTCATGCACTCATCACGCAAAGTGCTTGTAGCTGGTAAACCAGCAAGGAAGTCTAACACAGTTGTTTTTCCCACAACTATGCTTTAAGTAGGATTTGCTACCTTTAAAATGTTATCAAAGGTAGGGCCTTCCCCAGTTGTACTAACACCTTTGTTCTATTGTAGTGACAGACTTGACAAGAGAAAGATGACTCAGGATATATAATGAAAAGAACTTTGGCTCAAGAGTCAGATTCAAGTCCATCTCTGCTATTGTCTCCCTGAGGTCTGAATTGGCTTCACACTTGATGTGAGTTTACTCTAACATGTGATGCTAATCTTGAGATGTAAGGCAATGTCTTCCACCTTGGGGAGTTACATTGGCACCCTTAGTTTGTTAATCTTTGAAATAAGGCTGAATAGAATATTATACCTGAGATTAATTACTAATTTTCTATTCTGAGACATGATAATGCACTGATATAATATTTTCATATTAATTTTCAGTTTCAACAACACTTCAATCAAATTGATATATTCTAGAAAGGAAATTTGAGATAATTATTTTTAAAAAATGTTATAGTTTCCTGACTCTAAAATGTCTATGATATTAGAAGACACTGTTGTTTTGATAATAGTTTTTCCAGGAAAAAGATTCACACTCAAAAATAAACAAAAATATTATCCAATTAGCTGACAACATTATCTATGGACACAATAAGTATGATTTTAATCTTTAATATATCCTAGTCTACAATTTTTTAGCACCTAAGATTTCTTCACATTGAAGTTCTAAAATGAATTCACACTTGATTCCTGACTGTTCTGCAGCGAAGGGCACCATGGCGGCAGACCGCTTTTTCAGCAGATTGGAGATTGCGACTCACTTCGTTCTGTACAATTAACAAAAGAATTGTTGTAGCACAAGGAAGAAGATTGATATTTTATCTATATCTTTAATTGAAATAAAATAATAGGGTTTCTTTTATAAGTAGAAATATGCATCACTAAAAATGGAGGCCTCTGGTAACTTTTGGCAGATTTTTTATTCAATTCTATTACTCATTCACTGTGTGAAAATCAGATCAGGCACATCCATCTCTCCAGTTTTGCAAATGTTTAGTCTACCCTGAAAGCTTTGACAGTTACAATTGCTCCTTTTTTGTTATAATATTAGAATTTTTAATGATTACCTATCAACCTTGGGAAATAGTTCAAGTTTTGTTTATGATTTCTAGAGGCATCAGTAAAATATGACCCAGGTCAAGCTAGTCTTGCAAAATAAGCTAACTTAAGCTTTATTTGTATGATTAAACTGGTTTTATCTGCTCAGGGAATTTCAAGGCTGGCCTGTTTATTTTTTTAACAATATTTAATATTTGATTTTTCAAGAGTTCTGCATTCACAGGGTGTATGCATATAAATGAAGTGTTGCTCTTCAAATACCTTAGTTGACTTTTCCAAGTTAACTGCTCCAACGTCTCATAGTTCTTTCTTCTTCTTTTTTTTAAATGAGAGGAGGGGAGATAGAAAGACTCCCGCATGCACCCAGATCAAGATCCACCTGGCAATTCCTGTCTGGGGCAAATGCTAATGAGCTATCCTCAGCACCTGGGCTGACACCCAAACCAGTCAAACCACTAGCTGAGAGAGGGGAACAGGGAGAGAAGGGGGAGAAGGAGAGAGAAGCAGATGTTTGCTTCTTTTCTGTGCCCTGACTGTCAAACCTGGTATATCCACATGCTGAGCTAACACCCTATCCACTGAACCAACTAACCAGGGCTGCTGCTTCTTTTCTTTTAAGATTTTATTTATTTATTTTAGAGAAGAGAGAGAGAGAGAGAAGTGCAGGTGGAGCAGGAAGCATCAAGTCCCATATGTGCCTTGACTAGGCAAGCCCAGGATTTTGAACTGGTGACTTTAGCATTCCAGATCGATGCTTTATCCACTGTGCAGGGCTTCTTCTTATGGTTCTTTAAAAAATATTTTTGAGTCTCAGTTCCCATCATAAAACTTTTGCCTAAGTATCCCAACCTCTAGCATCAGAGTGCCAGAGAATATATGCACCCATTACCAATCCTTTCTCAGAGTACATCTTTACTTTTAGTATTGACATTATCTTCATGATACCGACGCTATCAAACAAAAAAATAGCTTTTAAAACTTTTAGAAGAAAACCTTTTAATATACACTTATTTTTAGTCTTTCATAATATTTTTATAATTTTCTAGAGGAAAATTATCTTTAAAATACATATCAGAACTTCTGTTGCAGAAATAAATGATTGCAACAAAATACATTCTACATATATATAATTAACAATTTTTGTGGTATTTATAATAATAATAAAACTTTGTATGTATCCCCAAAGCTAAAATTTTATACAATAAATATTATATAAACAGATAATTCTGCAATAGCCTTTAATTGCTATATCTGGCACATCAAGAAACACTATAGTATCTTAATGACAAATGGCTCCTTCAGTCTTAGGCATCTTTCCTTTTAAAGTTTTATGAAGTATTCGGTTCTTGCTTTTTTTTGTTTAGTTTTGTTTTTGTTTTGCAAGAGAAAAAAAGAAGGAGAGACAGACAGAGAAGGAGAGAGATGACAAGCATCAATCCATAGTTGTGGCACCTTAGCTGTTCAGTGATTGCTCTCTCATATGTGCCTTGATGACGGAGAGGGAGAGCTCCAGTCGAGCCAGTGACCCCTTGCTCAAGCCAGTGATACTAAGCTCAGGCCAGTGACCTTGGGCTTCAAGTGATCACTTGCTCAAGCCAATGACCCTGAGCTCATGCTGGTGAGCCCATGCTTAAGCTGGCTACCTCGGGGTCTCAAACCTGGGTCCTCAGCATTCCAGGTCAACATTATATCTACTGCACCACTGCCTGGTCAGGCTGGTTGCTGCTTTTTAAGATATTTTGTAAGTTGATTATTCTTCCAGTAATATAAATTTGCTTTCTTTTTAAAAGTAAAAATTGCTTACTACTTTAGTGCTATGCTCTTTTGTACTTATAGTACATTTAATATATTCTACTTGTAGTGCTGCATCTCAGTGTGATTTTGATAAAATGTTTTCAGAAGTGATGATATAAAAATATAAATTATAATTCAATTGCATGTGGTGATTGCTGTGCAAATAGCTGAATTGAGGGAATATTATCAGAAGCAGATACTTTTGTTCTGTGGCCCAATTCCTGTATGCTCATCACTGAAGCCTGTATCAGCACTTAAATCTTTTTTCTAGGATTGGTAAGATTATTTTTACAGGAACTTGAACACAGACATGTTAGTCTGGGTATAGTTAGAATGTGGTGAAAGAGTGTTTTAAAATAAAAAAACCCTGAAAGTATAAATGCGTGCATGTGGGTGTTTTGTTTATTGTTTACTACTACTACTACTACTACTACTACTACTATTGGACAAAATGCCTTAACCATAATGTAGAAGCTAATTTTGAATGAGAAAATGAAGCAAGTCTCTGAGAGTCATTAACGGTGCAAGGCTCTCTCCAGGCAAAATGGTGAGATATTCTGTAGGTCTCTCATAACTGTATTCTTGCTACAAATCTTTGCCTCTATTTCCTTACATACATATTCCTTCTTCTAAAACAATGTTCCTCAAAGTTCAGTGGTTTTTATCTAACTCATGCAATGCACAGCTAGCCACAAACTCTGTTAAACAGGACTTGCAATCAAATAGATTCTCCCGTTCCACCCCCACCCTCAGCTCCAGCATTGTTCAGCAAACACAGAAACTCATGCTCTGTTGCAGAATTGTTAGCAAAGGATAGGCACAAAAGAGTATTTTGGCTTCAGTTCTCAGTACCTAAACACAATTAAGTTTTAAAAATTGTCTGGAAAATGGACAAGTCCTATATTTCACTCTCTATTCTTAACAATAGTTCTTGAACAGTATAGATTACTGATGAAAAAATACTGAATCTTATATAATTTTGATTTTTAAAACAAAATAATTTAATTTTCTGAAAATTATCATTATATGTTCTATCTTGTTGATTTTCAGTGTAAGGTGTTATGAAAGAAATGAGAAATACGTTAAATTCCCATATATTTTCTGCTTTAAAATGAAATTTATTGGGGGAAAATGTTTCTTTTACTATCCTGGGTCTGCTTTCTTATTACCTCTTTTTCTTTGAGACTGAAGCACTCTAGTTCCACTTATAATAACACCAGTAAAGGAACCAACACTCTACTAGAACATACAAAGCTTCTGAAAGAGTTGCTTACAGGTAAAGGAGGGGAGCTGCCACTGGCTTATCCTATTCTTGTTGCAACCTGAAAATATTAATATCCTAGACATCTTCATTTCCTTAGGTCCCTTTGCTAAGCCCCCAATTTAGAGAGAAAAATCCATTTCTTATATTGCTAAGTGGAAATTCTCAGCTGACTGTTGATAAACTGGGCACTGTAACTGTCAGCAAGGGATGTTAACCCCGGGAAATGTTCTTTATATCACGTGTCAGTTGGCTTTGCCTTGAATAAACTGTCCTCTAATAGCAGATAATGATACTTGGTCTGTCTCTAACAATGCATTCTCTCCCTCCCTGCTACAAAAAGTCCCATTGCATCCACAAACATGCCTTCACATATTTCTGCTGCAGAATATGAAGAATAAATTCCAAACCATTATTTTTAGAAATAAAAAGACTAAGACAAGACAGAAGTAAAATAAAATATCTAAGTATAAATTCAAAATAATCCAGGTAAGAAAAAATTGGGGGATTTGAGAGTGAGGACCACATGTCAAGTGAAGTTGAGGATGAACTGTGTGGGAGGTCATGAATGAAAGATTCTTGTCTACCACTGGTTCTTAAGGTAGGGAAGAGCTTGCTCATATAATTGTATAACTTATTAAATAATTGAGTGATCAAATAAATGTGCAGAAAAAAAAACAGGCAGATGAATTGAAAATTCTGGTACCTATTAGATAATTGAGGTTGGAAATCAGAGCCCAGGTGATGCTCCAAATAATAGCTAGGATGTCTCCCAGGGATGCTAAACAGACAAGGAGCACTACCAGCCAGTATCTCATTACAGGGACAATGTCCTTTGGGTGTACATAGGGCTTCACTAGGACTCAAGTACCAAATACTCAGAGAAATATTGTATAATTGAATAGATTTCCTTGGTCAAATCCGATTTTTATGCTCATTTAGAGAGATGACAAATCAAAGTTTATTCCATTAAATAAGCAATAGACTTTTTAAAGAACTTCAAGAAACTTAACTCACCATTTTGCTCTTCTATAAATTAGTCAAATAGTAAATAACTAAAAATTACATAATATTTACTATGTGCCAGACTGGATACCACACATTTTTATATATTTTAACTTGTATAATTTTTATTTATTAGTGTTGTGCTCATTGTTTTAATCTTCCTTTTACACATGAAGTAAAACATAATGTTACAAGTTATAGTCACTTGCCTGTGTTACCATGGCTGTAACTATGTTACTTGTGATTATGTTACAATGACAAAATTATTTTATTTTATTTTTTTACAGAGACAGAGAGAGAGTCAGAGAGAGGGATAGAGAGAGAGAGACAGACAGGAACGGAGAGAGATGAGAAGCATCAATCATTAGTTTTTTGTTGCAACACCTTAGTTGTTCATTGATTGCTTTCTCATATGTGCCTTGACTGTGGGGCTACAGCAGACTGAGTAACCCCTTGCTCAAACCAGCGACCTTGGGTCCAAGATGGTAAGCTTCGCTCAAACCAGATGATCCCACGCTGAAGCTGGCAACCTTGGGGTCTCAAACCTGGGTCCTCTGTATCCCAATCCAACACTCTATCCACTGCTCCACTGCCTGGTCAGGCCAATGACAAAATTATTGACTGTGTTACATAGTCAGATCCTTTGTAGACCCAGGATTTGATTACATGTAGTCCAAGCTTTGAATCACATGCTCAGCTATAAATATTTCAAATGATTGTTGTTGTTTCTATCAAAATGATGCATATTCAAATGTTTTTCATGTTATAGCAATCTGAAAATATCAAATATCTTATTTGTAAATAAAAATAAATTAAAGAAGTTTATCGACGTAATTTATTAATATCTACCTGTGTACAATTTATAGATGCTTTAAAGATTAGTAATCCTTCCATCTGTATTATAGTCTAAAAGATATGAAACCAGGAGTTATACCACTCATACTCTGATGCTTTTCTGTTTTCTTGTTTAATTTTTATTGAATTGACTGGGGTAACATTGGTTAATAAAATTATATCAGTTACAGGTGTACAATTTTTTGATACATCATCTGTATTCGTATTATGGGTTTGCCACCCCAAGTCAAGTTTTTTTCCCTCACCATTTTTCCTGCTTGACTCTCTCTACCTCCCCCACCCCCTTTCCCTCTTGTAATCACAATATTGTTGTCTGTGTCTATGAGTTTTCTTTCTTTGCTTAATCCCCTTCACATTTTCACCCAGCCCCCAACCCACTTCCTTTCTGACAGCTGTCAGTCTGCTTTCTGTATCAATAAGTTGGTTTCTATTTTGTCAGTTTATTTTGTTTATTAGGTTCCACATAGAAGCAAAATTATACGATACTTATTTTTCTCTGACTGGCTTATTTAATGTAGCATAGTACTCTCCAGGTCCATTCATTCTGTCCCAAAATGTAAGATTTCCTTATTTTTTACAACTGAGTAGTATTCCACTTTGTAAATGTACCACAGCTTTTTTATTCACTCATCTACTGATGGGAACTTGGATGCTTTCAAATCTTGGCTATTGTAAATAATGTTTCAATAAATATAGGGGTGCATATATTTTTTTGAATTAGTGTTTCAGGTTTCTTCAGATATATTTCCAGAAGGGAGATTGCTGCATCATAAGGCAGTTCCATTTTTAATTTTTTGAGATAACTGCATACTGCTTTCCACAGTGGTTGCACCAATCTACATTCCCACCAATAGTGCATGAGGGCTCCTTTTCCCCCACATCCTCATCAGCACTTGTTTGTTTGTTTTTATTTATTGATTATATCCATTCTGACTGGTGTGAAGTAATATCTTTGGTTTAAATTTGCATTTCTACAATGAGTAATGATGCTGAGCATCATTTCATATGTTTATTGGCCATCTGTATGGTCTCTTTGGAGAAGTGTCTATTGAGGTTCTTTGCCCATTTTGTAATTGGATTGTATGTATTCTTGGCCTTGAGTAGTATAAATTCTTTGTAAATACTAGATATTAACTCCTTGTCAAATGTATTATTAGCGAATATGTCCTTCCATTTAGCAGGTTAGTTTTTCATTTTGTTGACTGCTTTCTTTGCTGTGCAAAAGTTTTTTAGTTTGATGTAATCTCATTTGTTTATTTTTCTTTGTTTCCTTTGCCCAAGTGGACATATAAGCAAAAATATTGCTAAGAAAAGTTTGCTAAGACAATTTTATTGTCTATGCTTCTTTCTAAGATTTTTTTATGGTTTAAAGTTAAGTCTTAGTCCATTTTGAGTATATTCTTGTGTCTGGTATAAAAAAGTCCAGTTTCATTTTATTTTATTTTATTTTTTTGCATGTACCTGTCCAATTTACCAATTTATAGGTGCATAAAAAATAAAATATAATACCTAGGAAAAAATTTAATCAAAGATGTAATAGACCTATGCTCAGAAAATCATTAACATCATTAAAATATATATACTACTGAAAGCAATATATAGATTCAACACAAGTTTTATCAAGATACCAATGGCATAATTCAAAGAACTAAAACAAATAGTTCAAAAATGTATATGGAACCACAAAAGAATCTGAACATGCACAGCAATGTTGAGAATGAAGAACAAAGCTGCAGGAATCATGCTACCTGATATCAAACTATACTACAAGGTCCTAGTCATCAAAAAAATATGATATTGGCATTATAACAGACATAGAGATTAAACAAACAAAATAGAAAGCACAGAAGTAAACCCACACCTTTATGGTCAATTAATATCTGATAAAGGAGGCAAAAAGGTATAGTGGAGCAAAGACAGTCTATTCAATAAATGGTGTTGGGAAAATTGAATACTTATGTGATTGATGTTTTGAAGCTAAGATTTTGAGGTTCTCTGATCATCAGCTTTCTTATATAAACAGTGAAAACAGTAGTAGACTAGTATATAAAGGTTATTTAAACATATTCAAGAGTACAGGGGAGAGTGATTTTGAGGTGTAAAACATCCTCAACAAATTTTATATGTTGAATTCTGTTACTGATAATATCCTACTAGGTTATTTTGAAATAATCCAACAAACGAGAATGACTGGATTATTTCTTTTTTAGTATTGTTTGAGTTACAATAAGCCACCAAGGCACTGAAGGATTAAAATATATGGAGTCAAGTTCTGATAGAGGAGGGACACCACTAGAGGTAGTCAGGTTCTGGTTTGTTCATTCATATGTTGATCTGTGTAAAGTATTCTTCATTTCTTAAAATAGTATCCATGAGACTACGGCATAAGGTAGCACATTCAGTGAATGCACATAAAATAGAATTCAAGGGCCAGCAAAATAGAGGGGTCTTGTTAAACATCATAGGATTTTAGCTGTAACCATGTATTAGTTTTCTATTGTTGATGTGACAAATTACCAGAAATTTAATGACTTGATATATAATAAGTATATTATCTTGCTGTTGTGAAGGCTAGAAATTTTAAATGTGTCTCATTGGGCTAAAATCAAGGAGTTCCTTTCTGGAGGTTCTAGAGGAGAACTTGCTTGGTTTGTCTGTTTGCTTTGTCTAGTTACTGGGGGCTGCCCACATTCCTCAGTTTGCAGTCCCCTCCATCTTCCAGGTCAGTAATGGTTGGTTCAGTCTTTCCCACACTGCATCACTCAGACACTGTGTCATCTGCCTTCTGCTTTCACTATAACAACACTTGTAATTAGATAGAGGCTACACAGACAATCTTTCCCTATTTTAAGTTCTGCTAATGATAGCAGGGTTGGGTAAAAAATGTGAAGGGATTAAGAAGTACAAACTGGCAGTTACAAAACAGCTGCAGGGAGGTAAAGTACAGCAAAGAGAATATAGTCAATAATATTGTAATAACTATGTGTGGTGCCAGGTGGGTACTAGACTCTACCAGGGTGATCACTTCATAAGTTATATAAATGTGTAGTCACTGTGTTGTACATCTAAAATTAATATATTATTGTATGTCAACTGTAATTTTAAAAATTAAAAATAAATAAATATAACTACTGGAACATAAAGCAAATATAATTGCCCTTAGCCACATCGCTTAATATAATTAGTTTCCAGGGATTAAAATGTACACATCTTTGGGGGCCATTATTCTGCTGACTATATCCTAGGAGTAAATGGAGACTATCATTAGACAAATCTTACAGAAAGTTAGCTCAGATATGAGTAGTATGGCTCTGTGACTGAAGGAGATTTGGGATTGTTAGTTCTCTTAACTGGGCTTCATTTAAGAAGCAAAAGTACATTTTCTGTGGGGGAAGGGAACATTTAGACCCTCAAGATCTCTAAAATTTTTTAATCTCTCTGTCATCCATTCCAAACAATGGGTCTTGGAGAGGAAGACACTCAAGCAAGCAACATGTGAAATATTAGAAAAATTAAAACAGATTAATGCAGATCAGAAATGTGTTATTCTATTTCAGGCTTACAACTTTATGATTAGTACATTCACAAATATAGAAAAATCTCAGAGACTTGAAAGTTATAAAAATATTCAAATGATAGTTCTATACTTATAAAATACAATTTCTAGAATTGAGAACTCATTAAAATATATCTAAGTTAAACATTTTTTGACTTAGCTGTAAATTCACTTTTTGGGGGGATTGCTCTGTGATAATGGAGATGACTTTCATTAATATATTTCTTTTTTGCAATTAGCACCTTTAGATGGGCACTAGAGGAGGAGATGTCCTCCCTTCCTGGCTTTAGGGAAGATAGATCACTAGCTAGATTCTAGTAGAGTGAGTTTTCCCCCTCCATGTCCTGGCTTGTATACTTTCTCCAGTGCTAGATTTCAGTTTTTGTTTCAGTATTTGGTGACCACTTGCTTCTCTCACTCTCACCTTTGAGAATGGCAGTAGATCCAGCAGCCCTGAACGCTGCAGGAATGAGCCCATGCCTAAGTTTTGTCGCCCACACACTTTTTTGCCTTATGCATGGTCATGCCAAAGGCTATGGGCTGAGTTCCTGACCTTCATCTCTCAAGCCCTCCAGACAAGCTAATCCAGCACACTAGGTTGAAAACACAAGAAAAATGCAAGTTCACAACAGAGAAAAAATAAAGGAAGCCTAAAGATATGAAATTTTACCTTTAAAGAACTTTAAAAATATTTAGAAAACATTTGAAATAACAAAAACTGAGAATATTTGTTAGCAAAAATATAAAGTAAATAAAATAAACACATTTTAAGGTAAGAAATATATAATCCTAAGTAGAAGATAGAGATACAGAAATAAGATGAAAAACATTGTTCCAAAATTATGTACTGAAACTGTTTAAAACAAAAATAGGTGGATAGACAGATAGTAAGCAAGTAGATGATAGATAGATAGATAGATAGATAGATAGATAGATAGATAGATAGATAGATAGATAGATAATAGATAGATGATAGTTAGCTAGCTAGATAGACAGATGATAGATGGATAGACAGAATTTAACTTAAAGACAACAATATAACAGTAGATTGGAGGAGGGTACATGGAGTTAAATTATTCTGAAATCCTTACATTGACTTATTTATTTATTTTTATTTTATTTTTTTACAGAGACAGAGAGTCAGAGTGAGGGATAGACAGGGACAGACAGACGAATGGAGAGATGAGAAGCATCAATCATTAGTTTTTCATTGCGCATTTCGACACCTTAGTTATTCATTGATTGCTTTCTCATATGTGCCTTGACCACAGGCCTTCAGCAGACCGAGTAATGCCTTGCTTGAGCCAGCAACCTTGGGTCCAAGCTGGTGAATTTTTGCTCAAACCAGATGAGCCCACACTCAAGCTGGCGACCTTGGGGTCTCGAACCTGGGTTTTCTGCATCCCAGTCTGACGCTCTATCTACTGTGCCACCTCCTGGCCAGGTATACATTGACTTATTAGTAGCAAAATTATTCACTCCTAGTAAATCTCAACAAGCCAAGGGTGCCTGTTATAATTTCTAGTGTAAAAAAAAAAAAAAAAAGATTAGTGCAAGTATGCATAAATAAAAGCTAGCCAAAAACACCTTAAAACTTAAATAAATAAATAACAAAGAAAAAAAAGAGTATAGAACAAGATTGTGGATAAGGCCTGTGGGGGGTGAGGATGATGGAGACTCAAAGACCCAACTCCAGGGACCAGGTTCAGTGATGCAGATCCACTTTATTCAGGAAGCAAGCTAGCTTATATACATGGGTTCAGCCTATAGGGTGTTACAGCATGTTCTTCAAAGCCAATGGCTGAAAAGGTCAGGGAGCTGCCTGGTTGGCACTGAGTCACCTCCCCACAGCAGGCAAGCTCCCTCCTGGGTGTGCCTAGGAGGGTTTAACCTTGCTGGAGTGTTCTCACAGCATTTCATCAGCCACAGCTGCTAGGAATACATTCTGCGCTCTACCTACACTTCCACCTTCTCTTTTAGGGCCAATTGGACTTGATGAATGATAGCTTGCTGTTGTTGTAGCTTCTAAATGCTACACATTATGCAACAGAACCCTAGTAGAACTAAAACAAGTATAATTAAACAATGAGGCAAGCTTTGGTAATGTTTGACTAGTTAGGAAATAGAATGGGGGCCTTAAACAGGGGATTCCTCCTAGGGATCAGGATGTCATTTCCTTTCCATTGTGTTACAGAGACCTTCCAGGTGCCATTAAACAGAGTTCCATTTTGATTGTAAAAAATGAATGTCAGTCCATGCACGCCCTCTTCCCACAGAGGTCTCAGCGTCCAAACACGGAACAGATGGCTTGCCGCAGGCTGCGCCGTACTGTACATGGTTGCATTCCATCTCTCAGCTTTCGATGCCAAACTCCAAGGTTGATGGTCTGCACATCCGGGCCAGAGGCAATGCGGCAGTCTCTCCAGGGAATTCCTTCTCTCGGGAGTGTTCTTAGATGTTCATCATACAGGAATGGGCAAAGAGGCGACCCTGGGAAGGTAAGGTTAGCAGGGCGGGCCCAGCTGTTGGTAGCTAGGGGGAGGAGGGCTTGTAGGCCAAGTACTGAGCCTTGGTTGGTAGTACCATTTTCAGCAAAGTCCCCCATAGTATGATTTCGAAGGAGGACACACCTCTCTGAGGGGACGGTGTTATTATTCAGAGTAAACTTAAGTAGCATTGGGTCACTGAGGTTACCCCATATAGTGCCGTTACACTGTTGGGATTCCTGGCCACTATTGTCACAAGGGAGACTAAGGGAGCAGCCACTGGAATATACTGCTGGAAACTGTGGGCTATTAACTTCAACAGGCATAATTATGCCAGGGTGGGGAACAGCTGCCCAGATATGGTGGTCCGCCCACATCTGGGAGTAAGAGGTCACTATAGCACACACAAGCAAGAACAGAGCACCAGGGCCTGGAGGCCCATCAGGGGCCACTCTCTGGGCCCGCCCCACCAAAGCTCCACATCCCCCCAGGTGATGGTGCGTGCACACGGGTGCGAGGTCTTATTCTGGAGCACTGAGGACCTCCTCCCCTCAGACATAGTCGGTGTGGAGAAGGCCAGGTCTGTGGCTTTGGACAGGTGAAGACTAAACCACTTAGTGGGTGCCCAAGAAACCCTTCCAAGCAGGTTGGTGGGTTCCTGGGATCCAAATTGACTAAAAAAAAAAAAAGGATAACCTCTCCCTTGTATTAGAAGAGGGTGTGATCCCCACCATTGTGCTGTGGCTGGGTCCTTCCAGCATCATTTCAGAGAGAGAGGAAGGGGAGAGAGATAGCAAGAGATACAGAAAAATAGACAAGACAGACAGAAAGAAAAAAGACACATGGGGGCGTATAGGCTGGCCCACAGGTCTGTAGCAGGAACATGTGTTGGAGTTAAAGCAGGGGTAGAAAATGGCATCTGAGAGGCTGGGGTGGGGCACTGAGCCCCGGCAGGGAATGCAGAAGTAGCAACTTCTGCTTTTTCTGGGTGGCAGAGCTGATGGTGCAGTTACCAATTTGGTCGGTTTCATTCCTGCGCGCTCAGCTGCAATTTTGTCAAACTCGGAGGCTAAATTACTTTCCTCCTCAGTGGAGGGGGGCAAATAGGAGGGGGGCTCCCCAGAGAGAGGGGTAGCCTGTAATATTTTTGGCACTGGTGGAAGGTCCCCAGGAGGAGCACCGGTCAGGCAGGCATGTATTGCTAACAGGGCAGGAATGAGGCCGAGAGGGAAGGCCCGTCCCTCATGTACTTCGGCTGAATGGACGGATGCGCCAGAAAACTCAGGCCCAAGTATCAGGGTCCCAAAGAGGCGCATCCCAGAGCCAAGGGTTGAAACCTGAGAGGATTTCCCAGTAGGTACAAATCCTTTTCACTAACTTTAACTCGCCTACTCTGCAATAGGGCATAGAGGGCTCGAGTTTGGGGGGCTACAGGAATGAGGGAGAAGGTTTCCCATTGCAGAGGGTCACTCACCCGTCTTTTGGATGCTGATTAGATCCCTGTTCAGGCGCAGTATGTGGACAAGGCACACCGGGGGTGAGGACAATGAAGATACAAAGACCGGACTCCGACTCCGGGACCAGGTTCAGTGATGCAGATCCAATTTATTCAGGAAGCAAGCTAGCTTATATACACAGGTTCAGCCTATAGGGTGTTACAGCGTGTCCTTCATAGCCAATGGCTGAAAAGATCAGGGAGCTGCCTGGTTGGCACTGAGTCACCTCCCTACAGCGGGCGAGGTTTCAGGTGCTGGAATATTCTCACAGCATTGCATCAGCCACAGCTGCTAGGAATGTGCTCTGTGCTCTACCTACACAAGATTATAACTAGAAAATAAATAATAAATGACATTAAAAATATATCAATATTTATATCAAATATATTTTTGATGCCAGTTTACTGAACTGTAATGAAAAATAAAAGGGAACCAAGCGCAGACTGACAACAGTTGCATGGAGAAAACTTGCAATACCTCAGACACAGTTTGCAGCCATTTTTATTAAACAAGATGCCTTCAGTTACATGAGATGAGGCATTCATCATTTCAGCTTAAGGAAAATACCTCCTTTATTTCTCACTTACCTTTTATACTATGCTTGTCACATAGACCTATTGGAGCAAGAGACATTTCATAACCCTTCCTGTGGTGCTAGCTACAGTCACAGGCATCCACTGGGGTTCTTGAAACACATCCCCTGCATCTAAGGGGTGATCACTGTATCTTGTTTTTCCTTAATAGACCATCCTGGACTTATCTTCATGAATTTGTCTAAAATCTTTTAAAGCTGTCTTTGCTTCTAATTTATCTGTGTATTAAAATGAAAATACTACATTTTTATGACAGTTGAAAACAAATAGCATCTAGAATTTCCTTGAGAAAGCCCATTTATTCCTGACCTTTTAAATTATACATGAAATTCTTAGAACTGTGAGCATTACTTTATCAGCAGTGTATCAACCCAGATGGATCAATAACGTTAAACATAGCATGAATAATGAGAGAGACATTCCCCAGAAAAAAGCTACAAGGGGAATTCATTATCTATGCTGGAAAATTTATCCAGAAGTCTTCCCTGGGGCTCAGTTAACCCTCAAAACGGGTAAATCTGTTAGCACCAATGCTATGTCACAAATCAACATCCTCACTCGCAGCTGTATGCATCCTCGCCCCTGCAACAAGAGCCATTTGTAAGAGATGAAAGTCTCCAGTACTCTCTTCCATTGAGGAATGAATGTCACCAGGCAGACTAGTCATCTCTCAATGAAGGAAACTTCCATTGTTTTTTATAAATTTGGATGTCCAAGACATTTAGATATGGACAGAAGGAAAAAACCAGAAGAGCTGGGAGCTAATTCTTGGGGGACGGGTTTCTTTCCTCCTTAAGAAAACTTCAAAATAGGTACTGCTAGGTAAGCCACAAAAAAGTAGTTCCTTGCCCTAATAGTTACATCAAATTTAACAAATGTTTATCATACACAGATTACAACTATTGCAGATGTTTAAAAAAAAGTTGAAGATCTGATTGCCTGAATAAAGTTACATCAAAAGTGAATATAGAGCTTACAATATTAGATTTTGACACAGAATGAATCAAAGTAGTAGCAAGGTCTATATAGTTGAGATTGGTATAGTTTTACAAAAGTAAGCTAGCCTGACCTGTGGTGGCACAGTGAATAAAGAGGCCACCTGAAATGCTAATGTCACCGGTTTGAAACTCGGCTTGCCTGGTCGAGGCACATATGGGAGTTGATGCATCCTGATCCTCCCCCACTTCTCTCTCTCTCTCTCTTTCTCTCTCTCTCTCTCTCTCTCTCTCTATCTCTATCTCTCTCTCTCCTCTCTAAAATAAATAAAGTCTTCACATTTTTTTAAAAAAAGTAAACTAATTTTATCTTTTATAAGGTAGTATGCAACTAGGTAAGAAATTGGTATATGGAATTAGACAATTCTAGGTCTGATGTCTGGGTGATGGCACATTTTGTGGTTTAGGGAAGATTCTGGCTCAAAATACCCTTTCTCCACAGAGCTACCTTCTGGGGAAAGGATGGGTATTTTGGTATCAGGGCTGAAGAACCTCATTGTTGGGAAGTGATTAATTGTAGTCTGAACCACTTCCATTTTGAAATTCAATGTGACAGAACTTTTCTAGCATGGTTGAGGTACACTGATAGGAAAGAATATGGAGGACCCCCAAAGATTTTCCCACTAAGAAACAGGAAATAGTATTGGTGAAAACATTAAGGCCATGAAACCTGTGGGTCAGTGGCCGGATTAGAAACAGCGTGTAACTGAGACCAGAGGCTGTCTGTGGTCCCAGCCGCTCTTCATTGACAGAAGGGCTGTGGGAGTGGTGGTTGAGACAGTAAGTCATCATGACAAGCACTGAGGACCCAATCATGCATTCTATTCTGTCCAGTGCAGGATTCTGGGCCAGTTTGGATGTGATTGAAGCAGACACAAGGGGAAAAAAACACATTTTTATGGGATCAGTTTTCAACAGTCACTGTGTGGTTCTTGTTCATTGGAAAATGAGCCAGGAATGATATGAGACAAAACTCTACTTTCCCACATCAACTGAAGGAAGGCAACCTTTGAGGAAGGGACTCTGAAGCTTAGATTCTGTGTGCATGTGTGTGTGCGTGTGTGTGCGTGTGCATGTGTGTGTGTGTGTGTGTGTGTGTGTGTGTTCCTTACAAAAGCATTTACTGGGCCCTGTATAAAAATATAAGCACGTTCTTAATGGCTGATGAATAAGAGAATAAGTTGTAGCTACACACGTGTGCTCACCCAATGTCATGCTAAAATTTACTTTTACAGACATTATCTCATCTTATATATATACGATTATTTTATTTTCCAATGACGAGTTCAAGGCTTAAGGAATGGAAACAGCACATGGCCAGGGAGAGGAGATGGGACTGGGGTCTGCTTATCAAAGTTCAGTGTCCTAAATTTATCTCTAGCATTACATAATCCTAACCAGCGTGTCAGTGTTTAATCTCCAAAAGAGCTGCCTGTTTTCATTAGAATACATAACAGCACATGTAAGAAAGGTTATCCTGGCCTGCTCCCTTGGAAGTGCTCCAGGCTCGTGTCTGGCCACTGTCCCAGCCCCCTCTCCTCAGGGACACTGGCCTTCCTGCAGACACTCAAACCTAGTCCCTTAGCATCTTGCACTGCTTCATGAAACCTGACACACTTGTTTTATTATTAGTCCCTAGTACTTAAATATTTAATGTCTGACTCCGAGCTGGACTGTGTTGGCAATTTCACATCTATATTGTTGACTCCACCTATGCCAGTGCCTCACACAGTATTTGGCACATAGGCAGTATTCACTACAATTTTTTTTTAATTTGCACACTAACTTAAAACTCCTAAGAAAATCATCCTCCTATAACCTTGTATAGCCGTTGTGCCAACGCCATCTTTCCAATATTGAGCAGACCACATCCCTCATCGTGGTTAACCTGAGAAACTTCCACTCATTCTTTCCAATCCAGTTTAAAACTCCCAGAATAGCCTGACCAAGCGGTTGCGCAGTGGATAGAGCGTTGGACTAGGATGATAAGGACCCAGGTTTAAGATCCTGAGGTCGCCAGCTTGAGCACAGGCTCATCTGGTTTGAACAAAGCTCACCAGCTTGGACCCAAGGTCGCTGGCTCGAGCAAGGGGTTACTCAGTCTGCTGTAGCACAACGGTCAAGGCACATATGAGAAAGCAATCAATGAACAACTAAGGTGTTGCAGTATCGCAACGAAAAACCGATAATTGATGCTTCTCATCTCTCTGTTCCTGTCTATCTATTCCTATCTATCCCTCACTCTGACTCTCTATCTGTCTCTGTAAAAAAAAAAAAAAAAAAAAAAAGATGAAAGACTCCCAGAATTGTTGTTTCTCCCTCTTCTCATAGTTGCTGTTAGAATCCGACAATTAACACTGATTATATTCATTCTCTTTCTTAAAAATGTATATATTTTATGATTATATTTTCTTTTACTTCAATAGGATTTAAGATATTTTAAAAAGAAATTCTGAAAATCTTTTCCTTTCTACTTCTTTCCAGAGCCTGAAGTTTGCTGGGTGCCATAAAGGTGACATATAACAGTGTGCTGACATTGACTTGGAAGGCACTGAAGATTTAAAAGATAAAGGTTTTTGATAGAGCATGTGATATGGAGCTGATCAAAGAAAAGGTCTGAGGAAGACAGACTGTTTTCTTCAAGAGGCTGCATGTCTAGGGATTGTGGTAAACATTTTGAAACATATACAAGTAAATAACAGAGTAGATATTTGTCTCTCAGTATGTACCTGTGAGCAATGCACTGGCTCAGTCAGTCTGAAAACTAATAAGAAAGTCAGAATTAATAGGAGGCATATTGTTTGAGCACCACAAACACAATATTCACAGAAGTTCTAATTTAATCTCATATAAAAAAGCAGCACAGAAAGTGAAGCATAACCCACTGGAATTTAAATCACTCACAATCATCTGTGTATTTGGCCATTTTTATTCAAATAACTTTGGAGTTTTCAAACATTGAATTTAATCAACCCAACAGTACAAAAATTGGCAATCTGACAGAAAGAGAACAACTGAATAGACTTTCTTCTTTCAATGTGAATAGAACTTGCAGACTGAGGAAAACTATTTGTTCCCTATTCATTCCCTGTCATAAATCCATAGAACTGAATAACCTTGTTCTGAAAATCTTTTTCAGACATTGAACGCAAGGCTCTTAATCTCAAAGTCCTGTGACCCAACCTGTATTAAACTGAAAGATTTGCTTTTTTTTTTCTTACTAAATTGTAAATTCTGTGGCCCTGAGAATTTTTTGAGGGGGATGCCTATTCATTGTATAGTGTCTGTTTTTTACAAGGCACATTTCAAAAATGAAAGCATAAAAGAAATACAGGAAGATGCTATTGTGGACAAAAATATTTTCAAAATTATATTTGACAAAACATGAAAATTCCTCAGCCACAGTTCAAGAAAATGCATTTCTAAACCAACTTGACCTGAATAGAAACAAAGATGAACTCCTTGTTTCAATGTATTTCCAGAAACAGCTTTCTCTTTCTTGTTTCATTCAACTTTGAGTTAAGGCATCGCTGGTCCCTGTTGAAGTATTCATCTGGTATCAGAGAGATGAATAATACATTTAATACATTAAACCAGTGGTGGGATTAAAATAATTTAACAACCGGTTCTCTGCCCTAATGATCATTTTAAGTATAAAAAAACAATATTCTGAAAGGTGGTTTATTATTTCGTGCATTAAATACTTAAATAAGAACAATAAAAGAGATATATAAAATTAGATTGTTATGAGAGTTTTAAAATATTAATAAAAGACTTAAATAATACCTTACAAAAAACAATAAAACTGTTATTTATGATATTTCCATATTCCTTCTTGATTGGCATACTCACTCGTAATTTTTTTTTACCTGTGGATGGAATGAACATTTACAGGCATTTAGAATACGTTGTTGCACAGATGAATGTTAAAAAAGAGTAAGGAATGGAAATTTGTGAATTCCACATTTATAGCCACACATATTAGAGAGAACCTGATTACAAGTGCCATTTTAACAACTGGTTCGCAGAACTCAGCAAAAAATTAGGTATCGGTTCTGCCAAACCAGTGTAAATTGGCTGAATTCTACCACTGTTTTAAACCTGTATCTGCTCCATGAATTAGTGTATCAAATAAACAAAGACACAATTAGTTGGAGAATGGAAACAGGTGAGACACACTTTGAAAAGACACAAGGGAATTATGATTCTGAGCTTATCTTCTGTGAGAAAATGTTTTATGATCACTCCAAGGCAAGGAAAGAGTTGTGAAAGGGACAGAGATAGAAAAGGCCAAACTTCCCAGCCTCCTTTTGAAGTAGACCCACCACAGACAGATTAGCTAAATGGCATGACTAGGTTTTGAGTCCTTATTGGCTTAGGATACTTTGATGTGAGGTGGGAAGGAATTGCAGAAATGAGAAAGCAACACAGAAGTGTCACTGTGTGCCACAGGAATATATATATATTTTTTCTCTCCAAGGCTTGAGATTATCTCCTTTCATGATTAGCAACTCACACAGTGATTTTTGCCTTGTCTAAACCTGTTTGAGAGCTAGAACTAAGACCATATGCACAAAGTGTTTCAAGTCAGTGTTGGGTCTGTGGAGGAATATGAGCTATGTGCATATGGTAATGATTTCTCCATTCATAAAATAGTGATCAATCTTTTCCTTGGTTTTATTTTTCTCTCAATTCCATTCCCTTCCCCACCCAGTCCAAAGTTTACACTGCCTCATTACTGTTACTTTTTGATGTAGACAAATTTGTGGGTGTTCATCAGTTATACTATGCTTCCAACTATTACAAAATATGGTTTCCCAGAAATGTTGGGTGGACTTCGGGTGGAGGTGGAGGGAGGTGTGCAGCACAAGCTTCCTTGCCTCCTTCCCCATTGATTCTGGAATTTCTAATGTGACTAGCCCTAAAATATCTTGTTCTAATCCCACAACCTGTGAATATGATGAGATATACCTGTGAATATGTTACCATAATTGCAAGAGGGACTTTTTAGCTTAATAAGCTTACTAATCAGTTGACCTTAAGGTAAGATTTACTGAGTTTGCTGGTGGGTGCAATAGAGTCACAAGTACCTTTAAAAGCAGAGATCTTTCTCTAGCTGGTCAACAGAACAGGAAGGAAGAAGTGGAGGCAGAGAGTTTTGAAGAATGAAAAGGATGTCATTGTTGATTTGAACCCTGGATGAATCGGAAAATTTCTTAAGCCTGAGGGAGTCAGGCAGCAGTGGGAACAGTGAACAGGACAGAGCATAATGTTCACCAGTCTCTGGACCTGACCAGATGGGAAGAAAGCAAATGTTTTAACATCAAAACAAGTGACATAAGTAATTTTTACAAAAGGCTGAGCTTTAAAATTCTCAGGTGGAGGCTGTTTTTGTGGCTTACAGTTAACAGTAATATTGTCATTATAGAAAATTATCATAAATCTTCCTGTAGACAGTCCTGTCCATTCCTCTTACCAATCTATTATTACCCAGAGTCAATCGGAGGTTCCCTGAAAGAGTGCTCTTAGTAATCCATTCATTGTTTTTATGGCTGTTAGGGCAAAAGAAGTGCTGAACAGTTTTATTTATTAAGTAGTCATAGGTCAAAATAACTTAAATGTTTATGTTCTAGCCACTTAATAGATGTTTGAAAAAAAGCACACACACATAAATTAAAAGGAAAATAATATATTAATTTTACTTTTTTAAAGAATGTCAATTATCAATACGATGTGTGTGTCTATTGGGCACTTATCAATTTTTTTAAATCTTGGAATCAGATTGAATACACAAATCTCATTGTGTGTTCTACATTGATCTCCACATGGTACTTGTTGTTTGTTTTGCTTTTTAAATCACAGCATACATAGAGAGCCCAGTTTAAACAGAGATAGGCCATAGGAAGTAATATACTGTGATCTAATATTGAAACTGCAAATTACTTTAAACTAGTAATTGCTTGGATTTTGACAGATGTCAAGTATCACTCTTTCTCTCAGAAAATAGAAATACCCTGTGGAACTCTGCAAAGCCTCAACACAGTTGGAACTGCAGAATGTGAAGTGAACTTGCTCACATCAACAGACAGGGCTGGGATTGACCCAATTCTCCATGAACCAAAACCAGAGTTTGGGCTCTTGTCATTTCCAGTGATCACATCAGTAGGTAAAAGGGTGCCAGGGTCACTGGATAACCATGGCCAGTTAATGTCAGAGAAGATTTCATGTGTATCACAATTTCCAATAATTAACAGCATTAAATTGTGCATAGTCAATCCTCATAGTTACTCAAATATTTATTGACTGTGGAGTCTATGGAAAGGAATAATAATTTTTTAAAACTTCCTACTTTCTAATTTATAATCTCTACTTGAAAAAGTAACATATATATTCAAAGTTTAATTGAAGCAATTGCTAGTACCAAGAAGCTAAAAGTGTTTGTCTTTCTTTTATGAAAGCATTTTTTAATTTTCAATTGTAATTTTACTTGCAGAAAAGTACTATTTGTGCCCACAACAAAATGTGTTAGTTTAATTAAAAATACTGAGCTTTAAACAAATGACTACTTTGACTATCTCATGCATTTTATTCATTTTAATGTAAATTGCCATTTAAAACATTTGTTAAAGACAAGACAACAAAAAATAAAGATCTTTTTGTTTTAGAGCATGATTACTTTAGTAATTTGCTCAGCCAAAGCAGCCATTAATAATGGGAAATCCCATGAGATCTAGAAATTGTTGATCTTCTGCTAGTTTGCTATATAATTTACTTATAACCAAACTATTTTTAAATAGAGTTATTATCAAGAGTCATTAATTCAACACACTTTATAAACATTTTCTTGCATCATTAATGAAAAGGTTTGATGTAGTCTTTTATAATGCAATGGATAGCAGTATTTTCTGAGCAACTTTTGTAATACATGCATTTTAAATGAAATTGGTTCATCTAAGCGAAATAAAAACTACTGCTTTGCAAATTGATTTTCCATACTATCTTGGTGTGAATTCCCAGCACAGTGCACACAGAAGATTTGAGAGAGAGAAGCTTGCAACCAACACAGAACTTTTCGGATCATTTTTTATTTCAAGTGCTAACTGAGAATTGCAATCTCAATATTTATCAGCACAGCACCAACCACTCTCACTGCAATAATTTTAAGAATTGAAATTAAGTTGCATAGCTTATACCCTGTCTTAAACTGCACTTTGTAACTGTTTCCATGCGTTTAAATGAAACATTTGTGACTTTTATACAGTGTTTGCACCAGGGTTCCAAATAATAAACCATATTTTTCTGCATCCCATCATTTTTTTCCTAGTAGTCATTAGTAAACTATAGTGTTTATTATATTAAAAATCAAACAATTTATTTTCATGAGGAGAGAATGGCATTGGATCAGTGAATTTGTCAATGGGAGTTACTGGTGGAGATGAAAGACATTATTTTGCAATGTAGGTCTTTGCTCTTTCTTTTCTTTTTTTAAATTATTATTAATTTTAATGGGGTGACATTGATAAATCAGGGTACATATGTTCAGAGAAAACATCTCCAGGTTATTTTGACATTTGATTATGTTGCATACCCATCACCCAAAGTCAAATTATCTTCTGTTACCATCTAACTGGTTTTCTTTGTGCCCCTCCTCTCCCCCATCTCTTTCCCTCTCCTCCCCTCCACCCCGTAACCCCCATACTCTTGTCCATGTCTCTGTGTGTCATTTTTATGTTCCACCTATGTATCGGATCATATAATTTTTAGTTTTTTCTTATTTACTTATTTCACTCAGTATAATATTATCAAGGTCCATCCATGTATTAATAGTAAATGATTCAATGTCATCATTTCTTATGATGAGTAGTGTTCCATAATATATATGTACCAAAACTTTTTAATCCTCTCATCCATGGATGGACACTTGGGCTGTTTCCAGATCTTTGCTATTGTGAACAATGCTGCCATAAACATGGGGGTGCATTTCTCCTTCTGGAACCATTCTATGGTGTTCTTGGGGTATATTCCTAAAAATAGGATAGTTGGGTCAAAAGGCAGTTCAATTTTTAATATTTTGAGGAATCTCCATACTATTTCCACAGTGGCTGCACCAGTCTGCATTCTCACCAGCAGTGGAGGAGGGTTCCCTTTTCTCCACATCCTTGCCAGCACGTATTCTGTGTTGTTTTGTTAATGAGCACCATTCTGAGGTGTGAGGTGATATCTCATTGTGGTTTTGATTTGCATTTCTCTCATGATTAGTGATGTTGAGCATTTTTTTTTCCATATGCCTATTGGCCATCTGTATGTCCTCTTTGGAGAAGTGTCTATTCATTTCTTTTGCCCATTTCTTGATTGGATTGTTTGTCTTCCTGGTGTTGAGTTTTACAAATTCTTTATAAATTTTGGTTATTAACCCCTTATCAGAAATATTGTTGAATATGTTCTCCCATTGTGTAGTTTGTCTTTTTTTTTTATTATTATTTTTTTTTTCTGAAGCTGGAAACGGGGAGAGACAGTCAGACAGACTCCCGCATGCACGGCATGCCCACCAGGGGCTACGCTCTGCCCACCAGGGGGTGATGCTCTGCCCCTCCGGGGCGTCGCTCTGCTGCAACCAGAGCCACTCTAGCGTCTGGGGCAGAGGCCAAGGAGCCACCCCCAGTGCCCGGGCCATCTTTGCTCCAATGGAGCCTCGGCTGCGGGAGGGGAAGAGAGAGACAGAGAGGAAGGAGAGGGGGAGGGCTGGAGAAGCAGATGGGCGCTTCTCCTGTGTGCCCTGGCCAGGAATCGAACCCGGGACTTCTGCACGCCAGGCCGACGCTCTACCACTGAGCCAACCGGCCAGGGCTTGTAGTTTGTCTTTTTATTCTGTTCTTATTGTCTTTAGCTGTGCAAACACTTTTTAGTTTGATATAGTCTCATTTGTTTATCCTGTCTTGTACTTCACTTGCCCATAGAGATAAATTGGCAAATATATTGCTGCGAGAGATGTCGGCGAACTTACTGCCTATGTTTTCTTCTAAGATGTTTAAAGTTTCATTACTTACATTTACATATTTTATCCATTTTGAGTTTACTTTTGTGAATAGTGTAAGTTGGTGGTCTAGTTTCATTTTTTTGCAGGTGGATATCCAATTTTCCCAACACTATTTGTTAAAGAGACTGTCTTTACTCCATTGTATGCTCTTACCTCCTTGGACAAATATCAGTTTTCCATAAAGTTGTGGGTTTATTTCTGGGTTCTCTGTTCTGTTCCATTGATCTATACGCCTGTTCTTATGCCAGTACTAGGCTGTTTTGAGTACAATGGCCTTGCACTATAACTTTATATCAGGAAGTGTGATACCTCCCACCTTATTCTTCCTTTTCAAGATTGCTGAGGCTATTCAAGTTCTTTTTTCTTTTTTGGTTCCATATAAATTTTTGAATATGTGTTCTTTTCTTTGAAGTATGTCATTGGTATTTTAATTGGTATTGCATTGAATTTATAAATTGCTCTGGGTAATATGGACTTTTTAATCATGTTTATTCTTCCTAACCATGAGTATGGTTAATGCTTCCACTTGTTTGTACCTTCTTTGATTTCTTTTATCAATGGTTTATAATTTTCCGAGTACAAGTCTTTAATCTCCTTGGTTAAATTTACTCCTAGGTACTTTGTTTTTTTTTTGGTTGCAATAGTGAAGGGGATTATTTCTCTTAATTTCTCGTTCTGACAGTTCATTGTTAGTGTATAAAAATGCCTCTGATTTCTGAGTATTAATTTTATATCCTACCACCTTTCTGAATTCATTTATCAGGTCCAATAGTTTTTTTACTTTTTTGACTGAGACTTTAGGGTTTTCAATATCATAAAATCTGCAAATAATGATAGTTTTACTTCTTCTTTTCCAATTTGGATGCCTTTTATTTTCTTCTTGTCTGATTGCTGTAGCTAGGACTATGTTGAATAAGAGTGGGAGCAGGGGGCACTCCTGCCTTGTTCCTGATCTTAAGGGGATTGCTTTTAATTTTGTCCATTAATTATGATGTTGCCAGTAGGTTTGTTACAGATGGCCTTTATGATGTTGAGGTATGTTCCCTGTATTCCCACTTTGCTGAGAGTTTTGATCATGAATGGGTGCTGGATTTTATCAAATGCCTTTTCTGCATCCATCGAAATTATCATGTGATTTTTCTCAGTGCTTTTGTTTTTGTGATGAATGACATTGATTTATTTGCAAATATTGTACCAGTCTTGCCTCCCCTGAATAAATCCCACCTGATCATGATGTATGATTTTTTTTTCATATATTGCTGGATCCGGTTTATAATATTTTAGCATCTAAATTCATCAGGGATGTTGGCCTATAATTTTCTTTCTTCGTGTTGTCTTTGCCTGGTTTTGGAATCAGAATTATGGTCGCCTCATAAAAGGAGCTTGGAAGTCTTCCTTCCTTTTGAATTTTTTGAAATAGCTTGAGAAGGATAGGAGTTAGTTCTTCTTTGAATATTTGGTAGAATTCACTTCTGAAGCCATCAGGCCCAGGACTTTTCTTTGTTGGAAGTTTTTTGTTAAGTGTTTTGATTTCATTTGTTGTAATTGATCTGTTTTAAGTTTTCTGATTCTTCAAAATTGATTTTTGGAAGATTGTATGTTTTAAGGAATTTATCCATTTCATCTAAGTTGTCTAGATTTTTGGCATACAGTTCTTCATAGTATTTTCTTACAATATTTTGTATTCCTGTTGTGTCAGTTGATATTTCTCCACTCTCTTTTCTAATTTTATTTATTTGAGTCTTCTCTCTTTTTTCTTGGTGAGTCTGGTTAAAGGTTCATTGATCTTGTCTACCTTTTCAAAGAACCAGCTCCTGGTTTTATTGATCCTCTGTATTGTTTCTTTAGCATAAATGTTTCTATGTCATTTATTTCTGCTCTGAGCTTCATTATTTCCTTCCTTCTATTACCTCTGGGCTTTACTTGCTGTTCTTTTTCTAGTTCTTTTAGATGCAGAGTCAAGCTGTTTATTTGAATTTTCTAGCTTCTTAAGGTATGCCTGTAATGCTATGAACTTCCCTCTCAGAACTGCTTTTGCTGTGTCCCATAAATTTTGAGTTGATGTATGCTCATTATCATTTGTTTCTAGGAATTTTTTAATTTCTTCTTTGATCTCATAGTTAACCCATTCGTTATTTAATAACATAATATTTAGTTTCCAAGTGTTTGAGTAATTTTCAGTTTTTCTGTTGTGGTTGATTTCTAGTTTTATGCCATTGTGAGTAGAGAAAATGTTTGATATAATTTCAATCTTCTTAAATTTGTTGAGACTGCTTTTGTGCCCTAACATGTGGTCTATCCTAGAGAATGTACCATGAGCACTTGAAAAGAATGTATATTTTGCTGATATAGGGTGAATGATTCTGAAGATATCTATTAAATCGAGTTGATCTAGTGTGTCCTTTAAGTCTACTCTTTCTTTGTTAATTTTCTTTCTTGAGGATCTACCTAGTGATGTTAGTGGGGTATTGAAATCCCCTACTATTATAGTATTGCTGTTGATCTTGCTCTTTATATACATCAAAGTCTACTTTATATATTTAGTTGCTCCTATATTAGGTGCGTAGATATTTATAATGGGTATATCTTCCTGTTGGATTGCTTCCTTTATCATTATGTAGTGACCTTCTTTATCTCTTCCTATAGTCTTTGTTTTAAAGTCCATTTTGTCTGATGTAAGTATTGCTACCCGAGCTCTTTTTTCATTTCCATTTGCATGAAATATATTTTTTCCATCCTTTTAGCTTCAGTCTATGTGCATCTTTTGTTTTCTGGTGTGTCTCTTGTAGACAGCATATATATGAGTCCTGTTTTCTTATCCATGCAGCTTCCCTATGTCTTTTGATCGGATCATTTAATCCATTTACATTTAAGGTTATTATTGATATGTAGTTGTTTATTGCCATTTTATTCTTTAAAGCTGTGTTCCTTTTTTGCTATATTCTTTTTCCCCTTTGATTTGTTTATAACGGGCCCCTTAGCATTTCTTGCAGCACTGTTTTGGTTGTGATGAATTTCTTGAATTTTTTTTTTGTCCGGGAAGCTTTTTATTTCTCCTTTAATTTTAAACGATAGCCTTGTTGGATAAAGTAGTCTTGGTTGTAGGCTCTTGTTCTGCATTACTTTGAATATTTCTTGCCATTCCCTTCTGGCCTCAAGTGTTTCTGTTGAGAAGTTGGATGTCATCCTTATGGGGGTTCCTTTGTAGGTGATAGCCCTTTTTATCTAGCAGCTTTTAATATTTTCTCTTAATCACTTAGCTTTGGTATTTTAATTATGATGTGTCTTGGTGTAGATTTCTTTGGGTTTCTCTTTAATGGAGTTCTCTGTGCTTCTTAAACTTATGAGTGTTTTTCTTGCATTAATTTAGGGAAGTTTTCAGCTATGATAGGATTGAACAAAGTCTCTATCACTTGTTCTTTCTCTTCTTCTTCAGGAACCCCTATGATGCAGATGTTATTTCTCTTTATGTTGTCACAGAGCTCTCATAGAGTTTCCTCAGAATTTTTGAGTCTCTTTTCTTTTTCCTGCTCTGCGTCCATGCCTTCATTTATCTTGTTCTTTAAGTTGCTGATTTGATCCTCAGCTTCATCCATTCTGCTTTTAATTCCTTTCATGTGGTCTTCATTTCTGATATTGTATTTGTCATTTCTGACTGATTCTTTTTTAGTATTTCAATGTCCTTTTTAATATTTGCTATGTCTTTATTTAGGTGTTCATAATGACCATCTATTATTGTTCTAAGATATTTGAGCATCCTAACCATCATTATTTTAAACTCTGCATCTTGTAATTTGGATATATCTGACTCATTCAGGTTCTTTACTGGGGATTTCTCTTGATTCATTTGTGTTGCATTTCTCTGCCTTCCTATTTTGTCTGTGTATAAGAAGATTTTGGCCACTGGAGTCCAATAGTTGTGGCCTCTGTGTTCCATAGGTGTGGTCTGTCTGCTGGCCCACTACCCCCTCTGCCACTGCTGCCTAGGGTGTTTGGGTAAGGGCATTGCCGGTGCCAGGCCATTGGTGCTGTTGCTGTGGTTTCTGCCTCTCCTCCACGAGAGGGGCTGTGATCATGTGCTTGGGTCCACAAACCTCGGGGGCATTGGCCTTCACTCCACCCCCATGGGTGGGGCTATGCGCCATGCTTGGGCTGCAAGCCTCCGCACTGCAGACAGGAGTGAGCACCTTTGCTCAGTTGTGGATCTCCTCCTTGTCTGGGCTTTTGCCCCGCCCCCATGGGAGGAGCCTGCTCACTGGTATACTGCAAGCCTCGGCTCCGCGGGCTGGGCGAGGTTGCTCACCCATGCTCAGTCGCAGGTCTCCACCTGTCTGGGCTTTTGACCCACCCCAGCAGGAGGAGCCGACTCATACGTCCAGCCACAAACCTGGGTTCTGTGGGCGGGGCGAGCTTGAGTCCCGCTAGCCCTTGCTCAATGGCTGGTCTCCACCCCTTCTAGGGCTCCCACCCTTCCCCCACAGGCGGGGTTGCAGGGGGGCCCTGCAGCTGGGCCTGACCACTTTCATGCTTCCCTTCTGCCCCCGCTGGGCAAGACTGAGCTCACACCTGGGCCTCAGTGGTGGCCAGCTGGCTTCTGCCCTTGCTGATGGAACCACACTTCCAAGTCTTGCCACTGCCTGCCCTCCGGTGAACCCTCAGCCGTGTGTGTGGGGGGGGGGCACTGCAGCTCAGCCCCTAATACTCAATACTGTACTCCTGAGAGCTCCCTCCTTCTAAACAACTCTGCTCTGAGTGCCATGGGAGAGTTTGTTTGGCTGGTGTCCTGCTTCCCTTTGCTGGTATTGCTGTTTCCAAGGGAAATATTCACTTCAGATTTGGGGAGTGACTTAGCCCAGGGGTTAGGGTGACTGTCCCTCAAAGTGTTTCCTCCCTGTGCCTCCTGGATTACACTCTCTTCCTGCTGCTTTGGTCCTCTCTTTTCTCCTCATCCTCCAGACCCCCAGGTGAGTGTTTGTGAGAGAGGTTTTCTGCACGGTCCCTTTAAGAAGAATCCTGGGTCTGAGAAATCTGTCTCTTTCTCACAAACAGTATCCTGACTTGTTTTGCAGCTAAATTCTGTCCATACGCCTCTTCTGGGCTCTGGGGCTTCAGGCTAGGGCTTTGTTCCTGGGGCTCAGGACCCTCCCATCTCCGCTAAACTCATTTCCCACCACGTGAGTCTCTCCGGGATATGGTTTGCTCCCAGGAGCTGAGCAGCCCTCTCCATGTTTTTTCTTTTCCTACCAGTCTCGGTGTGGCTTCTTCAGTATTCCTTGGTTAAAGACTCCTCTTAGTTTAATTCAAAGTTCTGTTTGGCTTTATTTATGCTAAATGGTACTTTAAGAAAAAAAAAGCTTTAAGATTTAATTTCAAACATAAAGGTTCTGGAAGGCCTGTAAATAGGGACTGTCTGCAGAGGTGTACTTAGGGAGTTGAACCCTCTCTACAAATGCAGAAGCACAAGGTGGATCAAGTTTCATCACTTTAATTTTATAAGGAAATCACAGAACACTAGATTCATGACTCTGGTTTGACTTTATAGGACGGGTCACCTCATGAGTCATGATTGACTATCCTAATTAAGTTGATTTTGGGTTTTTTATATATATATATTTCTCATGTTTGTATTGTAAGTACAAAATTTTCTACGCAATGTACTAAGGGAAGTGCATAGCATGTTAGCTTTGGAGAGTGAAAACTCTGTTTTGTCATTTATAATGACAATATCCTACTGTTTCTTTATCATAAATTGTCTAATCAAGACATGGATGCATACTGTCTTAATCCAGTGTAAACAGATGTTAGCTTTAGGAAAAGGTTGCCAATGGTTGTGAGGTAAGACATGAAGAATGAGTACATTCAAAATGCATAAAAACAGTGCGCTCAATTTAAAATGGAATATATGCCAGCAAGGAATCCCACTGGAGATAGTCAGCTAGGGCATTCAGACCCCTCACAGTATCATAGGAGAGGCAGGCACGAAAACAATCGAGTAGTTAAAATGAGAGGGAAGCTTATGTGAGAAGGTTGCTGGCCCCTTATCCCCAGTGAGCCTTGGATTTACTCCTTCTTTTCATGTCAGCATCACCACCCATGTTCTAGATTTCTTCTTTGCTTTCCCACACCCCCAGATATCAGTTTGCTACTTGTCCCAAATCTTTAGCAAATCTGTAATTTGATACTGCTAATTAAATAAATTAATTTAGTAAGTGACACTGTAATATTGTATTTGTAATATGCACACACATGTGCACACATGCTCATATGTGTGTGTATGTAAAGGAGCAATGTCTTTACATAAATGTCACAGTAATATAATGTTATAGTAATTAAGTATATAGACATGAGTTAGGATATAATATTAAAAGCAATTAAAGAAAGTGAATAAGGCTATGATGTCAGGACAGGAATTAATCTAGTGTGTACAGATAAGATAGGCAGACTCTGCCTTTCGCGCAGGGCCCAGTTAGTGTGTGTGTGAAGTTATATATAGATTAAAAGTGGTTTGATGTCATAACTCTGTAGATTAACATAAACAAGAAGTTTGCCTAAGAACACCTTAAAAGTAGCTTGATGTAACATTTCGGTAGATTAACATAAAAAGGGCTCCCTGTGAGGAACTCCCAAAAAGGTGGTTTGAGGTGATAATCCTATAGATTGACACCTGTTAGAAGGCGTTTGCCAGAAAAGGTACGAATGCGAAGGAGCCCCCTGCAGCAGTAGTGACCCAGACTCCAACACTGAATTTAGACTGGCTCCACACTGCTCTAACCAAGGACAGCGGAGAGGAGCACGCCGATGGGGCCCCCATAAGCTGTACCCAGGCACACCAAAAGGATTTGTGAGTAACAAACTGCCTGTGTGATTCTTGCAACTAACTTGTGTGTCAGTCATGTCTTTCCTCTGATGGCAATTGGTCTGGGCATTCATAAGTAGAATCCTCACAGCCGCCTCAAGAGTAGTCTTGAAGAGGCTACCAGCCCTGCTGTTAAGCAGGAGTGTCCCACTGTGTTGGGAAGTCGGGAAGTCGAATCAGGTATGCCTGATGGACATAGAGCTCGGGCTCTACCAGGACATATGGCAGAGCAGGAAGGGAGGGAGTAAAATCCTTTAGGAAGAAGGGTTTGCCCTTCTTCAGAAAAGGTTCACACAGTGTTGGTTGATAATGGGGGATGTTGGTCTCATCCCAGTGATGGAGCTGTGACTGAAAAGAAGTGGGAGTGATCAAGGAGGGAAAGAACTTCACTGGGAAATACAGTAGTCGTGGCTCAAACTTTTCAGGCCAAATAGACTTTCTGCAGGTTTATTGATTTTCTTTTTGAAATACAAATTGAAAGGCTTCTCTCAACTTCGTGAGTGAGGACATTTTTAAGCAAGGCTATGGTAAAGATATGTTTATAGTTAACACTATATCATTTCCCAGTTCATGGTATCTGTTTAGGGAATATGTTTATATTCTTCTTAGTGCTGGCATTTACTGAACAAAGATACCACTTGGAAAGGGTGATTTATTTATTACACCATTATGTTTTGATAGGCTTTCAGATTACAAGAAGTCTTTGAAATTAGAGCCTATGATTTTAAGAAATATAAGAGTAATTACAGGGCTCTGTTATATCAAAAAAAAAAAAAAAAAGCTATAGCTGACCTGTGAGATGTGAGATTAAAGACGAAAGGTCTGTGGTCCAGGGGAATAATAAAATCTTGTTCTTTCTGCAAGAACAGTCAATAACAGAAAGACACAGCCTCCCTGGAACATACACAGAAGCAATGAGTTGAACTTTTTTTTTCTCTGAAGCTATGCTGATTCTCTGAAACACAGCCCTAAAGACCAATTTAGGTCATAATCACTTTTGTTTGATCTTTTTTTCTGTGATGCTAACACTCACTTGGGAAATTAGGATGGTTTCAGCCCTTTCTCACCAGCTACATACTTCAAAGTTTGTAGTGATTTAAAATGCTCTCTCCAGTGGCTGCAGCTCACAGACCTGCCATCAGGGAGCTAGAAGTGGCAGGGGCATTTATTTCTCTTGATGAGCAGAGACTGGATGGGCCACTGATACTTTGGGAAAACAAAAACTGTCCCCTTCAAAACCTTTTAAGCATTTATAATATTGAAAAAATGGCAAA